>NC_040036.1:12381615-12727020 GCF_003713205.1 Coffea eugenioides | reverse complement strand
ATTGTTTAACTGTGTATATAGAAAAGGAAGTTGCTGAAAAATTTAGCAGTGATTCAATCATAGATGAATTTAGTTCTATGAAAGAACGTAGAGCTCAATTTACTTCTAAGAAAAGATGTTGAAATTTCAAAGTATGTTAATATAATTTTTATCTTTTTTCAATTGAAAATAGTTACATTTACATTACATGGTTATATATATATATCTATTGCATAGGTGACATATTGGAGAGCATTTTCTCATGATGTGCAAATTGGATGGTTTGTAAATTGTAATGTTATAAGATATTTAATCAAAGGTTATTTTTTTTGTTAATTTTTGTTATGATTGTACCACATATTTATGAATAGACATATCTTTATAATTAAATTTAATATTTGATATTATTAGATGTCATATATTTAAATAGAAGAAAATTATTTTGAACATAATATATTAAAATAATTTTATTAGGAAAAAATTTTGGCCCCCCCAAAAAAAAATCCTGGCTCCGTCACTTGGTTTGACCTGATGCTAAAACTTGTTGCCAACTGTTAAGGTGAGACTCCTAATGAATCATGACGCAACACCTATAAACTATCTGGATGTCACGATTAACGTCCCAAAGCTGATCAACAGTCACAGACAGAGTCTGTGTTTTAGGGTCATGCCTGAAAACTTGAGAATTTTATAGCTACAACTCACGGCAAGCAATTACCAGAAGCCCAAAATAGAAATTTAGCATTAACCCGAAAATAGAAGAGGCAAGATTACAGCAAGGAATATACCTTGGGGATACTCAGAGCATCAAGGACAGCAAGGACGTCTGTGATAAAGTCAGCAAAATTGGCCTTCTGGGGTTCTGGCGGAGGGTCGGATAATCCATAACCTCTGTAATCAGGTGCAATGGCTCTGTAACCAGCCTTGGCCACAGCAATCATCTGGTGGCGCCAAGAGTACCATATCTCAGGGAATCCGTGAAGGAACAGAACAACTGATGGCCCACTTCCAATCTCAGCTACGTGAAGCTTTACACCATCGTCAACTTGTATGAACTTGTGTTGGATTTGATCCATTTCTTAAGATCCCAAAACGACGCAGAGAGGAACTAAAGAAACTTGTTTGATACTGTACTTCCAATTCTAAGGTTGCTTTCTTGTAAAGTTTTTGAGTTCCTGTCTGCTGCTTAGGTGGGAATAATTCAACTTTGGTGAGCTGAGCTGAATTGTCAGGTTGTCACCTACTTTGAAGTTTGGTTGCAAAGATAATATATTAAATAGGGATAATCTCAAAAACCTCCTTTGAGGTTTCTAACAGTTTCAGTTGGCACCCTCAAACTTTAAAAAATCTTACTTGTCTCCTTTATTTTAGTTTTTTTTTTAGTTTCATTTACAATCCAATTTAAAATATAATATTAAAAAATCCATTTTGGAAGAGTAAATTTAGTATCATTCCAAATTTGTCCTTTTGTTGTCTTACTTTTTATTACCAAAACTGTGAACATATTGATAACAAATGAAAAATAAGAATAAAAGGTATGAAGGTTTATTCTAATTGGATAAAATATAGTATTTTTTTAAATATCAAAAAGTTAATATTCGAAAGTTTATTGATGTTTTTGCAAGTTAGATAGAAAATATCTTCTCTTGAGTTAATCTAAGAAGTTTTATAATTTTTTTACATATTTTTGAATTTTCCAATTTTTTTAAATCAATGGCTTGAAAAGAAAAAAGATACTTATATATGAACTTATTTATATTGTTTTTAGGCTAGTGCAAAAAGGTATTCTTATGGTTGTAAATTATGGCAAGTTAGTTTTAAGAGCATTGTAAATCATTTATAATTTTAAGTAATTTAACATTTTTTGTTCAAACCAATGACATCAAAACTATTAAAGAGTTTTTCGATCTTATTATCAACTTTTGAATTTTTATTAAGACTATATTGATATTAACCAAAGAGATAAATTTAGTGTGTTCTAATAATTAAGAAATCACAAAAAAAGAACATATTTGGAATTTGTATTCTCCCTCTCAAAATGAGCTTTTTTAATATTATATTTTGAAATGGATTTTAAATGTTACAAAAAATTTAAGCTAAGGGAATCAAGTGAGATTTTTAAAAAGTTTGAAGGTGCCAAGTAAAACTGTTAGAAACCTTAAGAGGACATTTCTGAAATTATACGGCAAAATACGTCGTCGTGAACTTTTAAGGTTACATCTCTGCCCTTAAAGATGGCAAACAAAATTTTTTTTTTTTCCCTCTTAACTATTCCTGCTTTAAATTGGCAAAACTGACGTACTGCCAAAAAAAGAAAAAAAAAAAAGGTTGCATAACGTAAATAGGCAAACAAATATTTAGTGTTTGGATAGGGGATTATTTGAAATAATTATTATAGCTTCTTTTATAATAATGTTATTTACATGAGATAAAAAAATTAATTGAAAATTGTATTTGTGATATAAGTAAAATAACATTTGGGATAATTTGCCAATTTGACATTTAAATGGGAAGGAATGATTTCAGGAAAAGAAAACATTTTCTATGTCATTTATGTGTCTTAGTTTTCCGATCAATCCAACACAAACATCTTACCACTCCTTTTGGATCATTCCTTCCTAGGGACAGAGAAGGAAAACCAAACTCCACATCATTTTGCAACAACCAGGTTCTTGTAAGCAGATCCTTTTGTTATCATTGTTGCATCTCCTTCTTTTGGTGAATTTATAATTCAATTAAAGTTAATAAACATGGATAGACTAAAGAATAAATGGAAATGCTGATAATCTAAATTTTGCATTAACTCAAAAGTGTAAAGTTCGCAGGAAATTGAGAATAAGAACCAGACGTGCAGAAAATGATAATTTATTAAAGGATTTGTAGTGCAAACTACAACAATGGCAAAAGCTGAATGCCATGAGGTAGTTTAGCAGAGAAGTTGTGGATGAAATTGACAAGAAGAAAACACAAAATGTCCAGGACTTCAATATAGGATGACAGCAGCCAATGAACTTGAGAACCTTGGACAACAGGGCGTCAGAAATTAAGCCTGCTACCAACCACCTTGCATGTCCAGATCAACTATGGGTCTTGAGGAAATTGAGTATCAGCCCATTCACTTGATCTGGAAATTGCTCCTGAACAAAGTGGCTACCTTCAGGTACATAAACTGTCTTCAGATTAGGAGCAAAAAATTTTGTCTGTTCGCTTCTTATGTAGTCCTCCATTCCCGGGAATTTAAGGAAGTAATCTTTTTCACCCATTATCAGCAGTGCAGGAGCATCAACCTTTACTTCTGATGTATTGAGCTCTCTGTTTGCCCTACAAATAAAGTTATATACCAAATCAACCACTAGTTTTCAGAGAAGTGTGCACATTGATATATCTAGGACAATGAGCTACCCCCCACTGTTTTTGGCCAGCTTGTAGTGGAGTTGCTACAAGAGTTGCAAGCTACAAGTTGCAAACTTGGAATAGAGAATCATCACTGCAATAGTGGACACAAAAGTTGTGATCATGACTTTCAAAAATTGGGGTAAATGAGATTGTCATTTGCTACTCTTCATTGCAGGAGTTGCAGCAGTTCCACACCATGACTACTAGCTACTTGATAATCATCTCATCTAGGCAGTAGTATAAGAGTAACACATACCTGCGAATAAGAATATGCACTTGCAATGAATTTAAAAAGCGTAACAATTCTTTTACCTGTAAGGCACTTGTAGAGCAGTTTGGAATCCAGATTTGTCATATAGTGCACCGTAGTTTTCAAGATCTTCTTCAGTGAACCAAGAGGGTAAAGGAGTAGATGAATCCACCATATCCATTATCTCCTGATTTTCTTTAGCTATTGGTATTTCACTCCTGGAGAACAGGATATATATGTTGCGCACAACTGTTTTGCAATCAAACCGACCAAAATCTGCTTCTGCTCTTCCAGGTTCCTAGAATCAAGAAATCTTGTAAGATGCCATGATTACTTTCCTATTCTTTTAAAGAAAACTGAGCACGCTTACTGGAGATAACAAAGAAAGAAGTTGCTAGAAACAAAGATTGTTGTGTACCAGCCATCTGGACATATAAAAGCCTTCCGGAAGGAAGTCTTGCATTGGAGTGGGGTTTGGAGGCACAAAAGGTATGCCCAATGTTACAACTCCAGCAACCCTGTTTGGGTAGAGAAGGGCAAAATATTGTGCAACACGGGCTCCAAAATCTTTAGCTACGAGAAAAACCTGTGTATTCCAAAGGTATGCAGATTTGGCATTCATGTTCCACAAAACGAGCAAGCATCCAAATAAAGAAAGTACAATCACGTAACATACAAGGAAACATCAATTGAAAAAATCTCGTAATGGTATGCGCATGTGTGTGTATACATGTATGTCTGTATGTATGTATATATACAGAAATATTACTGTATAAAAGTGAAAGAGCAACTCCTTTTATATTATGCACTCTAGACGTTTAATGTCAACTTCACTCAAAATGGCAGAGCAATGAGTATGATAGCATATCTATCTTCTTCTTTCTAAGAAAGTCAGTCCCCAGTTGCATCAGATTAATGATTTATTCCGCGGATAAGGTACTTCAACGATTACTGTGCAGAAAATCTAAACTGGAAATGTAAGAAAGTCGTCAAGACCATGTTTGATTTGCATATTAGCAATATCATTCTAACATTCTTTCTCAAGTCCTTGTTCTTTCTTTTATTGTTAAACCATTTCTCAAGATTTATGGAAAATTTTGAAGGCATCTATACTACCATTGGGTCGACATGCATACAATTATCAAAGCCATGAACTGTTTCACTAAAAGAAATAATACCATGTTTTGATTTTCCTTCACTTCCTAACAAATTCAACTAGCAAAAGTTATCTAGCAGCAAATAGAGTTCAGAATATCTATATATAGAGCGAGAGAGAGAGCAGAAAAACACACTACTTCATAGCAGATTGTCGGCCGGGAATTGGGAAAGGGGAGAATAGTACCTTAGAAATGGCGAGAGCATCAAGAAGGGAGTCCAGATCATCGACAAAATCAGCATAGGTAGCCTCCCCGGGCACGGTTGGAGGGTCAGAGAGTCCATAGCCTCTGTAATCTGGAGCAATTGCTCTGTAGCCAGCCTTGGCCACAGCAATCATTTGGTGGCGCCAAGAATACCAGATCTCCGGAAACCCATGACAGAACAACACTGCTTTCGATCCTCCTCCAATCTCAGCTATGTGAAGCTTCAGACCGTTGACTTCAATATGCTTGTGCTGTATTTGATCCATTCCCACGAAACAAAACCCGAGAAGGAGGGGAGGGAACAAGAGTAAAGTGTGCTAAGTGTAACTGTTGTAGTCTATCCTGGAGTATTCGCTTCTGCAAGGCTTGGGCGTGCACTTACTCTTACTTAAAAGTAAGTGGAAAACAATTCTCGACGGGGTTCGGTGGGAGATTCTGTAACTTTTGGTCTTGTCCTATTTGGATCGCTTTGACTGATGGCTAGAAGAAAGGTTTATTTATTGTCAAATCATGGCCAAACACCTCGCGCCACGTCGCTGCTTTGTTGAGCAGCGTGAACATATTATTAGTGCCGGGATAATTGCAGAAACCTCCCCTGAGATTTCTAACATTTGCACTGACCTCCCCTCTAGGTTTAGAAATTGCATTCACCTCCCCTGAACAGTAACAATTCGTTGCAGAAACCTCCCTGACAGCTTGATGTCCCATTAAAAAATTATTTGTAGAAGTGAGATAAAACATTTCTTCCAATTTTGCCCTCATCTTGCTTGACAATTATTATTTGCTTGACAATTGCTTAGCTTAACTAATTATCTAATTAGTTAATAGTTAAGCTAATTAACTATTAACTAATTATCTAATTAATTAATTAACTAATTAACTAATTTCTATTTATCTAATTTACTAATTAACTAATTATCTAATTAACTGAAGTTGTTGTCTGTCTGAAACTAACAAACTATTTGCATGTTAAACTAATTAACTGCTTAACTAATTAACTAATTAACTAACTAACTGATTAATAGACTATTTGCATGTTAAACTATATGCAGTACGCATTACCTATTTAAAGTATCGGCTCTTTATGGGTATTTTATTTTCAAACATTTAATTTATGATAAAAACATCAATGTTTGTAAGTAAAATTCAAAAAGTGTTACAGTAATATTCTTACAAAAAGGGAGGGGCATAAGGCCATAAATTAAATATTTGAAAGTAAGAATATTGATATTTTTTGTAACACTATTTGAATTTTACTTACAAATATTGATATTTTTATCATAAATTAAATGTTTGAAAGTAAAATACCCATAAAGAGCCGATACTTTAAATAGGTAATGCGTACTGCATATAGTTTAACATGCAAATAGTCTGTTAATCAGTTAGTTAGTTAATTAGTTAATTAGTTAAGCAGTTAATTAGTTTAACATGCAAATAGTTTGTTAGTTTCAGACAGACAACAACTTCAGTTAATTAGATAATTAGTTAATTAGATAAATAGAAATTAGTTAATTAGTTAATTAATTAATTAAATAATTAGTTAGTTAATTAGTTAAGCAGTTAATTAGTTAATTAGTTTAACATGCAAATAGTTTATTAGTTTGGATAGACAACAGCTTTAGTTAATTAGATAATTAGACAATTAGTTAATTAGATAAACAAAAATTAGTTAATTAATTAATTAGATAATTAGTTAGTTAATTAGTTAAGCAGTTAATTAGTTAATTAGTTTAACACGCAAATAATTTGTTAGTTTCGGACAGACAACAGCTTTAGTTAATTAGATAATTATTAATTAGTTAATTAGATAAATAGAAATTAGTTAATTAGTTAATTAGTTAATAGTTAATTAGATAATTAGTTAATAGTTAATTAGTTTAACTATGCAGAAATAGTTTGATTAGTTAATAACTATTAACAATTAGATAATTAGTTATTAGTTTAACTATGAAGAAATAGTTTGATTAGTTAATTAGTTAATTAGATAATTAATTAATTAGATAATTAGTTAATTAGATAAAATAGAAATTAGTTAATTAGATAATTAGATAATTAGTTAATTAATTTAACTATGCAGAAATAGTTTGATTAGTTTAATTTGTTTAACAAATTAAACGTTGGTTTTGATGAAAGTACTCAAACCTTTCATCTGGTAAAGTCAAATCCAATAGGGGTACTCTAGTAATTTCACACACTTTTACCTTTTAAATTAGTTCCAACTTTTTTTAGGGGAGGTTAATGCAATTTCAAAATTGATAGGGGAGGTCAGTGCAAATATCAGAAATCTCAGGGGAGGTTTCTGTAATTATCCTTATTAGTGCCTCTATCCCAATTTATTTAGCCATTCAACTGTTAAAAAATAATAATTTGATTGTGATGTTTATATATTTTTATTAATTTTATTCTAATAAATTTAAAATTTAAATATAAATAATAACATACATATAATTAGAAAGAAGAGGTATATTAAAAAAAGAAATTTAAAAATATTTTAATTTTTTCAATATGATAAATATTTTAAGATATTTCAAGTGGCCGTTTCTTAACATGGACCATGAACTGCTTTTTTTTTTTGAAGGATGGACCTGCAATTGTTGTATACAACTTCTGTTGTTGCCGTAGTTGCGCTCATTTTCACCAGATCTAGGCTGCATCTACCTTCAAACCCTTTAACCAGAACCAACTGATAGCTTAGCCACTGAGCTTTGGCTACCAACTTGTTTGGATTATAGATTAGGGATTCGAACCCTACTTGTAATAAAAAAATTTAAAAGAAATATCAAGACACCATTTTAATTATCTAATCAGATCTATAACTAACTTTTTTCATAGATTCTTTAGACTCCTCCTCTATATAAAATATGATACTCCTTCTTCGTGTAAAATATGATAGATTAGATAATAAGAATTTTACGATTGATTGCAGTAAAAAAAAAAAGAAAAAACCACACTGTAAGCTTGCATGGTCTCTTGACAATCACAGTCCAAGTCACGGACTGAATCACATCAAATCCCATGTGCGTCCAAGTCACGGACTGTATTAGTATTAATTTGCTGACACCGCTGCCGAAACATTCCACCAGCTCCACTCGAGGATCCTTGGCTTGACCCTCATGCCTAAAAAGAACAACTTAAGAATTAATACTTACAATCAATCATGAATTAAAATCTATCCGAAACTAATAGGTATAGGGCTCACCCTTGTAGCAACACAATAACAAACGCAAGTAGTTTTCTATTATATTGCACATTGGTTAATATTTATAGCCTTAAAAGTTAAAACACAATGCAAATCTTTTCAGCCGGAATCCCTCAAATTTAAACAAGAAATTTTGATGCAAGGTAGACTCCAAAAGTGCCATATAGCCCATGTTTGCATGGTAAACCAAACAGCAAATATAGGACTCTAACAGGATAGCAAAGCGAGGAGTGAAAACACAACTACATAAGCACGTACCACCAATGGCACTTCAAGAGAAATAGGAAGACGCTTAAGAAACTTGCTTCATGGTTCAAGCATTGAATTACAATACCAACAGACTATTGGTACCTAAATTTGATCATGATGTTAATCTAAAGATGTGAAGCCTGTTGCACCAGAGGCACACGGGATCTTCAGTGCCACTTTTTCCGTGACAGTTCAGTGCCACGTCTATATTTATGCAAAGTGTCCTGTTTATTTAATTTATCATATGCTATTTATTTAAATTTCTTCTACCATCACGTGATAAGTGGAATTAGCACTGAATTTGGCACCGAACAGTGGCACAGAGGATCCCACTGAATTTGGCTCCCTCCGTAAGGGCTCTTGCAATCGAGGCCTCATCCGTGCAGCCATCGAGATATCCAGCAAGTCAATAGACGGCATGATCATAGAGTATATAGACATATCATCTTTACCATTCTTGAATACAGATTTAGAAGTTGATGGGACTTATCCCCGAGAAGTTGAGGCTTTTCGGGATAAGATCCGCCAAGCAGATGGTATTCTTTTTGCTTCCCCAGAGTACAATTATTCGGTTTCCGGACCCCTGAAAAATGCTATCGACTGGGGATCAAGACCCCCCAATGTTTGGGCTGATAAGGCTGCTGCACTTGTGAGTGCTGCTGGAGGTTCTGGTGGGAATAGACAACAATATCACATCCGTCAGATTGGAATTTTTCTTGATCTTCACTTCATCAATAAGCCTGAGTTTTTCCTCCGGAGGCCTTTAGCCCCGCCCCAGAAGTGTGATAGGGATGGTAACTTGATCGATGAGGAAATCAGAGAGAAATTGAAGGAGGTTCTTTTGTCTTTGTATGCATTTACCTTGAGACTCCAGGGCAAGTCGAAATGATGCATATATACTATCAATACCGTCTGAAATTGTATTTACTTTCTTCTTCTCTTCTGCTAGCTAGCATATCATTTCACATGGCCTAAAGAATACATTTTGACTCATTCCTGGAGTTCACAAGAAATGACTCACAGTATTTTGAAATATCTCTGACCCTTTTCGGTTTTCAGGGCATCATATGTTCTTTGCTTTTTAGTTTGTATTCCTTCTGGTGTGGACTACCATTTGGAAAATTTGTTCTGAAATTGCAAACGAGAATTCCATCCATGGGTGGTTGTAATTAGGTATCCTTCTTGGACAGAAACAAAGCGTATCTTATCCACTGTTGTGATTGTGAATGAATCCAATAAACTTTAGGGTTAATCACATTTTATCCCCTTAAAGAATATCCCATTTCTCAGTTTACCCCCTAATCTTTAATTTTGCTCACTTAACCCCCTTTAGGACAAAATTGCCCTTGCATTATTTTGACTTTTCATTTACCTTGTTTTCCTTTCTTTTATTTCTTTTTCTCTTTCTTCTTTATTTAATTCTTCCTCTTTCCCACAAAAATCTTCACCTTAATGATTGAAATTAAAAAAGAGGAATTGCAGAGATCTATCTTCTCCTTAAATGATTAAAAAAATATTCAAATCACTTTCCTAAAATACAATTTTTTTAGCCTTTCAATTCTTTTGATATTTCATCTTATGATATTTTCTTGAGAATAAAATGAGAAACTAGAAAGGAAAGAGGAAAATCCAAAATTAAAAGAATTGAAAGGTTAAAAGAATTGTATTTTAGGAAAGTTATTTGAATATTTTTTAATCATTTAAGGATAAGCTAGATCTCTGTAATTTCTCTTTTTTAATTTCAATCATTAAGGTGAAGATCTTTGTGGGAAAGAGTAAGAATTAAATAAAGAAGAAAAAGAAAAAGAAATAATAGAAAGAAAAACAAGGTAAATAAAAAGTCAAAATAATGCAAGGGCAATTTTGTCCTAAAGGGGGTTAAGTGAGCAAAATTAAAGGTTAGGAGGTAAACTGATAAATGAGGTATTTTTTAAGGGGATAAAATGTGATTAACCCTAAACTTTATGATCTTAGTAGTATTTGATCGACGTATATCTAATTCTCCAAACATGAGGGGAGCTCGTTTCAATTTCATAAATCCAGGGGACTCATTCCAAACAAGACAGAATTACTACCATATATAAGCCGGCCCTAAATTAATAAAATGGATAGGTGTTGTTTGCTTAAGACTCAATTATTTTTTAATTGCCCATGGGGTGGGGGGCGTATTTTACACACCAAAAGAGCTAATTAGTGCCAAGTTTACATATTATTCTATTACATTTAGCCTTTTGTTGAAGTTAAATGCTTAATAAAATGATATATGCTATATTTCATGATTTGGTTTTGGAGTATAAAGAGTGTATTTGATCAAAATTGGCCGTTCAATATAGAGTGTGTTTGGATTGTAAATTATTTGAGATATTTTTACTGTATGACTTTTTGTGATGTGATGTATGTGAGATAAAAAGATAATTGAAAAGATAAAAAAGTGTATTGAAAATTGTAATAGTGATGTAAGCAAATATATTTGGGCAAATAATCTCATGTTTCCGAATTTTATCTAGAGTTCTAAGCCTCTATTTGAGGGGAAAAAAAAACCCTCCATTTAAGATGATTTTTAGTGCACGGAAAAGCTAAGACCTAGATCAAGAATTGTCGGGAAAGCACCCAAAGCCAATTTGAATGTATGATGGGTCGAAAACGGATAAGAAATTAGAACGTCATATTGATCATTCCATCCTGAATTAGTCATGATTTTTGCTTCATATCTAAGAGTTATAGTCCTTAAATGGATGCAAGGCCAAATCCATTGTAAACGTAAGATCCATATCTACAACTTTCATAAGGGCTTATGTCAAGATTACGTTGTTTTGGAGGGGGAAAGTTGCTGCCAAAGTGTAGTTTTGATATCCAAATTGTGATACATGAGTAGTTTTAATTTCCAAATTTTGGATAAAAATAAATTTGATATCCAAAGTCTGGGGATTAAAACTGCTCGTATGTCACAATTTCTCTTCAGAAGTCAAACTAATTTTCCCCACAACTAGTCTAAATTCAGTAGCAAATTCATAGTAGGAATCATGAAACTCGAACATTTTCAAAAGGTTTGGAGGAAATGTTTTCAAGTTTGTTTTCTCTTGTTTCCTTCGTACAATTAGGAGCCGTCACACTTGGAATAATGTGGGTTAGAATTTTCTCTTTTAGTATAGCACTGGAGGGCGCGCAAAAAAAAAAAAAAAGAACGCGAGTTTGACCTTGTGGCAGCAAAGTCAGCATAGGAATCAGGAGCAAAGACAGCAAGAATTGTCTAACTAACCAATTAGATGATTGCCTCAGCGGGCTATTGGCTCAGTGGCCACCACCTAGTTGGTGGGGTGGGAACCTTGCCTCCCATAAAAAATGCCACATTTAAGTGGCTTATTTCAAAAAAAATTCAGGCGGGTGTGCTGTGCAACCGTCTGGTCCGATGGTGGTTCAGTCCCCTTCGGATTATCCCTGGGCGAATTTCAAATCTTCAATCAAATTCCTTAATTCAAATGATTACTGAATTCGACTAAGGGTCTGTTTGATAATATAAAAAAGTGTTGAAACTGAAACTTTGCAGACATTCAAATATTTTGAGTGTTTGATAAATAAAAATCTATCTGCTGAACTTGTTAAGCAGTGCTAAACTTGTATGTATTTTCTTTAGTACAAGAATCCTAACTCAATGCTTAATTCTGATAAAAATCAAAAGAATTACTTCAACTACCTTATCTTATCTACCAAATCTACCTTTGTTTGTTAATTATGTTCAAAATTATTATCTAATTAAACAATCTGATATTCTCTATTTAATGGTTTTCTGTTTCTCTTTTATCCCTTTTTAATCACTTTCACATTTTCTCCATACTCCTCATATAATATATTCATCTTTTATATTAATTTGATTTAAAAATAAATATTGTCATTTTCATACCTAATATTTTAAACTAATTAAATCATATGTTCTATTTCTTTTTTGAATGAAAAAATATAAGGGCAAAATTGTCAAATTAAATTTATTAAACATTTAGTTATAAATATTTATCAAATAGTATAAATAAGTTTAGCATTAAAATTCAGACATCATATATTTCTTTTCAGTACTTAAAATTTAGTAAATTAATTGTTTCAGTATTCAGACTTCAGAGTTCAGATTCAGTTTTATTAAACGGAACCTAAGTCCTTGTTTGATAACCCAATTTAACATTTAAATTTAATAGATTCAGATCTTAACGTGTTCAGACATGTTTGATAACTAAAAATTGAATATCTGAATTAATTAAGTGACATTAAATTTTATAAACAAAACTTGCTTTAAAAAAATAAGTGATAAGTTATTTACTTATCACTGAATGTGATATATACCCAAATATATTAGATTTAATACTTAACAATTTAATAATTTAATGAATTCGAACTTCAGTCACACAATCTTTTGCTGTTGAAGTCAGGCCTGACGACAGCTCAAGGCTGAAGTACTAGCATTTATAGGCCCGCCCAATCCAAACTAATGAAATAGATATGATGTTGTTCGTTTCAGACTCGACAGCTGAATTTTGTACGACATTCTAGTCTTCTATATAGGGGGCGGGTGGTCAGTCTTTCTTGGGTTTGTCTGAATCAATCATGGAAGAGGCAGCAAAAACCAATCCTCCAGCTGTGCCCGAAAAAGCCCCCATCAGAGTTGCAGCCATCTGTGGCTCCCTCCGTAAGGGCTCTTGTAATCGAGGCCTCATCCGGGCAGCAATTGAGATATCCAATGAGTCAATAGGTGGCATGATCATAGAGTATATAGACATTTCACCTTTACCATTGTTGAATACAGATTTAGAAGTGAATGGGACTTTTCCCCCAGAAGTTGAGGCTTTTCGGGATAAGATTCGCCAAGCAGATAGCGTTCTTTTTGCTTCGCCAGACTACAACTATTCTGTCACTGCACCTCTGAAAAATGCTATCGATTGGGGATCAAGACCCCCCAATGTTTGGGCTGATAAGGCTGCTGCACTTGTAGGTGCTGCCGGAGGTACTGGTGGGGCTCTTCAACAGTATCATGTCCGCCAGATTGGAGTCTTTCTTAATCTTCATTTCATCAATAAGCCTGAGTTTTTCCTCCGGAGGCCTTTAGTTCCGCCCCAGAAGTGTGATGAAGATGGTAACTTGATCGATGGGGAAGTCAGAGAGAGGTTGACAGAGGTTCTTTTGTCTTTATATGCATTTACCTTGAGACTCCAGGGCAAGTCTAAATGATATATATGCTGTGTTTACTTTCTTCTTCTAGTCTGCTAGCACGTCATTTCACTCGGTCTAATGAATAAAATTTGATTCTTTCATCACTGGAGTTAATAGTGTTGGGAAGAGCTATAACTTACTTTCGGTTTTCAGGGCATCATATGTTGTTTGTTTCTTGTTTGTTCGTATTCCTTCTGGGGCAGGCTACTACTTGGGATTGGGAATTTGCCAAGTTCTTGCAAAATGCTTCTAGGAGGTTTTTGTAATTCTGTATCCTTCGTGGACGAAAATAAATGTACCTTAGTTTAATGTTGTATGCATGAATGCACTGATTCGGCAAATGTAGCATTTTCCACCATGCCTTGAAGATTGGCATGTAGCAATTTCCCATCCCAGATTCTTGTAAAACACAGACAACAGTGATGAAAAGGTGAACTTTTTTTTTCCGGAAACGATAATGAATTATATTAACTTGTGTAAAAATTTACACCTAATGAGCAAAGGCTCAAGCTGCACTATACAAGTGTCTTCGACACTGAGGATTTAACCATTCCTCATCAAAAAATATGCTTAGCGCATAAAAACTGAGGTTAGCTAAGCTATTCGTCACTTCCCCCCTAGCTAAAACAAATGAG
This sequence comes from Coffea eugenioides, assembly GCF_003713205.1. NCBI lineage: Eukaryota > Viridiplantae > Streptophyta > Magnoliopsida > Gentianales > Rubiaceae > Coffea > Coffea eugenioides. The sequence continues at coordinate 12,712,755 of NC_040036.1, read as the reverse complement.
CATTCCACAAACATTGAGCTTAAATCGTAGATGTCCTCAATATGAGAATGAAGTCGAATGTCCGTAGCCCTTTTGGTTTCTATCATCTTCAAAAGCTGTCGCTGTGTGATTGCTACTTGAATTCTCCTCCATTGCTGCTCCCTTGCCTTTATCATTGCTAGCTTGATGGCCACTGCAGTATCCATGAGAATGTTCCCTGTGCTATATTCCTTTACTGCCCATGTAGCTAGCACTTGATCATTTCCCCTCACTGCCACTATGCCTATTCCCATCTGACTTGCTTTTCTCTGAGTGTCAAAAGCTAGGCAAATGGTTATAGGACTTTCAGTACTTGTGGTTACTGCCTGCTGCACTACAGCTTCTGTTGTTTTTGGAATGCTCATCTGGTCCTTGCTGTGTTGGATTCTCTGCATTTCCAGCCACTCTTCTTGAGCTTGATGTATGATTTTACTTGCTGGTCTTCTATTTTTCTGAAACACAAAGTCATTTCTAGCTTTCCAAATTTGCCACAAAATGTTTACAGTGAGTGCAATGTGTTCCAGCCCTTCAGGTCGATTCCTAGCCTCTGTTAAAGCATTCCACCATCTTTTAAAGTTCCCTTGTTGGTCATCAATACCATCCCATTTCAATGGTGCTATTTGCCATGCTTCTGCCATCCTGCAACGAAATAGTAGGTGTTCTACAGTTTCCACAGCTTCACCACAATTCTCACATATTGGTGATCCTTTCTTGGTTCTGCTAAACACCACTTCATTAACAGGTAATGCCTTATTCAGGCATTTCCAGATAAAAATCTTCAGCTTGTGTTTCTTGGTTCTGCTAAACACCACTTCATGAAAAGGTGAACAAGCGAGGCCAAAAATGAAGTCCTATTCAAATCCTGTATCCTTGTCAATTTCAATTAAATGTACTCTCTTTTATTAAACTCGGCAAACGAACAAACTCAAGGGAAAGCATACAATACAATAGGTACTTAATATTTCGTGAACAAAGTAGGTGTATGGATGCAGACCGCGAAAATCATGGTCTTTTTAACAGGAGAAAATCTCCTGTGTCTTCATGGATAAGATCTTTTAGAAAAGTAAATGGCCTTAGATAAGTAGTAAAGACGAGATTTGCAGGAAAAGTAACTTCAATGAACTACAGCATTCAGCCTCCAAACCACCAAAAACAGAGCATCAAATAGTTCAGGAGCTATGGACCCTTTTTGTTGCACATATAGATTAACTATGGGTCTTTAAGAAATTGAGTATCAGCTCATTCACTTGGTCCGGAAATTGTTCTTGAACAAAGTGGCTACCTTCGGGTATGAATACTGTCTCCAACCTGGGAACAAACATTTTAGCTTGATCACTTCTAATATAGCCCCCCATACTTGGGAATTTGATGCAATAATCTTTTTCACCCATTATCAACAGTGCAGGAGCATCAACCTTGACTTCTGGTACGTTGAACACTTCTTGCAATGACCTACAAAGAAATGTGCATTATGCTAACTGACTAATTCCTTACCAAAGCACGAAACTAGTTTCTAGAGCCGCCATCCAGTACTTTTAGCTACCCTGTTGTTTAGATGAGCTAAGAGATCTTGAGTGAACAATCAGAACTATAATCTGGCGTTGTGGCACAATGATTTCAGGATAAAGAGAGCATGTAAGAAATTGGTAACGTTTTAAATGAGAAGTATTTTTATTCGCTTACCTATATGGAACCTTTAGAGCAGTTTGGAATCCAGATTTTTCATAGAGAGCACCATAATTTGCAAGATCTTCTTCGGTGAACCAAGAGGGTAGAGGAGTAGATGAATCCACCAAATCCATTATCTCCTGATTTTTCTCAGCTACTGGTACGTCAGGTCTGGAGAACAGGATATAGATGTTGCGCACGACTGTTTTAGGATCAAGTCGGCCAAAATCAGCTTCAGCTCTTCCAGGTTCCTAAGATAGAGATATTTATTGAGATGCATTGACATTTTTCCTATAGTGGAAAACTCTCTTGAGATGCATAGGTTTCCTCTTCTATTTTGCTACATAAAAGAGCAAGAGTTTCCTGAAACTTGGAAACCTTGCCACATAAAAGAGCAAGCGTTTGCTGAAACTTGGAAACCTTTACTTTGGATTATGCTGAAAATGGTTTCAAGATTCACCATCCCATCCCAAAATTTCATAAATGTACCACCAGAAAGAAAAGTGTCAAAAAAAAAATAAGTGAAGAAAGAGACTTTCATACCTCCCATCTAGCCATATAGAAGCCTTCAGGAAGGCCCTCTTTCAGTGGAGGAAGAACTGGTGGGAAGAAAGGTATACCCAAAGTCACAACTCCTGCAACCCTCTCTGGGTGGAGAAGCACAAAAAGGTATGCAACCCTAGCTCCAAAATCTTTCGCTATGAGAAAAACCTGTGTACAAAACAAAGATATACACGTGATATAAGCTCCTGAAAAACACCAACAAATTGCAGCAAGTAGAAATCATCTAGCATACAAACAACAATCAACCTTAATCCACGTTCGTGTAAGATGGGGACTTACCTACTACTTTTTCATATTGATCTGCTAGTAATTGGTGAGTTGGTGCTAGATATTAAAATTGGTTACATTTCCCCCGAATTTCAACAGAGTTTTCATTTTCTTCTTCGTCAGCTACAAAATTACTGAAACTTATGTCGGACAATGAACAATTACCATGCCATTTTCTATGTACTCCCTCCATTTGGTTATTTTGGATGAGTGCAGAACAGAGAATGCAAATGTGAATGGCAGAAATCTAATCAAACCAGTCTAATATCCATAAGCTCTCTCGAAAGCTAGATCATATTTTCTCATTAATCTTGATTTGAGTCGCGCATATACCATGCGAGACACCTTCCATGATCTTTTTATTGAGATAAATGAAAGCCAAAATCTTTAGCAATGAGAAAAACCTGTTTATAACACGATCATTTTGATCTCCTGGTGGGTTGGTTTCACATTCCCCCTGAATTTTAAGATAGAGAAAATTGTAGTTTTGGTATCAAATACTTGGAACATTAGCAATTTTAGATCCTAAAGTTTGGACGAAAGCAAATCCAAAACCAAATGTTTCAATTTTTAAGCACGTTAAATCCAATTAACGATTTTGACAAATTTTTACCGGAATCCAGTCATGTGGGCAGCACATGACCGTGGATACATTTTAACAAAAGGTTTTTTTAAAAACAAAAACAAAAAAAGAAAAAATGTTGGTGGCCATAATCTGTAATTAAAGGGCACTAATTAGTGCCATTTAATTAGACTAATTACTTGGCATGTGACTAATTAGCGCCCATTAATTACAAATTATGATCAACAACCTTTTTTCTTTTTTCTTTTCAAAATTTACCTACCCGAACGCGCTTCCCACGCGACCAGATTTCGATAACAATTTGCCAAAACTAGTCAACTGGACTAAATGTGCTTAAAAATTGAAACCTTTGGTACTAGATTTTCTCTCGTCCATACTTTAGAGAATAAAAAAGTCTAAAACTGCCGATGCTCCACACATTTGGTTTCAAAACTGCAATTTTTTCTTTTATACTTTTCATTCATTTATTCTTTGTCAGCATCAAAATAACCAAAACTTAATGCCAAATAATGAACAATTACTATAGTACTCCCAGTTGGTGATTATTTAGGACGAATGCAAAGCAGAGAATTCAATATGGATCGCACAAATCTAGTCAAACTAGTCTGATCTCCATAAGCTCTCTGGAAAACTCAACTGGATTTTCTCATTATGAGTCTTAATTTGTGCCCATACACTTTGTCAGACGCAAGGTTTTCAAAATCGGGATCCTATCTAGGATTGTTTTTTGATTTGCAAGATCGGATCGTAGGATCGGATCGTAGAATCGGTAGATCCTACAAAAAATGTAATAAATTGTCATATTAATAATTTTTAAGTTTGCAATTCATAAATATAGTAACAAATAATGTAATTCATGTGCAATCAATATAATTATATTGTTAATTAAGGTTAATTCATTTCTAAAGGCTCTAAACCATATTAATTTATTATAATAAAGACACAAAACACTAGCTCCATGTGATAACCTATAACAAAGATCATTTATTCACTTTAGTGAATTATATGAGTCAAATTTAAAGATTCATCAAATTTTCTAGGTTTGGAATTACGCTTAATTATTTACATGGATTTAAAGCACTCTGAATATAGTTTACAATGCAATAAACGACACTCAATTTTGAATTTTCTACACAAAAATAGAGTCAAAATATTAAAATTGTTATTTAATTTATTGAAAATAATAGAATCGTATTATAATCGTAGATTGGATCGTTAGCCTTAATCCAGATCCTACGATCCGGATCGGGATCCTAACAACATAGGTCAGACGCCTTATACCACCCCTCTTTTGAATGAGAAACATGAAACCCAAAATAAATGTAAAAGGATACAGACTCCATTAAAGTACCTTGGAAATGCCAAGAACATCAAGGAGGGAATAAAGATCACTGATGAAGTCAGAGTAGGTAGCCTCCTGGGGTACAGATGGTGGGTCGGATAGTCCATATCCTCTGTAATCGGGTGCAATGGCTCTATAACCAGCTTTGGCTACTGCAACCATCTGATGACGCCAAGAATACCAAATCTCTGGAAACCCATGACAGAACAATACAGCTTTTGACTCATTTTCTCCAATCTCAGCTACATGGAGCTTCAGCCCGTTCACTTCAATGAACTTGTGTTGAATCTGATCCATTTGCAGGAGGAAAATTCAAGAAAGACAAGAGAGATACAAATAGTATGGGCAGAAGGGAGTATTTACTCAGTACTTCTAAGTAGTCCAACTCAATGCGTCATGTTTTGGATCTTGCACCTTTATTTCTCGGCGGTGGTCCCATCCACGGTGGAAAATTCACTTTTCTGCCCGCGGTAGGCCGCGGTAGGCAGAAGCAATGCAAGGACGCCAACTGTTTTTTGTGGGGACGCACAAAGACGGATAGCAAAAAGATGTACTGGGCACCAGATAAGGCCGGTTGTGCGTGAATGAAATAATGCAATACATTCTAAAATTACAATAAAAACCCTTTTAAAAATTTGTTTATCATTTAATGCCTAGTACTTAAAAAATATTTTGTAAACACTCCAGCCGAAATACAGGCCCCAATGAAAGGGAAAGAGCGAAAAGTGAATGTGAAAAAAACGTAGAAAAAAGGCATGATAAGATAGACAAGATTGTTGTAATGGAAAATTGGTGACATTTTCAACGTTAGTTAGTGAATTTTATATATGTTAAATCAAATGTTGTGGTAGTTTTTCTTTTTTAATTGAGTTTGATATTTGAAATAATTGAAACATAAATATAAAAGAAAAAGTTGAAAACTTAGGCATAATTAAAATAAAGGGAGATGTGCAATTTGGGTCCACCATGTTTGGTTCATGAGTTAAATTGATTCTTGATATTTCGACCAAAATAAATATGATCCCAATTTTTTTTTTATTTTAGGGAAATTTAGGACAACTAAAAGAAACTACAATATCTAACGGTTAAAATCAAATTAAAAATAGTCAAAAGTTTTAAATTTGCATTTTTTGGGTTGTATGAGTCGGGGAGAAATCACTAGCTATATTACCCATAAAACTTTTGACAAATGAAAATCAACCATAGCATCATGTTGGACAAAAGCTAGAAAATGCCAAGCTTTGGTGAAATGGTAAGAAGTGCTTTTAAGTAGTAGTATCACAGAAATTGTGAATGATGCAGCATTACAGCAGAGAATCTCTCTCTATTATTTCAGAAATGCTACAGCATTACAAACTCCACCAATGTCATAGCACTGGGAAACTCCATCCACACATCTGGTTAAGAACTTTCGGATGTCCACTCTGAAGTGAAAGTAGTAGGGAACATTCAAATGTACATCAAATCTACTAGAAAGAGTTGTTTTTTTGGTGCCCGGGTCAACTATGCTGCTTGAGAAAGTTGAGTATCAGGCCATTTGCTTGATCAGGAAATTGCTCCTGAACAAAATGGGAACCTTCAGGTATGTATTTTGTCTCCAATTGAGGAACACACTCTTTTGCCTGTTCAGTTCTTATGAAGTCATTCATTCCTGGGAAGTTGATAACATAATCCTTTTCGCCCATTATCAATAGCGCTGGGACATCCACCTTCATTTCTGATATGTTGAACTCTTCGCTCAATGACCTATAACACAAACAAACCAGTTGGTTAGCAGGTTTAGAAGACTGAACAGTAACAAGAAAACTCCTAGTTTTAGAAACATGGCTGACTCAGTCAGTACAAAGCTAGTTCCATATTCAAGAGGAATTTGATTGATTGGGTACCTATAAGGTACTTTTAGTGCGGTGCGGAATCCAGATTTATCATAAAGACTGCCATACATTTCGAGATCTTTCTCCGTGAACCAAGAGGGCAAAGGCATAGATGAATCCACCAAGTCCATTATTTCCTGATTCTCCCCAGCAATTGGCAATTCACTTCTTGAGAACAGAATGTAGATTCTGCGAACAACTGTTTTAGGATCAAACCTGCCGAAATCTGCTTCAGCTCTTCCAGGTTCCTAGAATGAACAAGTTATTTTTTGTTAGAACCCACATTTTGAACTCGAAACCTGTATTCGAAATTCATGACTCCCTACTCCCACTCCAGCATAATTCCGCATCCAGAATTTACTTAACTCTGGTATGAATGCAAGAAGAAGGAAGAAAATAACAAAGAGAATTATGCACCTGCCATCTTGAAATATAGAAGCCTTCAGGGAGGTACTGCAGAAACAGTGGGGGTCCCAAAGGTGTGAAGGGTGCACCCAGTGTTACAACTCCTTCAACTTTCTCCGGATGGAGAAGGGCAAAAACTTGTGCTACGCGGACTCCAAAATCTTTGGCCACGAGAAAAACCTGCACATTGTGCGGAAAATTCGGAGAAGAATCTCAAAAGGTTTTAATTTCAGTGACAAAGGAATGATTTTGGCAGAGCATTCTTCATCTCTCTTCTTTTCTCTCATATACTGGTGCATCTTGGAAATGAGATTAAGAAATTTTACCCATCTGAACTCATATATCAAAGAGGAAAGACTTGAGACAGATTGGTAGTCCCAGTAGTCCATATAAAAGTATCAGAAACAACTTCAAAAAGATCCCCTTTGTTCATTTCTTGAACATTTTTCCAAAGAAAAGCAGGTGAACTTACAGATCAAATTCCGCATCTTAAGATAGAAATATATTATATTTCATGGAAATGAGTGAGGAAAAAAAGAAAATTTCTTGATCGATTAGATTCAGAGTTAATAAGCTTTCCCAATTATGCAAGAAAAGCACATTCACAACAGCTAACGGGAAAAGCAAAATGCTCTCACAGAAAGAGACAATTAGCAAAAGGGTATCAACCTTTGGAATGCCAAGACATTGAATCAGAGCGTGGAGGTCACTGACAAAGTCTAAGTAGTTGGCCTTCTCAGGAACAGGTGGGGGATCGGAAAATCCATATCCTCTGTAATCAGGTGCAAGGGCTCTAAAACCAGCGCTGGCCACCGCAACCATTTGGTGGCGCCAGGAGTACCAGATCTCTGGAAACCCATGACAGAACAACACTGTCTTAGACCCATTTCCGATCTCAGCTACATGAAGCTTCAAGCCATTCACTTCAACATACTTGTGCTCTATCTTCTCCATTTGACTAAGCGAAAGAAATGCAGACGATAAATGGCTCAAGGAAGAATCCAAAATCAAATGACTTCCAATATTTTGCTCTGATTTTCGCTTACGCACGGTTTCAATTTGAGTCTGTCATTAGTAGTAGTCGGTCAATTGTTGTCTGTGTCTAAAGATTTTCAGAATATTCGAATCTCATCTCTTTCTTGTTTGTCCATTCGATTTTATGGTACACCAAATTTAGGGATAATTTCAGAAATCTCCCCTGAGGTTTTTGACTATTTTCACTTAGTTCCTTTAAAGTTTTAAAAATTACACTTATCTCCCTCGATTTGACACTTTGGTAATCAAACCTTAAAATAAGGTAAAAAATTTAATGAATACGCTGAAATATCCTTATCTTATAAAGTTTAATTTATTCTTTTAAACAATTATAAAGTAATTCGATACAATTAGTTTAAAAAAAAAAACAGAGTCTCAAGTTTTTCATACCAATATTTGTTATTTAATAATCAACTATAACAATAAATCTTTTGCTATAATAAGTTATTTTTTATACTGCTTTATTTAGAATATAGGTTCTTTTTAAAATAGAGAAGAAAGTGTTATCTTGTGTTTTCTAAGTTTATGAACTAATTTTTTTTAATAAAAGTTTATGGATTAGTTTAGTGATGGAACTATCAAAGTTTGGTAGTGATTTTGGGCAATTTGTTTTTAATTATTGTTGATTTATTCTTGATTTTAATACAAAAAAAAGAGCTACAAAATTTGAATGATATTAAAAGTCATCAAAAAAATTACTAGTTTAACATTTGTTCTGAATAGATATTAGCGACAACATTGATAGTTATTCTATATTTCTAATGAAATATAAGAGAAATAAGAAGGAAAACGGAAAAAAATTATAAAATCCATCTTTTATATAAACATGGCAACAAGAGAGTTCTATTAAAATATTAAGGTTAATATTGTCATTTTCAATGAATAAGGGAGGTAGGTGTAATTTTTAAAACCATAAGAGAGCCACATGCAATTATCAAAAACCTCAGGGGATGTTTCTGAAATTATCCTCCAAATTTATGGTGCAAAAAGATAGCACGTGATCCCATTAAAGCTGTCTTGGCATGATGCAGAACAGACAGCTGGTTTGTAAATTGTAGCTATGGAGAAAAGTTATTTTTGTAGGTTTAATTTTTAAGCAAATAAAAAATTTTCTTTAATCAGACTCATATTGATTTATCGATCAATTGCATAAAACTCGAGAATCAATTCCACAAATCTGTTGGCCTACAAACAGCTTCTGTTGCATCAGAAATTCAACAAGTGGTAGACTAATTAGACTCGTTAGTAGTAGTAGTAATCAAATCTTGAAATACAATGTGCCTATTTGTAACATTGTGCAACTTTGTTACGGGGATTCTTGATCCCGTTGCAACAAATATTGGGTCGAAATACAGTTTCAACGTATTAAAGTCTAATTTCACTAAATTTTAAATGTTAAATTGAATTATCAAACAAAAATTAAGTTGCCAGGCAACCATTTATATTCACCAATACACTTTTTTTTTTCTTTTACTTGCTTGAATTCATTTTCGAATAATAAAAAAAATGAAATGAGATCTTATTTTGGGCTAATCAGGTATAGAATACAGCCTAACAGAGTAGAAGGGCCTGAGTTGGAGCCTAAACATCATGGCCTATGCAACACCGAGCTTCGTCCTACAAAAACCGAGATAAATGGGCCGATGACAGCCCAGCAATAAGGTAATCAAATTCATCAAAATTAATGACTGGTGCGTCATTATATTCACCTGAAAAAGGGGTACTAATTAAAATATATATATACGGTTTCCTTTGATTGCCCTCAGCTCGATCCTCTTGATCTCAGCAGGATTTGTTCCTCTGCTATATTTAGCCGGAGGAGCCACCGACTCCGTCAGCCGACCGGACGACGAGACTCCGCTGTTTAATTCTATCGCTCTCTAACTCTCTCCGGTAAGCTTTCTAGCTGTAGCTATCTAATTCTGCCTTATTAGTTTTTAATTTATCAGCTAGTTTGACGAAATAAAAGGAAAAGAAGAATGTAAAACTAGCGGAGTTCGATTCTAGGGCTGCTAGGCGCATACTTGCAGATCTATGTTTGAGTTGAAATTCGTGATGATATGTGGATACAGGTGTTATTTCTTGAGAATATAGTACTTCAAAAACTCTTCCTGTTTTGTGCTTTGAATTCTACGATGCCAGTTCTTGTTCGACCTATGGATAATTCTTTATTTTTCATGTTTGGCTTTAGACTTCTTTGCGGGAGCAATTTTCTTATTTAGCGTTCAGCAGAAAAAAAGGGGAAACTCTGAGTTGCTGTACTTTGAGGATTAGGGAAAATCGTTTGACCGGCTTGATTGAGGTAGTTTTTATGGGTATATTGGATTTAAAAATGAAAATGATTGTAATGTTTGTGTAAGAAAGATACAAGTTAATGCATGTACAATGTGGTATGGACCCTAAAGTGACACAATACACTAGTTTTGGCAGCTAAAGTTAGACTGGGAAGGATTTACGTAATGTAGTTGGATATGTAGTTGCTTGAGAAGTTGGTTTATGTGAATACAGTTTATGCTTCTATTCTGTTGAATTGACTTCACTTTGCCGCTTGTTGATGATTGAGAAGATTGTATGACTACATTTTCTGGTTCTTGTATGTTTCGCTATTGATTTCCGAGTCCTGAATGATTCTTAATTTTGGCTAATAGAGTTGTGAGTTGATGTACCTGGTTTGGTTTTTCGGAGTTTGTATGGTACTAAAGCTACCCCCAATTCTGAAACTTCTTTATCCAGCCTTTTAAGATTTTCCTCAGAAGCTTTACTTGTTGTTTCCGCCATTGCCACGGAATCGAACAGCTCTGAATACCACTTGCCAATCAATGAAGAAATTAGAAAAATTCAACCCAAAAATCGAAGGAAAAGGAATGATCAACAAAGGAAGGAAAAGAAGGGAAGTTTCTTGCAGAGAAAGGAATATCTCCTTGTCACTAGCAAAATTTTAAAAGTAAGATTGCAACTGATCCCCAATGCAAGAGCAATGCTATTTATCTAACAAACTAAAAGGGAAACAACAAACTTGCTGAGCTGGAAGAATTCTATAAAAAACCCAACTGAGTTCAAAACGACCCTGGACTGAACTAAGCAACACCACAATAAAATAAACGACACCGTTCCAATAATGACTTAGCCAATCACTGCTGAACCAATTAATGAACTGAATTTACATGACGCAAAACTTAGATTTGTGGCATCTGTCACCATTGTTCAATGTGATGCACTTGTTGGACATCGTGTCAGCATAGGTCCTAATTATTGAATTGGTGAAAGATACTGCAAAAGATGGAGTTTGCACGTGTTACGATTGATCACTTATGCAATGTTATAACTTGTATGATGAAACCATCTTTATGTTTAATAATGACATCCGCTAGGCATTCTGGCTTCCGCGTCCCTTTTCATCATCTTTTTCTGGAAATTGTTTTCATTGTGAGAGGTGCTTATCTAGTTTTGGGACTCATTGAGAAACTCATTCGTTTGTCCATCTTCCTCTGAATTGATTGTGAAAGATTTAACTTATTGAATACGAAAAAAAAAATGCATCCTAATTTTGCAGACGATGGCTGAGGAAGAAGAATTAGACGACTTGTTGCTAGAGGCAGCTGGGAGAACAGGTGAAAGTGAGAGAAGACGACGCAAGGTTCCATACTCTGATGATGAGAGTGACTCAAAAGATGATGACTATGATGATGATCATGCTTATTCAAACAGAAAACCCTCTGGTTCACAAGTCCCTCTCAAGAAAAGGTTGGACCCCTTGGAAAGGGATGAGGATGATAGTAATCATGAAGAAGATGGTTATCATGAAGGTGACAGTGATGATGATTCTGTTGGGAGTGACCTCTACAAGGATGAAGATGATAGGAAAAAGCTTGCACAGATGTCGGAACTTCAAAGGGAAATGATTTTAGCAGATCGTGCATCAACAAGAAGTGATAGAGAAATGCACGAGAAATTTGCAAAAAAAAGAAAAGGGAGCCCCACTCAAACTCATTCTCGTGCTGTGCGCTCATCAACTAGATTTGCTGACAGGGCAGCTGCCAAAGATGACGCGCTGAATGAGATACGAGCAAAGCGAATGAGGCAGCAGGATCCAGAGGCTCATCGGAAACTTAGGGATGCAACTAGAGATGGCTCTGGAAGCCGTGGTTACTCACCTGTCAAGCGTAGACCCTTTACAGCAGCAACTATAGGTAGCCCTACCCGGAGTGGAAGCGCTTCACATAGTGATGAGGAAGAGTCTACTGGTGATGGTGGAATGGCTGATAGTGATGAAGACAAGACATCAGCTGAATCAAAGTGGCCAACCTATGAGGATATAAAGGAAATTACCATTCGAAGATCTAAATTAGCAAAGTGGTTTATGGAACCTTTTTTTGAGGATTTGATTGTTGGTTGTTTTGTAAGGGTTGGAATTGGGAAGAATAGATATGGTCCAATCTACAGACTCTGTGTTGTCCGCAATGTTGATGGCTCAGACCCAGATCGCCTGTACAAGCTTGATAACAAGACCACATATAAGTATCTAAATGTTGTTTGGGGAAATGAAAACTCTGCTGCTAGGTGGCAGATGGCCATGATTTCAGACTCTCCACCTGCCAAGGAGGAATATGACCAATGGGTTAGGGAAGTAGAGCGCAGTGGTGGCCGCATGCCAAGCAAACTGGAGGTAGTGGAAAAGAAGGAGGCCATTCAGAAGACAAATTCATTTGTTTACTCTGCAGAAACTGTCAAGCAGATGTTGCAGGAGAAAAAGTCTGCCACATGGAGACCGCTGAATGTTGCAGCTGAGAAGGATCGTTTGAGGACAGAGATGGAAGTGGCAAAGATTAACAATGATGAACTAGAGGTGGAGAGGATCAAGGCCAGACTGCAGGAATTGGAGGCATCTCGGCAAGCCCATGAGATGGACAAAAAAGCTATTAGGTTGGCAGAGATGAACAGAAAGAACAGGGTTGAAAACTTCAAGAATGCATCAGGATTGAAACCGGTCAATGCGAGTCTGAAAGCTGGTGAAGCTGGGTATGATCCCTTCTCAAGGAGATGGACCAGGTCAAGAAATTATTATGTCAAAAACCCCATTGATGGAGAAGCAGCTGCAGCAGATGGTGAAGCTACTGCAGCCTCAGCAGTTGATAACCGTAATGGCACAGCTGTAGTTTCCACTGAGATGGGAAAGGCAGCTACAGCTGCAGCGGATGATGGGAAGTTGGTAGATACAAGTGCTCCTGTAGATCAAGGAAGAGAGTCGAACATGCTGCATGGTTTTAAACTTGAAATTAACTTGGATCCACTTGAAAATTTTGGTGGGGCCAAAGGAGCGCAAGCAGGGTTCATGGCTCGGAAGCAGAGAATAGAAGCAACTGTTGGTTGTAGAGTTCCAGAAAATGATGGGAGGAGACATGTTTTAACCTTGACTGTCAGCGACTACAAGAGAAGAATGGGATTGCTTTGAAGTTTGATGCTGCATTTTAGGGATATAGGGTTCCAGAAAATGATGAGGAGACATTCTTTAACTTTGACTGTCAGCGACTATAAGAGAAGAATGGGGTTGCTTTGAAGTTTGATGCTACACTTTCAGGTTCAGACTTTCCTTATTATTGTAGTTTTGAGTGACACATTATATTTAATTATGACTAATGCGGTTGTATTGATTAAGGTCTTTCTTCTTGATCATGGGCTTTTATGAGTGATGAATGGTGAATTTAATTCGAAACTTTGATATGTATATCGGATTCCTTCACAATCTTTGTGGGAAAATGCCTACATTGGTTTTCTTTTACTGAACAGTTCCTTTTTGTGCCGTGTTGGGTAGCTGCAGCAGCATATCTTCGTACCACCGGCTGGACTATAGTCTCTATTGTTAACCTGAAACATTGGAGGACACGGATTCGATTATGCATAGCTATGAAATTCGTCCACATTCATTTATCCTCTAAAATTTGGAGAACTTTGATTTTCGTAGCCAAATAAAGATGACATGCGCCGTCAACCGTTCCAATTTTCTGTTCTTCCGGTGGCTGAGGCTTGCGAGTCTTAGCTCCGTCACTTTTGTTGCATGTACCTTCTCTACTTTGCACAATGTACCGTAAATTTTATATTAGCTTTGTCTGCATAGGCCATGACTGCTTTGCCCTGTGGAAGAAACCTTGCAGAACATAAAACAATGTGCACTTGCAGGATTTTTGCATAAAAAACAAAAGAAAAGGGGAACATGCCAACTTTCATCTCTAAACTTTGGGCCGTGAATGTATTTTGCTATCAAATTTTCTAGTATAACACATTTAGTATCCGAACTACCAATTTTTATACCAATTTCATCCTCAAACAGAAAATTAATCAATTTGAACAAAAATTGAAGTAGGGAGAGTGAAGATATCCATTTTATTTTGCTGATTTTAAGTCATGCAACGCTTTTTACTTAGCAGGTTCATGTCCATCGCATCCCCAATTTCTATTCAAATTGATTAATTACTCATTTGAGTTTGAAATTAATTAAAAATTGGTAACTTGGATATTAAATGTGTTATACCAGAAAGTTTGAATGATAATGTGTCCATGGCTCAAATTTTAGAAATTGAAACTAACCATTTTCAAAGAAAATTACCTGGTTTCAAGTTTTGCGAGAAAGGTATAGATGATTGGTTATAGTCACTGAAGTTGGTAAATAATAAGCAATTATAGAAAATGCTTCGGAATGGCGACAATCATTTGTCGTGTCATTGACTTGTTATTGTACTTCTTAATACAACAACTACGGCAGATACAAGCTGCCCCAAGTTTAGAGGACAACTTGGTGCACAAAGTTAAATATATTCTGTCGAGTAAGTCTTTTATAAATCATCAGTGTTCAGAAAAAAAAAATATATATATTTTAAAAATATATATAAATCATCAGTCTTTTATATATTTTACATTAGTAAGTTTAGATTACATGTATCTCATTCTGCTTGTGAGCAAATTGCCCCGCTACTCACTGAATTCTTAGAATAATAGGGTTTTGGTCATTTAATTTTAAAAGTATGTATTTATCCATTAAATTATTAACAATATAAAATTTGAATCATTCTACCTATTTTCACAATTCAGTGTGTTAGATCTAAGAACTTGCACGAGTCACGAGATGCAACCAAGTTGGTAGTTCGAAAAGTAAAGAAGTTAACTATCGTATGAATATGTATTTTTCTACTAACTATTGTGTGAGTATGTTTTTACTCATTAAACTATTGTGCACGTCCTTAGATCTGATAGACTTAATGGTAAAAATAGACGAAATGATCCAAAATTTATATTTTTAATAATTTAGTGGGTAAATATATATTTTTAAAAGTTGAGTGATCAAAACTTGCTATCCACAAAGTGTAGTGGGTATTCGAAAAATTTATAATTTTACCTCTATCATTCTCGAATTGGATCACCTACCCTAAACTTTCTAATTTTTCCCCATGCTAAAATAATCAACCTAACTCATAAATTGAATTTCATCGTGTCATTGAGGTGTACATAGCAATGAAATGAAAAGAGAAGTACGCCTTCAATCCAATCAATGATTTGCTAATTTGTCAATTTGAACATATATTTGAGAACATCTTTGGTCACAAATCATAATTCTTATTTATTTAGCTATAACTCTTTAACCATTTATCCTGTATGCCTGAACAACAGAAGGCATACTGCCACTGTCAGCTTAACTCAGTGTGATATATAATATATATATATATATATATATATATATATATATACATATATACGTGCACTTTACAATTAAAGAGAAAAACATATTTACGATGTAATTAAAGTGTCATATTTTTCATTTTGAAATGTTCCAAAATATTTGTCACGTTGAAAAAGTCTAAACACATTTTTGTCTTTATTTTCAATATAACCCTTTTTTCTAATCATACGCAGGCTAACATTTAAATTTAAAATTTAAATTTATGAAGGTAAAATTATTTAAAAAATGTACAAATAATACAATAAAATCACTATTTTAAAAAAGTTGAATTTCTTAAATATGGTTAAATAATTGGGACGGAGAGAGTGTATATTTTTTGCAACCACTCCAAGTAAGTTGTCATGGACTCGGAGCATGCACCACGCCGTAGCCAACTTCCCAACCGCCAATACAAATTAATTTCATCCCATCTGTGTTTTCCTCCTTCCACTAAAAGTACAATTTTGGCTCAAAACCCAACCAGCTTCCGTTCATAGGTTATATAAACTTCTGCTTCCAAAATCTTCATAGCTCAAAACCCAATAAACATTTTCAATAATCTTCGTGCCCAAAATTTTGCCGCCCCCGCTATTGAAAAACGTGGTAATAACAATAATAGGAAGAATGCTCTTCAACTTCACTTCAAACTTTCCAATTTTTGTCCTAAAGACAAATGTAAATCCTTGACCATGCAAAGATCACAGAAGTACCAATGGGGATTTTCAAACTGAAGCTATCTCAGCTTCTTGTCTCCCTTGTCTTGATTGTTCTTTTAGCTTACAATAGTCTCAGTATCTTCTCAGTTTATATCCCGTTTCCAGCCAAGACAGCTCCCCTGCTAGCTAGTTCCTCGCCGGAAAATGTTGCAGAAAAATCAAGAAGGTTGGTTTCTATGTCTTCCTCAGGTAAAGTGTCCTCTTCTGTCATGTATGCTGTGAAAGAAGAAATCCCTGTTGCAGAAAAGAAGACCCTTTTGGACTTGAACTTTACCCTCCTGCATACAAACCAAAATTCATTGGATTTTATTAGGAATGAATCTGTCATACTTCATGTGAAAAGAAGGCAAAGTAGAAAGGCTTTGAGCAAAATTTTCGGGCAGGATGGGGAAATGAAGCGGTTCTCGAAAAGAGTGAAGGAGTTCTTCAAAGCTAATTCATCGAACTCTTCATGTAAGTTTCGGTTTTTTATGACTTGGATATCTTCAATAGGCAATTTCGGTGATAGAGAATTTTTCACCATAGAAAGTTTATTCAAGTCACATCCGGATGGTTGCTTGATAATAGCGTCAGATTCATTGGATTCAAGACAAGGGATGGAAATTTTAAGGCCTTTCTTGAAAAAGGGATTCAGGGTAGCTGCAGTTTCCCCTGATTACAATTATTTGTTCAAGAATACAGTTGCAAAAGCTTGGATTGATCGTTTAACCAAAGGAAATGTCAATCCCGGGGAGGTTTCATTTGGCCAAAACCTCTCCAATTTGCTTAGGCTTGGTTTGCTGTACAATTTTGGTGGGATCTATATCGACGCTGACATGATAGTATTGAAGAGGTTTGTCAACTTGAGGAATGCAATTGGAGCTCAGACTGTGAATCTTCAGACAAGAAATTGGAGCAGGTTGAATAATGCTGTGATGATTTTCGATAAAGGGCATCCATTGCTTTACAAGTTTATTGAAGAATTTGCACTAACTTTTGATGGCAATAAATGGGGTCACAATGGCCCTTACTTGGTTTCAAGAGTTGTTTCAAGGGTAAGCCAAAGGCCTGGATATAATTTTACGGTGTTGCCTCCTGCGGCATTTTATCCTGTTGATTGGAGCAGGATTGGCAGCCTCTTTAGAGCTCCAAGGAATGAGACTCAATCGAAGTGGATGTTTACTAAACTTAGGCAGATTCGTGGCCGAAGTTTTGCAGTGCATCTCTGGAATAAGGAGAGCAGAAAGCTTGAGGTTCAACAAGGAAGCATTATCCAACACATAATGTCAGATACTTGCATCTTTTGCAAATCTACTTCAGGTTAATGTGTCGCTTCAAGTCAATAGATTGTAGAATTAAATGTGGTATGGGACCAACTCAGTCCTACCACAGTACTGCATTCTTTTTATACTAAAGAAATTTAAGGAGAACAAAGTCTAAATTAGCCAATGTTAAATAGCTGGTAGTAGTATATCTTTCCATTTGTATTGCTGGAAAACCTTCCAACTACGCACGTTATACAGAAGCAATTGTGGATGATCTCATTTTCATTTGAATTTTTTGAGTTTCGTCTGATAACTGAATTCACCAGTTTCAAGCCATTTGTCGTTTTAGTCTTCCCAGTTCATGGCAGAAGAGTTGAAAGCTTTTCTATATGAAATCTCGTGTTGGTAGGTGAATTCTTTAAAGTTCTGTTTAGGCCAATAAATGTAGCCTGTGGTGATGTGATGTACTTGTAAATTGTAATTGGTAAGTTTTGCTATCCTTCAACTTTATTCTTGACCTTCTTTCCCACTTAAAAGTACAAATTTGTGTTCTTTACAACCAACACATCCTGGTGCTTAATTTTGCTCATTTTCCTCAACATCCTAGTGCCTTTTAGACTAACTGAATTTAGCTTTATTATGACATCCTAAGATCCAATTCCAAAATATATCTTGTAGTTAAACGAACCTTAGCATATAAAGTTCCGTTAATGTTGTGCTCGAGGACTCTTTTGGATGATCAGCCTAATTATGCGCTTCTATCTGACTAATTACATATAAATGTGATGCGGCAATGAAGTTAGATCATGCAAAGTACCAACTTAAATTAGAAAGAATTAGGTAAGACACAATTCTAACTGATCCAACCGGGAATAACTCTCTTGGGTGTTGCTTACTTATACCTCTTCATTATGATTACTAAAGTGGTATTCTCGATGATGATTTAATTTGATACAAGTAGCAGTAACAAGTAACAACCCATGCAAGAATACCTGCAAGATAATTGAATCATCCCACCAACAGTCTATAAAACTTAGAAATGCAAGTGGCTGTTCCAACCTCATTAAACCTCAGTAACTAGCTGCTCTGTAGTTTATGCATAAGTAAGCAACTGTTTGAAGTAACTTTTCATCTGAGACCAAGTGCTCAACTCAATCAGTTTTTTGAGTCTAAGTTCATTTTCCACAGCAGTTTTTTTTCACTTTCTTATGATAGTTGCGGACGCAAAAGGGATGCTGCTGTGCTGCATAATATGATAATGGAATGTGGCATGTGATCAATGCCGGTTTGCCTTTCCCTGTATTTGTTATGTTTAGAGGTGCATAACTCCATTTGGAATCATATAGGTGAAGCTTGATGTCTCAGCAACATTTATGCAGGCAGAGTTAGCCCCAAAACCTTTAAAGCCATCCCTTTCATTTGTATTATGATGTTTTTGATTACATGTGCCATGTGGCCTTTCATGTGCTTTCCCTTTCAAGTCTTATCTGTTGTTCAAATTGTCAATTTTCCTGTGCTATATATTAATAATTCAACACTAAATTTTGAACCTTTCTACTTCCACACTTCAATCATTGAATAAATCTCTTATTTTTATGTTTGAAAGGTAGTTTGGTAGGAGCAGCCTGATCTGAAAAGTGAAGAATTAGTGCTTAGAAACACAGTAATGGATACTCTTGCTGGGAATTTGCAACTGCTTTATGGTTAAAAGCATATGTGCTTCCCAATAAGCTGCACCTATGCTCTCTTTGCTTTTCCAGCTACTCAAAGCTTATTAAACCCAATGGCCCCTGGTGTTGTTACCAGGCAATGGGCACAATCAGAAGTGCTGATGAAAACCCGGATGACGACAGGGATATTAATATGATAGAAAGGAATTGGATGCCCTTCCTTTATTCTTAAATGTTGTCACATCTATCCTTTATTCCTAAAGGTTGTTGTAACTTTTGATAAGTAGAATTCCTTCTATGGATGGGGTGGAAATTGCATTTTCAAAACAAAGTAAAAGTAGGATAGAAAAAAATGGCAAACCTTTTGAAGATAAGGTGATTTCAACTTTTAATCTTTCTTTCAATTGCTTTATAACTTGACAAATACAATCAGTTTCTGATACCTATTGCAGCTTTCAGTCAAAAGTATCCTCTCAGCAAATTTATCTTTGAGAACATCTACAACTAAAGTAGGCAACCAACTTTAACACAAGAGACTGTATAGGTTCTTGGCACAAAAATCAGGCTTATGTGAAACATGATTTTGAGAAAAAAGACAATATGCAATATGATAAAGCAGCTGAGGCTTCATTACAAAGTAGATTCAGCTTTGGTTCTGTAGTTTCTCACTAGTGTTTGTGAGGCAAAAGCAATTTATTGGTGTATATTTGCTTTTCAAGCCAGTATCATTGCTTCTGCACTAGATGCTCAACATCTCCAAGCTCCACTTCGCCTCCTTTCCAGTGCTTATCAGTCTGAAAAAGCTTTTCAATTTGCTCTAGTGATTTCCCCTTCGTTTCTGGGACACACTTGTAAACAAAAGCAACAGAAAGAGCTGAAATTGCTGCAAAGACGAAAAAGGTTCCACCAACTGTAATAGCATGAGAAATGGTTAGGAAAGACATGGCAACCAGGCCACTACTGACTCTACTCCCCGCAGCCCCAATGGAGGATGCTTGAGCTCGTAGCCTCAGAGGGAAGATTTCAGAGGACAAAACCCAACAAACTGGACCAATTCCCACTGAGAAGAATGCTGCATTTCCACATACACAGAGAATGGCCAACTTTATCCCAACTGGACGATTCCCCAGGAAAGAGAGAGTTAATCCCAGAATGAACAAAAAGGCAGTCATTCCAATTGTACTCACATAAAGAAGTGGTTTTCTACCTACTTTGTCAATAAGTAAAATAGGTATCGGGATGAAGACTGTTTTGGTAAACCCCACAGCAACTGTTGCAGCAAGAAGTTTCGAACTGCTCTTGACCCCGGCATCTTTAAAGATTGCAGGACTATAATACACAGTCGCATCCATTCCTGTGATTTGTTGGAAAATCTGAATTCCACAACCTGCAATGAGCATCCGTTTAACCCCGGGTGACGGATTTAGTAATTCACGCCATACAGATCTCTCCTCGTGGTTTTCAGCGTTGGCGAGCCCTGCAGCTAGTTGTATTTCAGCTAATCTCTCCTCTGCTTCTTTTGCATTTTCTGTTGTTTTGAGAAGCACCAACCTGGCTTTGGCAGTCATGCTTTGCATTACTAGCCACCGCGGAGACTCAGGGATGATAAACAGAGCAAAACAGGTGAAAGCTGAAGGGAGAATCCCAGCAGCAAGCATGATCCTCCAATTTGTGTGTACGGGCAGTCCTGAGAAGGCATAATTTGAAACATAACCAAGCAGGATCCCAAAATTAATGGAAATTTCGGGGATGGAGGTTAATGATCCTCTAGTGACAGGTCGTCAGCCTGTGCAATAATAAATACCTACTCGAGAAAAATACAGATTTTGTATATAGCGGTGAGTAGGGTCGAATCCACAGGGACTGGGGATAATTCGTTTCTTCTAGAGTTCAAAGTATGGGGGGTTTTGGATTAAATGCTAACTAAATAAATTAACTGCAGAAAATAATTGATTAAGAGAAATAATTAAGGGAAAACTCTAGCCAAGGGTACACTTCAGAAATGGTTCATGTACTGATCATTGATTCGTAGATAATTCCAACTTTTATTAATAGATTGGTTATAGTTGTCATGCACGCGATAAACAACCAACCTTTCCTTAATTTATCGATAGCTAAGGTACGACCGTTAGCTATTTCTCTAACCCAAAAACAACCCTAGGTACGACCGTATGATTTAATTTCTAGATTGCATTAATAGTTAGAAAGACCCAATCCTAATTAACAAACACGCTACGAGGGTTTGTTTAAGCTAGATCGTATATTCCCCTGACATAAACCCAATTACGCCAGTTGCTACTGAGATAGAGATAACGAACAATTACGGATTCAATTACCCCTATTTAGCAAAAATAGCCTATATGAATAATTAATTATTGCGCACTAATCAATCATACACAAGGCCACAACAATTAAAATCAAGGAACATACAAATACCAATAAATGAAGAAAATAATTAAAACAGATTCGATCTCACAGTAATTGTCGAACCAAATCGTCAGTTGTCCCCTTGACTAGAAGGAAGGCTTAGCCACGCCGCATAATTAAATCACCACACGAAGTAATGGATTGCAAAGGCATGGCGGTTTTTAGTAGAAAGCAAGGAATAAAAGATGTTTTTCCCGTTGGGAAATATTGTCGAACACCTGGCGTGTGTCAGAGGCCAGTCAAAAGAAAGAAAGAAAGGAAACTAAAACTAAACTAAAAACTACACTAAAACTAGGGATCTCCTTTTGCTTCTGTACGTCTTCCCTTAAAAAGCCAAAAGAAAGAAGCCTAAAAGCTATTTCCTGTGGTCCCCACACATGTGGACAAAGCCTCCAAATTACTTCTTGGTCCAAGTCTCTCTACGTTGCTTTCTTTGAAAGGCCCAAATGTCTAAATGCCTTTCACTAGTTTGTGGTCCTCACCAATTCAAGAGTCCAAGGTCCTTAGAAGTCTCCATTTTCCCATAAAAGTCCCTCCTTTTTGGTAATTTTCTGCTTTGTTCCTGAAATTAAGTCCCAATACCAAATATAAGTAAATATTAATAACTAAAACAATATTTGGCAAGAATAAAAGGGGAAATTAACAATAAAATTACTAACAATTAACACCCTATCATCTAGCAACACTAGGGGATATCTCAGCAATGTATATAGGTGCAATCGCCACTGCAAAGCCTACTCCAATCCCAGTCAAAATCCTTCCGACCATTAGCACCTCGAAAGAGGGAGCAAGAGCCATAATAGCAGCACCAGATTGAAACACAATGGCCCCAAATGCCATAGACCATTTTCTACCAATGGCATCTGATGCTTTACCCCCTGCTAGACTACCCGCCAGTGAAATTATGCTCAAAATCCCGACAAGGACTTCTACTTGTAACTCAGAAATCTTTAAATCTTCTTGAACAAATAATATTGCTCCACTCATAACTCCAACATCTGTGATTTCATATTTATAAAGATATATCAAGCTTGGGGAACTATAGGAGTTGACAAAAATTTTGATAGGATTCTGGTTTAGTTAGCAGGAAATGACTTTTATGTATCAGTACCATGGAACTAACCAATGAGTATGATTATGAATAATCCAAAAACTGAGCATAAACACGATAATTGTCTGGAGGAATAAATGTTTAAGAAACTAACCGTAACAGTTAATTTTCTATAATAAACAATATTGTTTTTCTAACAGATATATAAAATTCCTGGCATCTACTGTTGAAGCCTTGATCTTGAGCAGAAAAATGCAAGTATCTAGCATTTTCAGCAATTTTATTTTCCCATTCTTGAGAATTCGAACTTTGATCATCCGCAACAAATGATCATGCCTTGCATAATCACATTGGCAAAAGCAGTAAATCAAGGAGGTAAAGTTCAAAGAAAAGAGATTGAAGAATGGATACTGAAGCACAAAATGACCGTTAATTTCAAAGAGGGGAAGGCAAAGATACAAACCATATCCAAGAATCACAGAATTTAGAGAGGCAAAGATGGAACAGACTAGTACATATCTCTTGCTGCTATTTTTTCCATTTTCTTTGCATGCAATACGCTGAATTTCCTCTTCTGTTGTATCATAATCCGTCTTCTTGTACTTTGGGACACCCACGTTCCCAGTTTCTTGGAGTTCCATCTTGCTCTTTCCCCCTCAGAATATTTACCTTTGATATCAAAATATCGCAATATCCAAACAGTTGAGTCTGATAAAGAAATGGTTCATTATCACAATTTTCACCTTTCCCTTCTAAAACATCAAAGAAGAAAGGAGAGCCAGCAAGATCTCAGGCTCTCGCCTGTAGTGTGTTTGGAGCAATATTTTCATGGTTTCCTCAGAGCTTGGTTGTATACTATACTACTAAGCATTAACATCTTCTTAAAAGGATTGGTCCCGCTAAGTGTATCAAAATTAAGGCCAATAGGCTAGCTTACGGCTGTAGAAGGAAAAAATGTTGCTTCACTCAACACATTGTCTTTCTTTTCAGCGTTGGCGGCAGTAACCTGGGGTCTGAACTCACTTCAAATTATCAATCCGCAGAAACAAGCTTGTACTGCTAAGGTTTTTGTTTAGTTATTCATTTTTTCTTTTTTTGGCCTCAAGAAACATAGCATTGACTTGGAAGTTGAATATATTCTTAATAAAACAAAAAAAAAAAGGAAGAAATCATTTCTCTACTAGCCACATGCTATAAGAACATATATATTCTCAATAAAACAAAAAAAATTATTTTTTTTCTCATTGTTCATTGATCTTTTCCGTTATTCAATTCAAGGTTTAGAAATTTGGATAAGAATTTGACCTAGGTCTTTTATGGATGTTTTTACAAAATTTTTATAATACACACTACTGTTAGAAAATTCTATTTTAGGCTGTCTTTGCAATTCTAGAAAATTCAAAATCACATTATATTTGTCACCTTTATTTTTAGAACATTCTTATTTTGCTCATAAGATGGACTTTAATATTCCGTCTTGCCATTCAATTATCTTTTGTAGCATTTAAAATTGATATTAGTTGATTTTGTACAAACCAACATTGTAGACATTAGCACTATTACATATATGATAACTAATTTGAATATTTTTTATATAAATTTCATGTTTCTAATAATGAATGTATATAAGATTAACTCTTAAAACAAATATTACCAATTACTCCCTCCCTTTTTTTATAACTGACGTTTAAGAAATTTGCTCTAGTGTACTTTTATCTGTCGTTTTATTATCCCCATACAGTATTAATTATTTTTTCACAATTTTACCCTTTTATCTCTCTTTTCCAATACAGGGTTCTTAATTACTACTCCTAGTAATTATTGCTTCTCTCTTTGCATTGCTTTTGGTTTAATAAAACAGCACCATTTAGTACTCTAGTGAGAGAAAACATGGGTGAATTGGACAATTAATGAGGGTACAAAAGTAAAATAGTGTACAGATTTAAGCAATGAAAATTTTTTCTTAATTGGTGTGCAAAACCTTAAACGTCAGTTATAAAAAAAGGGAGAGAGTATTAAACTTGACAACGGGTCTAAGCCCAAATATCATTAAGGTGATCCCATTGGCCATGCCTTTCTGACTCGAAAGGCCCAAATTTTTTCTTGTATTATCTGTAAGCCCAATTAGTTTACGGTGCCCGAAGATATATAATGCCAGATTGGCACATTCCTTAAAAAATTTCAGTCGTCGTTATCTCCTATCGTTGTATTTCTCCCTCGACTCATTGCCTTCTCCATTTGCTCCCTCTCAACACAGGAGCTAGAGATTTGACAAAAAAAAAAAAAGAAAAAGAAAAAACACAGGATCTAGAGAGAGAAATTAAAGAATAGGAAAAATCTTAGAATAAATTTTACCGACGAGAGATCGGAATATGACCGTCGAGGTAGCGAACGGCGTTGCAGGGGGCTTATCCTATCCGAACGGGGACTTGAAAACCCAAAACCCTAGCGCCACTGCCAAGAAATCTCGGGAGAGCGAGCGGCGCCGGAGGCGGCGCAAGCAGAAGAAGAACAAGGCGGCGTCTGGGACCAATAATACCGGTGACGAGAGTGACAATGCCGCTGCCGCCTCCGAGGATGCTAACGGCACCACCGATAATGATAGCGCCAAGGAGAACTCGGATCCTCAAAAGGTATGTTTCATTTTTACTTGTGTTTTCTGTTGCTTTTCTTTTTCTATGGATCATGCTACAGTTAGGTTTCTTAATTTTGTGGATTTTGCATACATTGGAAATTGACCAAATGCGTACGAGATTGTGAGTCAGTAACTATGGCCCAAGATTTTAGAGAAATAAAAACTATATCCTATGCTTATGGAAACTAGGGCTTGATTTTGAAGGTGCATGCAAAAGTTTCTGACAATACTCTGTCGAAGCTATGCTTTTCGTTTTTTGTAGATTAGTTTTTTGCTAAGATTTGTTTTGACTTGATTACTTACTGGTGGTGGAAATCCTTTTTATCTTTATCCCGTAGCTTTTTGGTAGTCTCGGCTAGATCTTTCAGGAATCCCAAAGTATGTTATGAGATAAGAGTTAAGACTGGGTATATGCTTTGTTTTGGTTATGTTGTGCTTGGTACTAAAGGAGGTCTGCAAGTGATTACCTTGTCTTACTTGTTTGTGCTTTGTCATATTTATTTTGTCTAGGTAATATTTGATATCACTTTATCTAAGGGACTCATTCGTTGTGGAATTTTAGGAGGCCAGGCTCTAGGGCATTCTGCTTTGTCAATGAAATGGGTGTGGAACTTGAGCACAAGATTTGGTAGAGGGTGGAAAAGTATATTATTGGGAAAGAAAAATGGGAAAGAGGAAGGATCTAGCATTATTTGTTCTCTCATGTCATACCTGGAAAATTTGTCTTGTACATATTTGATGTGTTCTTCTTTTCCCGATTTGCCATGTAATTTGAATTCCTGTGATATGATTTAATATGAAACAGCATCATAACTGAACCAGCTTCTGTCGTACTTGGCTGGTTGGTTTGAAAATTGTTTTTCCCTCTTTTTTTTTTCCTGCTGTTGGCGAAACACATTTTTATTTCCTGATCTGGTGGGAACTGGAATATTCATTCTGTTGTTTGAGCATCTTTGGAATTGTTGTCTTTCCAGAAACAGTCAAAACATGTTTCTGTAACTTTGTCAAAGGGAAAAAAATGGTTGTACTTACTCTCTGATAGATTATTGTGAAGTACAAGAAATATGTCAAGATCTGAAAAGTCTTTTTCTGGTTGATAGTTTTCCTCTTCATGAATACATTCTATACCACAAAAGTTTATTGCAGTTTGGCCACTACTAGAATGTTTTTGGTGTTTCAGACCAAAAGTATATTATAGTGTACCAAATTGGCTCTGGAAAAGTTTTGTGTAAACATGTGTTGTCAATCTCTGATCTAAGAATTGCTGGACCTTCCTGGACTAAAGAGAATCCATCAGGTCTGAATAACATAAAAAAGTGATTAGTAATGAGTATGGATTAACGTTGACCTTCTGTGGCGTCAGTTGTTGACACTAGTAAAGGTTATTGGCTTTGCATTTCTCAAGTGTTGATGGCTAAGAGTCAAGGAAGAAATCACTTGGGTGCACATGAAACTGCTTGAGATATTTGAACGGTTTGGCATGCAATGATGAAAGCTGTCGCTCGTAACTGGTCATATGTGCATTTCTGCTTGGTTTATGCGTGGTTTATGATGTTTGTGCATTCTTTAATGGCCATATAAGAAGTAGCTTTTTAGTTAAGTCTATGGCTGTCATGTGTTTCTGTGGGACTGGATACATTTGGAATCTGGAGAATATTTACTAGCAGGAAGTTGTTTCATCATGCCAGATGAATTAGAGATTTGTGTCATTTTCTTGCTTATTTCTTGGAAATGAGAATTGTTTGACTAAGTTGATTGCATTGTAATGAGAATTGTTTGACTAAGTTGGTTGCATTGTTTTCAAAATCCGTTGTATGCCAAAACAAAGAAATTTCTACCAATCTAACTGAATAAACTTGTCATCTGTGCTAAGTTGAATAGGCTTCTGGATTCTGATATCTTGGCATTTCTGTAATATGGTTGGATGTTTTCATTGGAGAATCAAATAAAAAAATTATGTGGATTTTAACTTCCTTGTTTTTCTTGTATTGAATAGGTCTTGGAGCAAGTTGAGGTGGAGTATGTTCCAGAAAAGGCTGAACTTGACGGTGATTTAGATGATGAATTGAGAAAGGTTTTTGAGAAATTCAGTTTCAAGGATGCTGTTGGTTCTGAGGTAAGAGGTCCAATTCATTTTATTAAGTTGCTGTTGTTTGTGTTGGTATTTCTAGCTTTAATATTTTGGCCAAGTTTTCACCATCTGATCTATATAGGAGAATGACAAAAAGGATGAAACTGCACCTGATGCCACCTCCAATAAGAAGGTTGATTCAGATTCAGATGGAGAAGAGCAGGACCCCCAGCAAAAGGAGAAAGGCCTTTCCA
This sequence comes from Coffea eugenioides, assembly GCF_003713205.1. Lineage (NCBI taxonomy): Eukaryota > Viridiplantae > Streptophyta > Magnoliopsida > Gentianales > Rubiaceae > Coffea > Coffea eugenioides. The sequence continues at coordinate 12,685,220 of NC_040036.1, read as the reverse complement.
ATAAAAAGAAAAAGGTTATTAGGTTTATCTTGATACTAAAGTTTGTATTCGATGTTATTCTCGTTCCTCAGTATTTTGTAGCTAAAATTACTTGGCTTTCCTTTTACTGGTAGAGCTAGTTCCTTTTGGTTGGTAGTACCTCTTATTTCATTTCATTGTGTATGCATGCAGCTCCAACGTCGGATGAAAATTGCAGAACTGAAACAGATTTCCTCAAGACCTGATGTTGTTGAGGTATTTTGTGATGCAGAACTTAAAAAATTCTTAAAATTCTTGTTCTGGTCATCCTTACTGTAGGAAATTCATTTCGGTGTCTTCAATTGGTTCTCCACATATGCACCATTCTACTTCTTATCCTTGTTTCAGTTTGCGATGATACTTGTTTACTTTTTGCAGGTCTGGGATGCTACTGCTGCAGACCCTAAGCTGTTAGTATTTCTTAAATCTTATAGAAATACAGTTCCAGTTCCAAGGCACTGGTGTCAGAAGCGGAAATTTTTGCAGGTTAGTAGCTGCAGTTAGAAAGTTAGCTATTGGTTGCCGTATTAATGTTCATGCTTTTTAGATGTCCATACAATGCTGTAAATGCGAAAATGATGGGCTTGATAAGGGTGGGTTTTGGGTTGAGTGTGGTGGAAGATAAAGTCGATGCCGTTTGTCTTATGTGAGTATATGTGGTTCTTGCAGGCGAGCGGCTGTGACGTCTAAGGAGCCTGGACATGTAGGTGTTTGGCAAGGGGATCCTTGCTTGATATCTCTATCTTAACATTTTTACTGGTGGGGGTTGGGATGTAATAACCCATGCTTTTGCTTATGGGCAAATAGATCTCTTTAATTCTGCCTTTGCAAGTGCAACAAGTGACTCATACCTAGCAGGATGCTAATGTATATATTTGCATTCTCAGATCCTATTACATCCTGCATAAGGCTTGGATTAGTTTAATGCTTAAGTTATTGGCCTAGGCTATTTAATCTAAGTTACTATTTACACCCTAGTGAGTGTTGCTTTAAGACACATAAGTTGTGTTAAGCTGTTATCTCATCGGGCTTGATACGTATTTTGCAGGGAAAACGAGGAATTGAGAAACAGCCCTTTCAACTTCCTGATTTTATTGCTGCCACTGGAATTGAGAAAATCAGACAAGTAAGTGTTATATTTACTGAGGTTTCTTTCTGCAAGAATCTTGTTGTTCTAGAATGTACGTCTTCTTGATGATATGAGCAAAAACTTAATTTTAAGAACTACATTGTTGATCTTTTTTAATGGTCAGACTTTTTCTTTATGCAATTTATCCTTCAGAAATTTGAAATATTATGTTTTTAATTGGCATTCATTGTCACAGAAGTTAGTTGTTTAATTGGGATTGGCTGAGGCACTTGGTGATGAATTTTTCTCTATTTTGGTTTCTGTGTCAGTCTATTTTAAGCACCATCCACCTGTCATCAACTAACGCAAGATATAGGCTAATGTGAACGCCCAAGTTAGTTTTCAGGAAAAAAATTTAGCCCCCCAGGAAGGGTACAAGTCAGACTGCACGCGTGTGTTTGTTGGGAGAAGGTGTTTTATTGGGAATATGGCTGTATTTTTTGTTCAGGTGGTTAAGATTAAAAGTTTGATTCTTGATCTCTTTCTTGTGTATTCTCTGCTGAAGTTTGGTTTGTATGTTTATTCAAACTGTGGTTGACATGTTGGTCACCTTTTCTGTTTGGACAAAGCCAAGCTGTTTTTTTCTGTTTAGCAATTGCATGGTCAATGACGAGGGATTTTCCGAATCCAAATATAGAGTTTGGCTCTTTTTTGTTCTTCATTACTCAATAATGGAACTTTTTTTCCCCGTTTTGTGGTAATTTGTCTGTTTTGATTCTATTTACTGAGAAGCATTTGATTAGTTAGCAACTCTGCTGCTGTGCCATTTCTCCTGTCAGATCCTGGATGTAAAATCTGCTTGACTGTTTTTATGCTAATGCAGGCATATATTGAAAAGGAGGACAGTAAAAAACTTAAACAGAAACAGCGTGAGAGGATGCAGCCTAAGATGGGGAAAATGGACATTGACTATCAGGTTTCTTCATCCTGTCAACTTACAAACAGAACTTTCCCTTTTGTTTTCCATATTATACGTTCCTCACCTTTTCATATGTTGTTACTTCATCATAGGTACTGCATGATGCATTTTTCAAATACCAGACCAAACCAAAGCTCACAACACACGGTGATCTGTACTTTGAAGGAAAGGAGTTTGAGGTATGCACCTGATGCTTTACCTGGGCATTAAGATGTACTTTATTTGCCCCTGCATAATCTATATTTTTGTCATTTGGAGATGATGTCTTGCCAATGCGCACACACACTGGTTAGACAACAATTTCAATGTCCTTGTAGATAACCATAGATGTTAATATGTCTCTGTAACTGGTTATATTGGTCCATTAATTTGACGCTCTGATTGAATTTTTTTTTTTTTTTTTGACTGAAGGATCAGCGTGGTGATCATGTGTCTGGTAATTCATAGATGTGAAAATAAATTCATGATGAAAAACAGAGACTGTGATGTAATTACTTTTGCCTGGTATTTTAAGGAATTTGTTTCTGAACATGGCAGTCTTGCTTAGTTCCTTGACATCAGAATTCAGATGACTAACAGTTTGATATTTTTGAGTCTTATTGCATATGTTGTCATAATGAACCTGTCAGTTGTCCTTGATTATGTTCTATACTAGTTGTGAAGCATAGTGCTACTGTTGTAACCGGTAGATTCGTCTAAAAAGTGAGTGTAAGTGTCCTTGTATTCTTCCCTTTAAGGTTTTTAATGATTTACTGTTGTTTGCACTCAATACAGGTAAAGTTGCGGGAAATGAAGCCAGGCATGTTATCACAGGAACTGAAAGAGGCTCTTGGTATGCCAGAAGGAGCCCCTCCTCCTTGGCTTATTAATATGCAGGTCAAATGAGTTACATACTTGTTCATGCTTTTTCTTACCATTACCATCGTAATTCCAGTTTTACTTGAAAATCGCACATATTAGTTCAAGGGAACGTGCCTTCTTTCTTGCTTGTTCAATTATCTTCTTATTTCAGAGGTATGGGCCCCCACCTTCCTATCCTCATCTTAAGATTCCGGGATTAAATGCACCTATTCCACCTGGAGCTAAATTTGGTTTTCAACCTGGAGGCTGGGGCAAACCACCTGTTGATGAAGTAAGTTTTTTCCCCCCTTCTTTTGATTCTTTAATGGCACATTTTTTGTGTCATCTTTGCTGGTGGCAATCTCCTTTTGTGTACATCACATGTTACAACTGTTTTACTTCTAAGTTCTTTCTATTTTACATATCTTGAGCAGCATGGGAACCCTATATATGGAGATGTCTTTGGAGTTCTTCATCAAGAGCAGCCTAATTATGAGGTACTGCTTCCTAATCAGTTACTTGTTTCAATTAAAAATTTTCTCCTCTTTGTTCTTGCAGAAGGTCGTGCTTATTTTTCAGAAATGTAGCCAACTATGTTCTTTATAAAGCATTTCATTCATTTGTGTGTGTGTGTGTGTGTGTGTTGGGATGTGAATATTATTGGCCTTCTTTTTCTGGAACATAGTTTGTCTATGTTTGATTATTGCCTTGTGTGTCTTCTGGAGATAATTTTAGAAAATATCCGTTGTTCTTTCTTGAAGATGGATGAGACTGTGTAACTGCAGTAACATTAACTGCTCTTGGTTGGTAAATTTTTGGTACATTAGAATCCTTGCACCTGTTAAATATACAAACTGAGAGATGGCATTTTTTGAGACTTTTGAAAAAATGTTTTTATCTGCCTTTTGTGATAAGCATATAATTTTGGATTCTCAATCTCAGAAGGGTTGTATAATTCATCAAGATCCTATGATTTCTTCGATTTCTGTGATTTCCGTTCCCTGACATATTTTGCAATTCCTGATAAAAAAATCAGGAGGAACCAGTTGATAAGAGTAAACATTGGGGTGACTTTGAGGAGGAGGAAGAGGAGGAGGAGGAGGAGGAAGAGGAGGAGGAAGAACAGATTGAGGAGGAAGAAATGGAAGATGGTATTCAATCGGTGGATAGCCTTTCAAGGTATTTCAGTATATCTTGGTTTGCATCTTGATTTTCTCTTTGCAGTAGATGTTTGATCTGGTGCTTTGTTACGGTATTCTTGTAAGTTGTTAAGATGGTAGATGGCTTGCTATGAGTTATCCTTACACCACAAGTTTTGTGGCTTCTGTTGACATTTTGCAAGTTTAACATGATAAGCCCTAGAAAGGCTTTTTGTCAATGTAAGTTGTATCAGTAACTTAATCTGGTACGACATTAAAGGCATTGGAGTATGCATGCTGAAAAACTCTAGAAAATGGTCAAAATGAAAAGTGAACTGCTGATTAAATAATTGTTTGGCACATTTGTTATTCTTCAATTGTCTTTATTTTTCCTTCTTTGTTTTTACAGCACACCTACTGGCGTTGAGACTCCAGACGTTATTGATCTTCGCAAGCAGCAAAGGAAGGAGCCAGAGAAGCCTTTGTATCAGGTTAGTGGAGAACACGAGTTCCAATCCTATTCCATCCATTTGTCCCTTTGTGTTGTTGCTGAAGCTAACAACGCATTTATGTAAAGGTGCTTGAAGAGAAAGAAGAGAGGATAGCTCCAGGAACCCTACTTGGAACAACTCACACGTAAGTATCATGCTTGTAGTATCAGAAATCCCTCTTAGTTTTTGTGTCTTTGTTTTCACAAGAGCCTCGGTTGTCAATAACTAAGATAACTCTGCTGTCTACCTACAGGTATGTGATCAATACTGGCACACAAGACAAGACTGCTGCAAAAAGGGTGAGTATATTTGATATCTTTGTTTGGTAATTATGCTAATTGTAGTCACTTGCATCTCAACTTTTTGATGGGTCTACAAATGGTTGCTCTTTTTTGGCTGTTTACAATCTTCCTGTAGTGGTCTGAAAAATGTCTGCATGACTAGGAAACTCTGGCAGTGGTCTTTTTTACAGTAGTTTACCTGTTAATGTTGAATGAGAAGATGTTCTCTGGATGATTGATACTTTGTGGTTTGCTAAGTTGTTTGTTTGCCTCAGCCGCGTGATACTGCGCATTGATGGAATTTGTATGCTATGTGGGACCATGCTTAGTTATGTATACTATTGCCATTGCCAAATTTTCTTCTTGTTTTTTGGGCTTAGACTGCTCAGTATGCAATCATAATTGACCAGTGTGGATTTGCCAATTTAGTATAGTTGTTGCATTGCTAATTGATGAGTTGAGGACAAAGATCTGGTATACTACATGAGGTCCTGGTTCCATGTTCAAAGAGATTTTCTCGTGTACATTGTCAGTAATTGTTCTGGTTTGGTGAAAATGCCGATTTTGGTGTTTTACAACTTTGTTGATGCAATTTTGGATCCTCCAAACAGATATACCCACGTGGACATTAAAAATGTCCTAAATAACTTGGAGTGTTATGGTGTTTGCTAGAAGTAAAGATGATGTCACTTCTAGGTCATGTTATAATTATACTATTTGGGTTACAATTCACTCTGGATTGTTTATACTGGTCTCTTTCAGGTTGATCTGCTTAGAGGTCAGAAAGCTGATAGAGTTGATGTCACATTAGCACCAGAGGAGTTAGAAGTCATGGATAATGTCTTGCCAGCCAAGTAAGTGTGGTGCCTGTTTCTGATTGCTCCAGCGACTTTGTTTTGCTGGTGTGTAATTTAATTCTTTCTTGTATGATTGTCAGATACGAGGAAGCGAGGGAAGAAGAGAAGTTAAGAAGCCAGAGAGAAGATTTCAGTGACATGGTTGCTGAGGTGCGTGCATATAATAGAAGTTTATTTCCTGGTATGGTGGTTTTATCTTTTGTAGTTCTGTTCTCTTATCTAATGGGACGAAACTACTGCAGAATGAGAATAAAAGGAAGAGAAAGATGCATGAAAAAGAAGGCAAGTCAAAGAAGAAGAAGGATTTCAAGTTCTAGGGTGCAAGGGTTGCTAGTTGCAGCATCAACAGAGGTGCAAGAGAAATTGTGCTTCTCCTCCTCTGATTAATTGGCGCCTTTGTCGTGCCAGTATTGTAGAATTGTTGTTTGTCCTCCTAGAATAACCCATTTTTAGTCAAAGCCTAGGAGTAAATCTCTATTAATGCCTCCTGGAGTTTTCTGTTAAGGGCTTTACTGCACCGTTATGTCCATTATAAAGTATGTGGTAGTAATTAATTAGCATTGTACTTCTGCCGTTGTCCTATAATACGGACAAATGTAACTGCCGCTAACTTTTTTGCTCTCCTGCCGTATTCCCCTTGTAGATGACATTTCATGCCTGACAGGATGATCGACGTGTTTGGTCCCGGGGGGGGGGGGGGGGGAGAGAAAAGGGTTGGATGATTGTTCTTGGTGGTGTCTCCGGGGAAGTAGAAGTGAGAAAAGGGGGAAACAAAAAATAGCAGGCAAATTTAAACATTCTGCTGAATTTTGTGGTGACGACAAGTAAATATTATATCTTCCAAATAAATGTATATTTAATGAGCGTCGAGTGGTAATGGAATGGGACATATTGGGTCGAGCAAATGTTATGTATTATGTACTTTTAGGGGGATGTGATGTGGTATGAGGGGTAATCGGAAACAGGGTTTTCGGGGTTGTGTTGTCCAGCGTACCATATGTTTTTCTGGGGTTGCCATCCAATGCCATTCCTTCCTTCCTCGTAGCGAATCAGAAGCCACATGACTGACAGATAGGACCAATGCGCTCCCCCTCTAGTCCGTGTCACGAGTTTAGGTTAAAATGGTTATGCATTCCGACGTGATCCAAAAGCTCCTACAATCATCCTCGAGAAGTTTTGAAATGGCCACAGGCCTACAAGGAAAAACAAAAAAGTCTCCTTCTGCATTGACTCCGATCCATGCCGAAAAAATGATCCGCACATCTATTATTAATAGCTTCTTGGAAGACACGTCTAAAGGTAGCTGATTGGAAGCTCTGCATGTCTAAAGGCTTTAGTTAGTTCTAAAACTGACCTATCTGTACTCGCGGGAAAATGATAGTTGACATTGAAGTAGAAAATGGTCCCTGCTGTAAATCGACACATTTAAAAAAATCTTTGGAGAAAACTGAAATTACTAGTTATAAGAACTTATATAGACCTGAAATTGCAAAGACTCCTAGGTTGTACATGTGAAATATTCCAAAAAAAATATATAGCTTTATAAATTTCTTGAGGGCACTGCTAGGTTGCTTGATTGACCCTATACCACATGCTAATAATGTTGACGTAGGACCATTTTCGATGCTGTGGACATGTTACTTGCTGTTCGCTTTGGCATGCCAATTAATATTATTGTCTTGTAATTGTAAACCGCAATACCCTTAGCCCCAATTCTGGTTTTTATTAATTCTAGTGCAAATTTGAATTTTTCTGGTCGTTCAATGAAATTACTTGACAGGGATATGCCAAACAATGGAATTTTGTCCCAGATTGTACCACGTCCTTGTCCTTTCGTAATGATGCATGTGTCAATTCATTACCCATTTGGCTACTTGTTTTAATGTTCCCTTGCTCCCCTTTGCATGTGTAATCCCTGTACTATCATCAAAGGCTCAAACTGTAGAGGCTTGTAATGCAGCATATAAGAAACTATTATACTATATATATATATATATATATATGGCTTTGTTTGGCTTGAGCAATTAATATTTGACCAAGCATTTGAAATCTAATCCATATCACTCCAATAGTTGTTTGGATTACTTAACAGGCACTTGGGGGTTTGTAATACTTATATCAATTATTAAATACCTCTTAAATAGCGTAAGTAGACAACTATAGGCATTTATTTGAGAGACTCAGAATTTCGAATCCTCTGTATTCAAATGCAGCCTATGGGAAGCCATGACCGAAGCACAGCCATTATTTATCACCACACAAATCGAAATTGATAATGAATGGATGGGGCCCCTATAATTTTTTGGTGGATTCTCAGAATGCCGACTGACAAAGAATTGGTTCGAGTAGTTTGCTTACTGCATGAATGGCGTGGCAATGCACAGGAATGAACTATGAAGATGACAATTAATCTTCTTTTTTATACTAATAAGTAATAATATATATATATACTAATTAACTTGTCTAGATAGTAGTAGTGTTACTTATAATACACTAATTCTAGAGCTCTCTCTCTCTCTCTCTATATATATATATATATATGTATTAGTGTGTGTGTGTGTATGAGAGAGAGAGAGAGAGACAGAGAGCAGCTAAACACACACAAGTCCTCCGTCACCTTGAGCTACCCTTTGAGTTTTGACAGAAAGGTTTACTTACTTAGCAGTTAATTAGCAGCATGCTTTTAGAGTTTGTGGAGATAATCATATCCGGTCATGATTCTGGTGGGTCGGCAGTCTACTTTGTGATATCCTCCTCAATATCATATAGGATTTAGCTGAATGAAGTGATGAATAAACTTAGCACAGCCCACCACCTAATTCATCAGAATCATTTTCCAACCTGGAGCTGGGTCCATCCGGTGGTCCAGCGGCCAGTTGGAAGCATCCCATGATGCCAGTCACTCGAAACATTCGGCTAAGAGGAAAAAACCTCTGGCTGATCATTCTTGCATGAAACCCTTTTAATTACTAGTACTAGTAGTAGTATATATATATATTAGCAATGCAACCAACATATGCATTGTACGAACGACAATGATACGCTGCAGTTGCGTTGCGACAGGGGCTGCTTATTCTACAAACCAAAAATAATAATAGTAGTGTGATTCCGCATGGTTACACGAAGATTTTGACTTGATTAGTTGGATATATAGAATGATGTGTGAACTCAAATACTTTGTGGAGAATTGTTTATTTATTCACTAACGTGGGATTCCAACTCCATGTCGATGTTGGACTTTGATTAGTATTATATATATATGCTTAATTAATAAAGAAGTGAAGTGAAGCCACACTTAATTATAAAGAGCGAGGAAGCCATTAATTATATTTATATTTTTAGCAGCAGCAGGTTGTCCGACAAATATTCTGTTTGGTCTTTTAATACGTACTACTATTAGCATTAGGGAGAGGCATCTTACCCGTAAAGTGGCTTTACCTAACCCACCGACCTATTTGATTTCCTCCTGATTTTGTTATCTGGAACATCTATTGCTCTGCTGCTGCTCCTCCTTTCTGATTGATTGGGTAAAGTAGTCAAGGACATTTTGTTGGCATTTTATGAACTTGGGTTGTTTTCTCCTTGTCAGCTAAACGAACACCGGCCGGTAACAAAAGAAGTTGGATGAGAATAAGTAGTAGTATTAATATTGATGCAGCGCAAGTTTTTGTTCAGAGTCCGTCTCCTGATAAATTAATATATCCCAAAAGTCTAATCAAAGTGAACTTTTGAGCATGAACGATAAGCATTTTAAGTCCTTCTGCGAGATCAATATGAGGCGAAAGTGAAAAGATTTACGATTTGACACTGGCTAGCTTTTGTCCACTGCAAAATCAAATTAACAATAATCTTAGCCAGTACGTACCACAAGACTGCTGGCTACCTCCACCACAAGACTGAACACGAAGGTTTCCATCGTCATCATCATTTTCTTGGTGACTCTGGTGTCAATTCCGGGTAGCTAGCACCTGTATCAAATTTCAATTCTGGCCGTACACCATCATCAACCTTACATGTCAATTCCGGATGTTTGCTAGCAGTTTGTCCGGTGACTATTTCTGAGACAATTTTGAGCATATTGCTGTTAAAATGATTTCATGGTTGAAATGCAAACGACAACGCCAAAGAATTTAATCAAACTGATAAGACTCAGATACAGTTCAGAGGCTGAAGATTATACGGCGGATGGTCCGTCCTTGGTGGCCTGTGGCATAGATTTTCAGTCCGGTGGATCAGATCAGATGAACAGCCAAGCCTATGAGCACCCGCAAGAATTACATCTTTTAGGTGCATAGATTTTTCTTCACCGCAATTATTGAAAATGGTGAGTCTGCCGCCATAATGTTGGACTAGCTACTTACCGCCTATAGACATGAATCGAATAAAAGAATAATTTTGACTAGTACGCTGTATAGAAGTTTTGTCCTCCCTTGTATTGTATGTATGTCTAGGGAGCGAGCATTAACAAGAAAAATTTTCCACTTATGAAAATCTAAATGTTACTACTACAGAGTACAGAGTACAGAGCGAGCGAGAATCTGTTATAGATAGGTTAAAAAGTTTGTAAAAATTGGCCGCCCCCACGAGGAATCACGTGGTGAGTGACAACTGGTTTACACCCCAAGGCTCCAACACCTTTACTTAATTAACCTCTCTCTCACTATATGATTTAGAGTTAATCATCATCATCATCAATCACCACCATGAATGGTTATAGAACAGCAGACAATTAATTACACCGACCATTCTTTCTTCATCCCTACATTTGTGTGTGCTAAAAAAGACTGCATGAAACAATACGATCAGTCTCTCTTTCTACGCCACTATACATCTCTTTCTGTCAACTTTGGAACCCCACAAGATTAAATGTTATTGAATCGAATACCTTCATATATTCCACATGGAAACTCATTTCTTTTTTTTTACCTCAAAACAACCTCCGAGTTGTATCTTTCAATTTACATGCATGCATTCCATTTTTCCCTATATGGAAATGCACTATCAACGGCCAAGATTCATTCCGTGTCCATTCTTGCTTGCCACCCTCAACTTAGGGGCGAAGTAACCACACTCAGCCCACCATAGAGGATGGAATGTTTACATTGGTGTGCGTTTTCTTTATTTGAATGTGTGTTTTTCTTTTAAGGAGAGAAAAGAATATGTAAGGAAATTTTATATAGATATAGTGGGGGGTGGAATTTTATATATATATAGTTGACACGAGGACCCCAACAACCCACATAGGATCAATCAAAACCCTCTTGGACCATTGAAGTTTATCGGGAAAATAGAGGTATAGATTTATAGATCTCTCTCCCTAGTCCCTCCCTCCCTCTTCTTGTTATCATTGTTTTACAGGTAGATTGGTAGAAAGAGAGAGATAGATAGGCAGTTCTAGTACTAGTAGAGAACTAGAAATAGATAGACAGATAAAGAGAATCTCAGACATGCTCGCTTCTCATTGCCTTCCTAAGAATTTCATTCTACTTTGCCTTGTCTGCCAATTTCTTATATCTTCACAATCACAGCCGCACTCCCTTTGCCTTGAGCAAAACAATTTGATACTTCTTGTCCTCTTCAGGTTCCTCTCTCTTCTTGCACCACCATCCAAAGGGGCTAGCTAGCTAGAATTTGTTTGATCATATGCATAGACATTAACAGTGAAAGCAATCAAATTTAGTGGAATTCTCTTTTGTTTTTCTTACCTGCATTAATTCCTTGGATTCTTTGCGTGAAAGTAAAGATGGGATTAAATACTAAACAGGTTTCGAGTGATCATCCACTGGATTGGAACCAAACTTTGTTGGATTCTGGCGCGGTGGAGTTGCCGAAACCCCCTCCAGCGAAAAGGCAACAACAGAATCAGCAACAGCAATCAGAGCCTTTGAAGTGTCCAAGGTGTGGTTCCTCGAATACTAAGTTTTGTTACTACAACAATTACAACAAGTCTCAACCTCGCCATTTTTGCAAAGCTTGTAAGAGGCACTGGACTAATGGAGGGACTCTTCGTAATGTGCCCGTTGGCGGTGGTCGCAAAAACAAGCGCCTGAAAACAGCAAATGCTGCCACGACCACCACTGCCATCACCACCACCAATACTGCCATTGTTGGCGGCGGCAGTAGTAACAGGAATTATGCCAATCTTGCTCAGAGCCAGCGAAATTGTCATAATTCTCCTCTAGCCACTATTAATGACCAGAAAAATATTTCTGATATTCTTTACCAGGCCTTGATTAGCAGTTCTTCTTCAGTCCAGCATGATCCAATCAATGCCTTCACCAGCAAGACTTCGATGAGCAATGCTATTACTGGTCCAATGCTATCGCTGCCTCAAGATCGTCATAGTTTACAATTTTCATTCTCTAGCTTAAGCCCTTTTGATACAATCCCATGCTCATTTCCTTGCTCCAATTTATCCCTGAATAACGCTTATGATTATACTGCGGAGCTTGATCATCTGGAATCATCAACAGTTACTACAGTCACTCCATCTACAACGAGTGCTGGTGTTTTTTCTCAGTCATCGTGGCAAGGTCAGACAACAAATACCAGCAGTACCCTGGCCGAAATGCCAAACTACTGGAATTGGAATGATATGGATCCATTGGTTTCGGCTGACCTCAATATTCCGTGGGATGATATAGAGATTAAGCCCTGAAGGACAACAAACAAATTGATAACAAAAGGAATCATCTGTATTTGTTGTTTCGATTCAGATCTCATCATGTTTGGCGGATGAATTAATGTACATAATCTGTCCCTAATTTCGGTCATAACATTCTATACAGAGTTGAACCAGTGCTCAATGCTTAACTCTATAGTGAGATGTAAGGTGTGTTTTTTGTTTGTTTTTTCGGTGGCTTTCTTCTATCTGGGATCAAAATTTTTACTATGATCTTTGAAGCTGTTCTTTTATTATCAGCTTCATGGTTATAAATATGAGCATTAAGCTCTTTTTTTCTCTTCATTGATAAGAGAATGTTTAATAAAAATTGCTTCTTTCGAGGGTTATGTTTCTCAGCCACAAGTTGTTCTTATGGAATGGAACAGGAATTGGACTCGACAGGCACAGGGGAAGAGATGAATGGGGTCTTTGTCGAGCTGGGTGGGGATGACTAGATTTGATGGAAGATTCTTGCAAAAATACATGATATGCTTTCATAATCTAGATGGAGTTCAATTAATGAAGAGAATAGTTCTAAACTACTAGTAATAAACGCTACCTGCTTCACGTTCACTCATGAGTATTTTTTTTCACTCATATTTTTAATGCACTAATAATTAAATTCGATTTAGTGCTTGAAAGACTATACAATTCAAGTCAAATAGCATGTATTACCCCCTTGAAGAAAGGCTTCTCTAGGAATTTGATAAAGCAACAATATAAACTTTGAAATCTCACATTAATTTAAAATTCATGGACATGGCAATGAAGATCTTAGTCCTGATTTTCACCTCATTTGAAATTAAAATTGCTATAAGAAATCAATAAATACGAGTGTATCCTGATTATAAACTCATCCTTCGGTTGTTGCGTATATGGGAAAGGCATGTATTATTTTTTCTTCCTTCCTTTGGGTTTGGTTTTACTAAGAGAACCAATATAAAGTCGCCGTTCTTCTTTCTCCTTCCTTTGTCCCTTTGCTGAAGGTTTTTCCCAAGCCAAATAACAACAGAGATTAACATTTGGATGGTTGCTAGAAGGGCTAGCTAAATGATCACGTTGGAGATTCTAAGAAATTGATGTTGTTTAAGCTTGCTGTACAACAGTTCTATTACAAAGTTCATCAATATGTTCTTTTCCTTAAAAAGTCGAATGTTCCACCCAACTATATGACATTCATTTTGAATAAATTAAGCTTGAATCCAGCTACTTTCTTACTTGAAATATTAGTAGGCTTTTAAAAATTTATTTCCTATTTCTTCTTTAACATTGGGTTTAGTTTAAATTTAGTAGTTTGGCTAAATGCACATTAGTCTTCCTTCAATTCATTTGGATGATAAATAAAAGAAAGTAGTATTTTATAAGCAAAATGTTAATTAAAAAAGCTACCTATTAAAAGTGTTCACACTTTTTTTTCCTGTATTTGGTTCTTTTCAAGTTTTTTTATTTGTTGACAAAGAATATAAATTTCTTTTGAAAGTAAAAAGATCTTTTTTAACCTCATCTATGTATTGTGAATTTGTGGTGGTGAGACCCGTTGGTAGATATAGAAATTTAATTAACCCACAGCTCAAAAAATGCCTTTGTAATTGACTAGGAGAAGTCAAGATACTGTTGAATAATGTGGTTTACTGACCTCACTCCAATGGCCCCCTCTTTGGGGTATGATCACTTACCTCACAATCAGGGTTCGAGTCCGTTGTTTATGTCTTCGGTGTGGAGTGGGGCCTCCTCTCCCAGAGCGCAGGGGGATTAGTCGGGCCCCGTAAGGATTGACCCGGACACCCCTTGCGTCAGAAAAAAATTTCACACTTCTTAACTAAATATAACAATTAGACGCCCGATTTATAATAAAAAACTGTAAGTCACAAATATTCAACAAATAACTTCAAATGATACTCAAGCTACTAAATCGACTGTAAATAAAAAAAAATACACGGGAAATAACTTAAAACAATACTCAAAACTACCAAATTAGAAAAGTACTAAAAACTTAACCAAAAAAAATTGCTAGATTTGTGGTGATGACTTAACTTGACCAGAAAAAAACAACTGCCGGGTTTTCTAATTTTTTTTTTCCTAGTAGGGAGGGATGGCATTTAAGAAGTAAGGAGGAATACAAGGATTGAAATTCAAAACCTCTAAATTTTGAAATTTCAATCTTAATCACTAGATCAAAATCTTCTTGACAATAAACCGTTCTCTTTTAACTTTCCTAACTTACTTAAAAGGCTTGAGTTGGATCTCCTCAACATGTGTTCAATTAATACGTGGTGTGATTTCTAGCTATAATTTAATTGTTTCTCACTTTATGCTATGTCGCTTTCTTTTTCAATAGCTGCAGGGGCAAAATTAGAGAAATCATACCTCCAGCTGCAATTGAAGGCGCAACTCTCTGCACCACGCCTCTGCACTTGAAAGCAGATATTGGAAATTTGGAGCCTTACTAATTTCTTCTCCGCTAAGGAGACATTTTCCAAACTTCCAAAGGTAGTTGTCAAAACTACAGTCCAGTCTTTTGATTTTGGGATAATTTCAAAAAGCATCCCCAAGATTTTGAACAATATCATTTAGCATCCCTAAAGTTTCAGAACTACGCTTACTTCCCCTACTACAGAGGTGGGATCCAAAGACACCAGTCTTCCTTACTCTTCTAGCGATTATTTAGGCACAAACGATCTGGAGAAAGAATCAAAATTGATGGACCAAAAAAAAAAAAAATTCCTACAATTACTTTTGTACTAAAACCTCCACTTTTTGGTTTCTCCTATGTCAACATTATATTACAATATTCTCTATCCTAACACTTATTTAGGCTAAAAAAAATGGAAGAAAAAAAATCGAGATCAATAGAAAATGGCTATTCTAACCATTACTTTTGCACTCGAACCACCTTCCCCAAACTTTCATTCCATGCTAATCTTGTGTTGCATTATCCTTGCAATTCTAATAATTATCTAGGCCAACTAATTAGAATAGAAAAAGATTGAAATTCATAAAAAATTGTGGTTTAACAATTAATCTTATACTTAAAAGCCCCTCCTTTCTCCCCCTCCCCCGCCTCGGCCCGACTTTTTTGGCCCTGCATTGCCAACCTTACATGAAATTAATCTAATTAATTTTGATAAATTTTAGGTAGAAAATTTTCCAAAAAAATAAAAAAGAATCGTATTCTAACCATTACTTTGTTTGCATTTAAACCCCCCCACATTTTTAGTCCTTTTATGCCTACCCTCTATTATAAATCAACTTGGTAGAAAATTCAGCGTGGGTCAACACAAAAGTGCAGAGTTAGAATCAAAATATCATCTCTCTCCTTAAATGATTACTTTATGATTTTTTTTTTTTCTGACTTTGGGCTAACATGGTTAGAAAAAATTGGTTTTAGGAGAGATTGGTGATATTTTTGAAACCCGAGAAAAGGTCAGTGATACTATCAGACATCAAGGGTGAGTTTTCGAAATTATCTCTTTGATTTTTACAATAATACAAGCAATTGGTAGGAAATTTTAAAAAAAATTCAAACTTATCATTTGAAAAGGGAAAATAAATTTGACAAGTCCAGTGCATGTTCATAAACGAGCATGTCTTTATTATCAGGACAAATATCACAAGAATAAAGGGCCAGGACCCCTTTATAAAACTTTTAGGTAAATTGCATTGGCCTCTCCAAAAGTTCGTAAGACTGAAACTTCGTGCGCGTTAAATGCATACCAATGAAGAAGAAGCCAAACTGCTTTTGGGAATTTATTTCACTGCTTAATGCCATTCTGACTACTGCAAGGGATTATAAAGACCAGAGAGACTCCAACCATTTGAGCTGAGTTGGAAATGACATTAACCTCGATGCCGGAGGAGCAACGTCTGTACCGCTCCACCAAGAATTATATAGAGAAAATAAAAGAAAGGACAAGAAGAAAAAGGCAAACATGTGGAACTGTGGCAGAACAAGACATTAGAGAGGTTAGAAGGAACAGGAGGGGCAACTGTTTTCGTACATATACGCACCTCCATTTCAGAATAGCACCACAATTTACAGATGAGAACCCAACAAATCCTAGAACATTAAAGCACCATCCATCGTACTTCAGTTTTCTAATAAAATTATCTCTAGTAATGTTGGTGGTCTCTTGTTATAAGGCCCCCATCCTTATGCCAGCATCCCTAACATTAGGGAGGTATCCATCATCAGCCCTTGAATAACTCACGTAGTAGAGCTCAGAGAGTACGCCAGTGAAAACAATCAATGCAGCCGCAGCCCCAAAGACCCCCTTTCTCAATGTCTCGCAGGAAGGAGGGTTCTGAGACAGAATAGTTCTGTACTTGGTATGGTAGGCATTTTTCACAGAACCAGCTAGCAAGCACACTTCAGCAATAAAAAAGGTCAACCTGAAAACCAAGAATGCACCGCCATTTATCCAAATCCAGGAAAAAATTCCATTTTCTTCATGAAAATAAAAGATGCAAGTCGGGTTGAGATCAAAGAGAGCTTTAATCAAATTGCTGGGGCTTGATTTGAAGACTAATGAGCTTGAATCAAGTTAAGTATCATTTTACAAGTGATTCACGTTTAAGCAATATAATTCCAAGCTAAAACATAACTTAATACAAAATTAAGCATGTCTATTCACAATTTCACTAATGAATTCCTTCTCTATTTTAGAGTGCAAATATTATGTGCTATGCACACATCATAAGCCCATTAGGGTTTCTTGTTGTTGAAACATAAAAAGTTGGGGGTTTATAAGAATGCAAAAGAAGACATCCGGGAAAAGTAACAGAAAGAAATATTACAGAACTCAAGCCAAACTTGAGTTTATTAAATATAAATCTGAGTTAGCTCAATCTCAATATTCAGGACAAAAAAAGACAAAGCGTGAAGTGGATGCTCAAGTCAGATTTGCTTAACCCACCCCTGACTGTGTCAGAGCTTGCCTGGGCTTGGCTTTAAGTGCAGCTTTCCAAGTAAAACTAACAACGCCATGGGTGAGAGTACAAAATGGCCATCTTAAGCAAACATGAAGAGCAGGAAGAGTAATATTTAACAGAACATACCAGCAGGTTATAAATAGGACAATTGCCCAGGTCCTTGGACGGCCAGGTCGTAGTGCCCTGCCACAACACAAGCATCGACTTGCAAACATCACAAGTAGTTGACTTGCCAGAAGGCACAGCAGTGACCCCACACCCAAGCCAGTAGCAACATCTGATTCATAGACGCAATAGTTTGAAGTAGCATCCGTGGTAGTTGTTGCCTGCCAGAAAAGTGAGGCACATGAATTGTTATAGTGCTCTAATTTGAGCCAATCTTTCTATAAAGAAATAACTGATTACTTCTCCAGTGCAATATCATTTACTGAGCTACAACAGTTGAGATATATAAGTAATTAAGCTTAATAGAAGTCCAATTCTAGATGTAAAGGTGTTTCTGGTATTCGTTATCAATTTCTGGATAACAAGTTTGTGGAGTGTTTAAGGATATTTTGAGGCCAAAAAATGGGGGGAAAAAAGTTCAAATTTGATGCCTATTAATTGGCACTACAGTAAGCAAAGATAACTCCCTCAATTCAACACAATTATTCCAGCTTTATGCTATCACTCTTTTCAAGGATGGTCTGTTAAATAGCGACCTTAAGGTAATTCAAATGGTTAAAATGGTGCACCTTCCGAGACAATTAGTAATAAAAGCCACTGCTTATGATGCAAGCAATTTGATACTAGTTGCTATATTGGAGGATCTGATAAAAAACTTGTGTTCATGCACTACCATTTTAAAATTTAGATACTGAACAATTCAATTTTAGATTGCAAACTGTTTCTTGGTGAATTCCACAAATGTTTACAATTCCCCCTTTGCTTCTCTACATCAGCCTTGACTAAGGTAAATTTGGGAGTGACAGATGAGAGAAGAGTCAGGTTAAGAAATGAAGCAACTAGTGAGAGGCTGGCTTCAGGTAGACCATCCGGCTCTACAGGTCCCTTACCTGACTTTGATGAGGGCAATCCGAACATGCAGAGAAGATATCAAACGCTTATCTCTTTAATTATTTCCGTCAATTAAGTCTTAAATCCTACCCTGCACAAAAGACTCCATGTGGATTTTTGAAAGGGCATTGACATGGCCTTCATGCCCAGGCAATTATAGTCACAACCATCACACTAGCACAAGCACTTTATACACAGTGAACAATAGTCAGAGAAGAGGACAATAATCTCCATCACTTCACTGATGCATGTTGTCTTCCAAGTTTTTTCACATTTCAGGCTTCCTATACACAATCACTGAATCTCTTCTTTGTAAAACCAGGGTTGGGGTGGCCAAAAAAACAGACTACAGTTTCCTGAATGGCTTAACCAGTTTGCACTCCTCCTATGGTAAACACCTATAAAGCATCGTTTGCAGTCA
Source organism: Coffea eugenioides (assembly GCF_003713205.1). Classification (NCBI taxonomy): domain Eukaryota; kingdom Viridiplantae; phylum Streptophyta; class Magnoliopsida; order Gentianales; family Rubiaceae; genus Coffea; species Coffea eugenioides. The sequence continues at coordinate 12,666,476 of NC_040036.1, read as the reverse complement.
TTCTTGCCTAATCCTTTTTTTTTTTTAGGAAATTTCCCAACCATTGGAAGCCCCTACTGAACCTTGGTCTCAAGCCCTTCAATCTCTATAATATTTTCTCTTTTGATTTTCATTGAATCTTCAGTTATTGGGGCACATACGTTTCTATCTAATCAATGAATGCCCTTTCTATAGTTATATCAGAGACCAAAAAAAAAAAGCAGTTTTTACATGGAGACCTTCATGAAATGTATACAATATGTTATGTGTCAGTTGGGTCTTACATAAATGACATCAAAATTTCTTATCACACTGAGACCTGCAGAACTAGAGACACACAAATCTACGATATGCAAAGACACGCAAAGACAATATGGAGATGAAGACCACAAACTATAATTTTTCGCATTAGGCCTACCGTGATTTATTGCTAGAATGCTCATGCTCAATACATATTTCCATATCACATCCACAACACTGAACGTGAATGGTTATACTGTAAAATTAGCTACCTGAATACCTAAAATGGGAAATTCATTAAACTCGAGAACAGCAGACAGACTTGGATTCTATTTCTGATGCACATGAAAATTCAACAGGCCTTTATCAAAATTGCAATTAAATATTAGCAGATCACGAACCAAAACAAAATTGCAACTTTCTGCCAGCAGCTCTAACCAAAAACCTCAAGCTATAATCAAGAAAAAAGAGTTCCATCTACCACTCTAAATTGGCATAGAAGAAGGCAAATTAGAAGTCTGGGAATAAACTTACAGAAGCCCTTCTTTGCTCAGCAGCAACAGCAAGTGCAAAAGCTATCAAATCAATAATAAACACCACCAACAGCAAAAGCGTTGAAGAAGCCATCTTAACAATAGCCTATATCACTTCAATTCAATATCAACACCGCAAAAGTTAAACAAAAGTATTAAAAGCGTTACAGAAAAGCAAGCATAAAAAATCCCACAGGGGGCCAAAAAAGGAGAAAAAAAAAACCCACCAATATTACTAGGTGTCTGTGTGTCTGGAAATTGAAGAAGATATTATAGACCAGATATATACTGTGGACTGAGTACTTACCGGAAATAACCAAAAAAAATCTTTTGTTGATTAAGGAAGAAGTAAAGTAACGACGGAGGAGGTTTCTTGGAATTCTGGGAGGGGAGGAGACTTTCTTGGATTCTTGTAAGAGCGGAATAAACTTAATGCACTTACCGCTTCAGTAGTAGTGTATTACTTCTTGTCGTTTAATTATCAAATATTAATGATTCGATTGAATGAGCTATCGTTTAAACTTAGCGTGCTTCTTCAGGAGTCAGGACTTGAGGCCTTCTGTGACTTTTTTTTTTTTTTTTGGGTCGACACAGGGGTGTCCGGATCAATTCTTACGGAACCCGACTAATCCCCTGCGATCCGGGCCCGGCGCCCCAACCCGGCCCGAACACGTTAAGTGCGCGGAGGAATCCAGGCCTTCTGTGACTTCAGTTGGTCGCTTTTTATTTCCGAGAATTTTTAATGGGTGCCCCAAATGTACTTCCATAATTCAATTTAATACTTAAATTTAATGGTTCAGATCTTGTGTTTGATAAAAAAAAATACAACATCTTAAAAGTGATGTTTAGGCTTGTTTGATCACAAAAAATAGAATATACTTACTCAAAATAACAAGTGATAAGCTGTTTACTTATCACTTAATGTAGAATAGATTCAAATATTAATATTTCAATACCTAACAATTCAAAAATTTAACAGCTTCATATTTCAGAGTCCATATTTTAGTTTCACTTTTATCAAATGTTAGTTTTCATTTATTATTTAAATTCACAAAACTCCCATTAATTACTTCGCAATTACAGGAGGCACTATTTCAATTTTTTTTTTTTAAAAAGACTTAAAACCCTTCTCATACAATAGAAAAAATTTCATAAACAGCAAAATTTAGAATGATGTATTCTAATTCACGAATATTGAAAATGCCACAGTGTCGACCAAAAATATTTCAAGTTAAAGATCAAGCAAGAATTAAATATCTATGCAGTTATTGGGGGGCTTGGAAGTTCCTCATCTATTGAAAATTATAAAATAGGCTGGAAAAAGTTTTAAGGATTTTAATCATGTCGCAAAATTACACATTCTAAACTTTTGTAAAATTCCTTTTCTTCTTTTATGTTCCCCCCTCTTAATTTTTGACATCTTACACTTAAAGTGAAAATTCACCATTAAGAACAAATGCCTCTTGAAAACAAACTATATATATATTCTTTCGACTTTTTAAGCTTCAAATATTAAATTGAACACATTGTTTTCATTCTAATTTATTTGGGAAATTGTTGGATGAAAAATGAATGTTTTGTGGTTGCCTTAATTCTGCAATTGTCAATGCCACCATAATTTTGATTTTAACAAAAATTAAGCCAATCCCTTATGTACTTGTACGATTATTATAAACTTATGTACTACGTGTAAGAAATTACTGTGTTCGAGGACTCAAAATACAAAATTTTAGAAATGGAGGACTGAAAGTAATTTAGGAATGCATTTCCTACTAATATAACACAAAAGAACTAGTAGGGAAATAGAAATAAAGCTTGTAGTATATAATATCCATACTAAGAGAAAAGGATTAGCATGGCCCTGCGCAAGGATGGCACGCACAAATCGAGAAATGGTCCAAATTTTTTGCCCTTCGGGCTTGGTCTGGTGGTTGAGGTTGCTGAAGATGGAGCCTTAGGTTCGTAGTTTGAACTTTGAACCTTGCTGCCAGCAAGTTGTGGAGGGTGGGATTGTCTGCGAGATCCACTCTGCGGGATACTCCTAAAAAAAAAAAAAAGGATAAACACGGAGACTTTTCAAATTTTTTAAATATTTAGTTTTACCTCTCATTCTGCATAGCAAATAAATAGTACTACATGGAATTGCCATAGTGATGTGACCTGCTGATGGAGATTCTTGTAGTCATCCCTATCGACGAGGGAAAATCATCTTGCATGCAATGCAAACAAGTATGTATACTGTCTGTTTTGTAAACACATGCATGTAGAGGTTGAAACTTTTTTATACTTTTTTATTTCTTGTGTAAAAAAAAAGAAGTTGTATGATAATTTTTTCCAATATTGTTCTCATCACGAAATGCTTTGGATGTTTTCAAGGACTAAGGCGGGTATACATGTAGTAGTTTTCGAACTAAATCTTTGTAGTTAAGACTATATATGAAGCAATAAATTGTCTTCTTGTCATATGACAAAGGCGCTTGGGAGTTGGGGGAAACTGAGCAAATTAAATAGGCTATAGATCTTGACGATCATCATGTTCATGTGACAAACCACCCATAAAGCATCAGCTCACCGCCCTCTTTCTCAAACAAATGAAGTAGGCACATGTGATTGAAGATCGATCATTGAACCAAAATGCAAATCTTGCCATTCCTTTTGTTTTAGTAATTAGTCTGTAATTAGAGTGACCAAGTTTCATATTGTAGAAACTTTGCTGTCGAAGTTCCCAAATTCACACCTGTAATTTTTTTTTTTTATTTAAAGTTTTTTAGAACAAGGTTTTGTTCCAAATTTCGGTCGAAGTTTCTAAACTCACTCGCCTAGTTTATTATTATAAGTTTCTAAATTCACTCACCAAGTTTGTTATGCCCTTTTTTTTTTTGGGGCAAAATTGAGGATCTAATTTCAAACCCAGATCATTCACATGCAAGTTTCGTTTCTGACGCTTAAAACATCCTCTGAGCATATAATGAAGCGGATTCCCGTCCGACCCTCTTATGTTGTAGCATCTAAATTTTGCAGATTCCTTAAACATATTAAAGATCCATGAAGTCGCCAATATTCTCAGTTTTCTTGAAATCACGAATGCTTTCAAATTCAATTGCTACTCTGTTTCATTTAAGTATTTTGCAGGTCAAGGGACCGACCATTGACTTGAATTCATCTCCAAAATTTCCTGAAAAGTTTCAATGCAAAGGCAACCATTTGGTCCGACGGTGGTTCAACATCATGACAAAATGACGAATCTAAAAAAAAAAATCAAGTAGGATATCTATTTGCATAAAAAATGCATCAAATATTTGTTAAGACTGAAAAATAAAACATTCCACTATATACAAAATTTCAACAATATTAATGCATGAAAGTTTCCGACAATGAATTTAATAATCAAATGCAGGGCTCAAAATTCTTCTAAATGGGTGAGAAAAGAGAGGAGGTTTGGGAAAGACAATTTTAAATGGGCTAATTGAATTTGGTGGATTACTCAATTATATCAATTTAATAAATAAATATTATTGGATACCCTATTTATACCCATATATAAAAACTTAAGATATCCATATCCAACTATTCATGTCATGTGCAGGTACGAGTAAATTTAACTAAATAAATTTGTTTGCATATAATATGATATAGAATAAGAATAAGAATAGAGAAGCCATCGTGTCGGGAAAAAAAATAGTGACTCGCAAGTACAGCCTACAGGGGTCCAACAAAGGCGCTATATTAACTGTGTCCTCCGCTGTAATACAAGTAGCGATTCCATAACATCCATCTTCCTCAGATTTCTGAAAACAAACCATCAGGATTTGAGAGCTGTTATTTTGAATTAACCTCCCATCACAATTGTTTAAAAGATTTGATTAAACGTAATCGCAACCACCTTTTTGCAAAATATGGAGTCTAAATATCCAAATCCAAATATACCACCTCCAATCGGAGAAATCCATCATCAAACATACACTTGGTATCAAAATTTGGTTGTATTGACACATCAAAAACTTTTCATTAAACATTTATCAAATGCCAAACATGACAAAGGAACAACCTACAATATACAAAGAAAGAGTAAATCAGAATAATCCAGTTGCCAATTTCTTACAGGACAATCTCAGCTGTAAAAGCAACCTTTAATAAATCTTGACGAGTCTTTTCCATCACCAAAGATGGATGCGTACTCAAGGCAGCCCTATAATTACACCAGGACACACGCTCTTCATTTACAAAATCAGCATCTTTTTGGCACAATGACACCTAGATGCTTAAAAGAATTGATGATTTTCCCAGAAGTGATTGCTCTCCCTATAAAGGTTCAATGGACCCACTTTTTAGCCTCTCCATTCGTGCCTGAAGCCCAGATAATGCTTTCTCATCCATAGGAAGAACCCCTCCCGGCATTGAATTTTCAATACTCGCATGCTCAGTGGCGAGGGGAAACTGATTTGGCAGGGGATGACCTAAATTCCCATTCACAGCTATCACGGGCTTGTTTGCAGGCTCCTGATTTCCTGCAGCTGCAGCTAATTGAATGCTCTTCATTCTTTCCCTTATTGCATCTAATGCTCCACTTGTAACTGCAGTAACCATGATATTTCAGTCATATTTTACTCCAGAGTTCAGTAAAAGACAAGCAGAAGAGATATAAAGATGCAGTAATTTAACCTCCAGATGGTAATCTGTCGTTTCTTTGGTCCCCAGATTGATGCCTTGAATCTGACTGATCAAACCTGGGGCCCCTTGAAAGGGCAGGATTACTGCCTCGATCATCTTCAGCATATGATGGTGGCAAACTGAAGTTTGTAGCTTCTAATTTAGTGTTCATTGATTTTGCTTCACTAAGCGGATTAGTATTTACCGGTGACAAAGCACCAAATTTTGGGGAAGATAGGTTAAGTGCAGCAGGAGGAGGGGTCGACAAGGGTACGCTTGAAGGCGTCCTTCCTGCAGCCGTAGTCTTCTCCATCTGAAAGAGGAGTTTAACAGAAGGAAGGGGAAATCTCTGATTAACATACATACCACATAGATACGCACTTCACTAGAAACAGTTCAGTAGATACCTGTGCTAAACCATCTCTAATGTAAGTTCGAAATGCTTCACTAGCATTTTGCAGCTGAGCAAATATATCAACCTGAAATGAACAGGAATGAGAAGTTGATGCATAAAAATGGTAAATATTGTCCATGTATAAAAGAGATTACTTCAAGCATCTGGATGTTATTTATTGCTAACCTTGGGGTATAATTGCGTAATCCTGTACAGCTCATAAAGGCCGATGGTGCAAGTTTGCTTGTCACCAATTTTCTTGAATATTGCAGCAAGTTCTTGCTGCAAGAAGAAATGCAAATGATGAAAAGGAGAGAATGCATAGTCTACAATGACAGAGATGAGTCACATGACTCAAACACGGATTCAATACCTTCAATTGTGCATCTGCAGAATGGGTTGCAGGAGCTGGATTATTGGCCGTGGAATCTCCCCAATGAGTTTGGCCGACAGGCCCAGATGGGGATAACATTCTGGCTGCTGCCAAGGTCTAGCAATTCCCAAAATATATTTATCTCAATTTTGAATAAAGCACACAGGAACAAGATCAAGTATCAAATGTGAAATCTTGCAGTACCTGAAGGTTAAGATCTATGTAGGCAAGTATAATTGGTTGGGGTTCCATATCTATTGGAACCATTGAAAGGTGACCCTTTATGGCAGTTCCACGAAGCTTCACAAGTTCATGCAAGACAGTTTTGACCATGCGCAACGGTTTGTCATCAGCTCCCGCCCTTGTTTATAGAAGTAGAACCAACAAAAGTTTAAAATAACATGTGATTCATCTACATCTACTCAATAGCATGCAAGGATAGTAGCCACTTGATCTATTCAGACAAAGCAATCAAATAGAGGACTCAACTAAACAATCAAGTAGATACCTTTTGCGAATTTCTTCCATTCCTAGCTCTTGAAGGTATATGTGAATGCTTTGGAGAATGCGATCAAGGTCAACCTCATAAATAGTACTTTGCAAAACCTGTATCAGTGAAAAGCTCTTAAACATACAAAGCCGATGCTAATTGCTAAACCAGATCGACAAAAGATGGAATAATTTCTAAGACACAAAGATGCTAACTTTTAACTCTTATCATTTTGAGATAATAACGTGTCAAGCTGCAGTAGGAAATGCTTAAAGCAGATTACTGGGAAATGAATAAAAGAAACTGTAAATTTTCCTAGTCATATTCTAGCTGAAGCAACTTTTACTTGTGGCTTAAGTTGGCCATATGTGTGCACTTGCACATCATGTATCACAATTTAGTAAGTCAGACATATACACTTATCTTTATAGCTACCACTGATAAGTAGGGAAATAAGACAACCACAAGAATCACCTTTGTCAGTTTGATCAGACATTTGACAACCAAATCTGAAAATTTCTGATTTCTTATAGCAAGAGACTCGTTTATTGCCGGAGATGGCCACCTTGATGGGTCAAGAGGCCGCAAGAGATTAATGAGCACAACAAAGGATGATGTTCTGTCAGCATTATCCTGGAAGCACAACCATTAGTCAAACTTAGGAGTGAGCAAGGACATTGTCTCAAGAATATAAAAGAACAATTTGAATTTTGTAACAATGCTAATCGATTACGAAATTATTAGCGTACCAATATTTTGAGCATCAAGACATTCAAAGCTTTCAAAAGTTGACTGCCATCATCCATCCGAGGAACCCTTTCATCCAAAAGCCAAAGCAAAAGCTCAGTAATTAGGCTATCAAGAGTACTCTCCTTGACGGCATGGGCAAGTCTTCTGTTTTGAAATGTCTGTTAAAAGAAAAAAAGTATTGAAATTACATTTACGGTTAATAGATTGCTTGATTGGACCAAAATTAAAATTATTAAACCCAATGACAGCTGGGAAAAGTAAATGTCCACCATCTCTTCTTCATTTATTAGTACCAAAATGGTCAACTAACAATCAATAGTGATAAGCACCAACCTGCATGAGCGTGTTCAGGACATATTTACAAGATCTTGAGGAGGCGCCCGTCAGACTAAAGTCGAAAGTTTTAGCTACCTGCTAAGATCAAATAGTGTGAGCATTTTGAACCAATTTAAATCAACAAAAAGGGAACAACATTGTAAACGAAAGCATTTAAGTGTTGCCTTGTTTGCTAAGCATGAAACAAGTCTATCTGCATCTTTAACCACATCATCCATAGCACTGCCTTCGGGATCACTAGTGGCCTGGGCCAACTCATGGCACACAACTTTCATTCCTTCAACAGACTGCAAGAAATAATGCAAATTATCCAGTAAATCACAAAAAGGTAATGCGCAATTCCCACCCACATATGAATAACCAATTACTAACAGTTTTTACAAGAATGCACAACACGCCCAAGAATAGGGGCTGCATCTTTATACCAGGAAAAATATCACATTTTCTCTTTGGTGCTAGTCAAAATTAATTTAATATTTTTAACAAGAATCCACAACACACCTAACAACAGGATTTGATCAATCAATTCCATACCACAAACCGACCATAGAAAAAATACTTTTATCAGCTAGCCCACTTGTCACTTGAAACTAAAACCTCCATTCAAAGAGAGATCAAATTTCCACCCCATCAAAGTCTTGTCAATTTCTCAGTGGTCCAGCTGTTTGCTATAACCCTCTTATTAATTACCATAGTATGCAAGTCGAGAGCTATATCACAAGTCACAAATACATTAGCTTAGAAAAAAAAAACAGCGAATAAATGAATCCACATTGGAGTATCACCCAGCAGGACAACAACAATCCAGAAGCTGCAACATTAACCTAACATAGTAGGCTAAACAAAAGAGAACAAAAGAAAACCTGTTCTGGGGAACCATATGATATTATATCCAGAGCTTCATTCCAGTCCGTAGGACCAACTGTGCCAGGAACAGTCCGAGGGATTGGAGCTCTATCCATTTGAAACTCTAAATGACTATAACTGTCCCTAGAACAAAATACAGTTAATAACCTCACCTTGCATATTAAGATGAACAGCAACTTCAACAAAACCAGAAATCGATAAAAAGCTGCAACTTGTACAGAATTAATCACAAAAAGATATTGACAATGATGTAACTATAATGGCAATTACAACGAAGTAGTCAAGTACCTATTGGATAATGGGCCAACAGTAGACCTGGAAACTTCACCGCTTTGTTCTGCTAGATCCAATCTGTATAAGGCAGCAAACAAGTTGAAAGGTCTAAAAGGGACATTTGCAGAAACTAGGAAAGAGCAAGGCTGGAATACCAATACAAACTAACTCCAGGAACACAAGAGTTTTGTTAACAAAGGATGATGACGAGAATACATATGGTATGGAGCTTGTACAAGGTAAACGTAAAAGAAAAGAAGCAGAAAAAATTTACAGAAAAGCGGGATAAAAGGAACTGCAGAAAACAGAATACTATAAAATTGGCTAAAGTATCGTCAGACTCCAATAGTTTTGCAACCGTAAAAGTGGGAAATAGAACTATAAAGCTGTTGCAAATAATGAGGAAGAAACAGAGAAGGAATAATGGTACAAGTTTCTGTCCATGAAGGAAGAAAATCACCTCGTACTCCTTTTAAATAGGTAGGATGGTTAACATGCAAACAACAAGAAGAGAACCAAACCATCCATCCACAACATTTTACATGCAAGCATGCAAGATAGACCAGATCTACTAAAAAAAAGGGTTAAATTGTGATATTGATTGTTTCATTTCATTCACCACAAGCCAGCCAACAACCATTCACACATTCAATTGGAGAGTCGGCATTTATAGAAGGAACTTTCCCCTCTAGGTAAACAACAGAACCAGAACACCCATATGGAGCCATTCCAGTCCCAGTTCTGTCCAGTTATGTAATGGGTCCAACATTCGGTGTACATGTGTACAACTTTGGTGTAACTGTGAATTTTGTACTAAGTTGATGCAGAACTCACAATTACACCAAAGTTGTACCTGTTTACACCAAAGTGGTACTATTTTACAGAACTGGATGGAACTGAACAGAAGTTCAACTGGAGAGGCCCCTAATCCACAGAACACCAGCAAAAAGATAGCTGACAATCCAGATCAAGCTTTATTGTAAGTAAAATAAGAAACATTTGTCAAACTGTACATAAATGAATGCGTTATACGTTCATGTGCTAGTATATATAGAACCACTGGAACTTATAACAGCCTAATTTCTTCACCTATTATTCAATGAAAATAGATTCTAAACTTTGGCATTAACACACAATATATACAACCCCAATAAACAACACTTGTTCAACAATTCTTGACTGCAGAAAGAATCAAAGCCACAAAGCTAAAAAGCAACTGAAATTGAGTTGACAGGACGAGTTTTTTTGTACTTGCTATGAGTTATCATAGTACAAGAGCATATTATCAGTAGGTAGCACATCAAACTTGTAAAAGAATGGTCACAAGGAGCCAGACTACAATCTACACTAAAGGAAATTGCTCCAAGAAAATAATTTAACAAAAGCCCCTCAGTGCAAAGAACAAAACAAAGGCACACGAATAAGAGACTGGAAATACCCATTATCCCTCACGGAGCGCCTTAATACTGCCCTAATCTCACCGGGCTTTCCCTCCTTTCTTTTGTCCATCTCCCGTGCCTGACAAAATTGAATATGAATAGCTTTTAAGGGGCTCCTGCAAGATAGGAAATTCCAATACCACCAAGAGAAAAGGAGAAAAGGTTGCCACCTTCCGCTTGAATCTTTCATCTAACATGCTCCTTTGAGCCTCTGTCAACTTTCCGACGAATTTCCATATGTCATCACCTAAAGAAATCAACCAGTATAAATAAGAAGTGTGTAGATACATAATGCATAACATAATGACAAGGTCAAGGTTAATCCACGTTCTTGCAGCCTACCCAGAAAATATACAACCTCAAAGTTTAAAATAAAATAAAAGAATGAAGAATAATCAGCACAAGAGTAGCAAGTGTATAGATGTCCATCTAATTAATCAGCAGAAGCATATAAAAACTCACCAAGAATCTTGTATCCAGTAGCCAAAGTAATTAAAGCAGCATTCCTAATATCACCATCTCGTTCCGATGTTAAGCTTGCAACTGATTGCAACGACTTCAGATGTCCCCAAATCTGGAAGAAAAAGAAGAAAGGACTAAGCATTCTTCAAAGCAAAACCAAAGGAACAGAAGCTTAAGATATATAATGACTTTACCTCTGAAACATGGTTTTCAAGTAAGAAACCAACAAGATCAACACACTCTATTCGAGTTCGATTATTTCTAGACCGTAAGCCCTCCTGAATATATGGAAATGTTTTTGCTGCAGAGTATGTAAGGATTATTTGCTTAATTAACTCCCGCATCTTTTCTCGTACTTGTGCTATGTTATGTCCAGACTGCAGAAAACACAAATCTATCTGAGAACATGTATCTTCCAGGGAATGAATAACGAATAATGTATCAAGAAACACCACTTGGTAGGCAGAAATAAACTCGCAGAATATAAAGCTCACAGCATACACCACAAAGTTGCTACATGGCAAGGACTAAATTCCACAGGTCAAATATACCAAAACAAAGCGCACCTAACTCCAAATGCAGTTAAGCACCCAAAAGTTACTTTTACAATCAATATTAGTAGCCTCTTTTCAAAAAAACATAGATATAAATTTTTTTACCATTTGATAGGCAGAAAAGCATGTTGGCACCACCACAAGACAGGCAAACATAATAATTTAAACATAGCAGGTCATGTGGCAAAACCTTTTCAATCAAACAGGGAAGAAAAATTGCAGCCTCTGCTTCAGTCATGATGTACCCCTCATTCTTCAACATGTCAAAAAGTTCATGAAGAAATTCCAGCACCTATTGAATAATTCTTCAAAAGTGACTCCCAGGAGATAGGAAAAAGCAAAAATCATTAATGTTATGACAATATGCTTTAATTGGCAAGAAATGGGTGAAAAAACACCTTGAGCAGGCATGAAGTGTTTGACTCGCATATTCTCATAACAAACCACTTCAAGAGCACATCTAAAACTTCTATTATATCTTTTCCAATGGATGGGAGCGCCTGAAAGTTTAAAAGACAAACAGTAAGAAGGCAATCCAAACACTACATACCACAAGGTCTGACAAGTAATGCACCTTCTGCAGCATCTCAATCCCATCAACTTGCTTCTTAAAGTCTGTACTTAGAAGCCTCCTGTGCAAATCCTCTCTAAAGAACCTCATAACGTCATTCTGTTGAATAGGAATACTAGTGAGTGCAAGCACCTTGATGACAGATAGACAATACTGAAGAAAAAACTCGTTACAGTCGGTAAATGTTTGACTACAACAAACCTCAAGATCTTGCATCTGTTCTGACCGTATCTCCTCAAACTTATATCTGCGGACAACTATTCTCTCTCTATCATCCTGTGCAAATATTGATGTCAAGAGCAGCTAAATCTTAAAATTTAGACTTCAAAAATGAATTGAGAGATACCTTGTTTGAATCCTTGACATTAAGCAAAGCCTGTGACTGGACACCAATGTCTTGAACAGACATAAGGGACTCTTGCCTTGGGCCTTTTGTTGGGATAGCTCTCTAAGGAAACCAAGAAACGGTTAATTAAATTTATATATTCCACCCTATTATGCAATTCAACTATACAGAAAACATACTGAAGAATTAGCTTTGCTTCCATGTCTAGTTGGACGATCACCATAGCCGTTTGACTTTCCGATCTTTGAGCTGCCTTTTGATGCAGCAGAAACTCTTCCAGATTCAAACGTTTCTGGGAATTAAAAATCAACAACAGAAGTAAAAGATATATCTTTGCTTAAAATTTTCCAAAATTTCTTCAAATTTCTTAAAAACAAAATAAAAGTAAAATGTACTTTTGTCTTGAAAATTCAGAAAAATAAAAGCCATAATGCAAAAGGAACCAAGAATTCTTTCCCAAATCAACATTTTGAAGTAGAAATACGCTTGAAGGAGAACACAACCAAACAAGAGGCACCTTAAAAAGCTTTTAGCTTAAAAACGCAAATATCAACAGATTCTAAGCAAATAAGAATAACTCCCATAAGGAAAGAGGTAACTGGGGAATCCACAAATCAGCAGGAAAAATATTAAAGCTATTGTATTGGAGAATACCATGAAGACCTCCATATGGCTTCAACCTTTCCAAAACAATTGCTAAAGCAGGTCCTTGTATATCTCTCAAATTCTTGCTCACCTAAATGGGATAATGTAGGAAAGGTCTAAGTGGATAAATAAATATCAATAACCCGAAAGAGCAGACAAGATTTGCAACACCAACCACTTCATGCCCACAGATCCTGAGAATTTCAGCAAAGCACGCTTCTGCTGAATGTCGAACATCAGCTGATTTATCCTACACCAAGAGAAACAAATTTTCATTGCAGTTGCACGCAGACTTAATTTTCTAAAATAAAAACATAAAGTATATTAAGGTAAATGTAAAATGCCATTAAGAAAATACCGTCATAGAAGAAGCCACAGGCTTTAGCAGCTGTGTGGCATCAGGGAAGTTAACTAACACATTCAGTTGTTTGGACAACCAATCAAAAAGATCCTTGCGACCTTCCGCACCAAGTTTAGCGTCCGTTATTGCAGTTGTAATATAAGGAATCTGAAGAAGCAACACATCAAGAACCTAGAAACAATTTTGGCAACAGAAATATCATAGAAAGCAAAAGGGAAGAACCATTTTCTCAAGATGAACAGCAGCTAGCCAAGAATCTAAAGTGCTCAAAGTGCATTCCCGCGTATGCTTTTTATTGTCACCCAGGCATTTCAAAACATCTGACAGAATCCCCTGCAAAAAACAATGTCTTCACGATATGATCATCAAAAAAGCGAGCTTGCATGAAAATCAAAATAGGACACAGCCCCAACCTTGCTTGACTTGTCTACAGCTGCTCCCATAGCAGATGCAACACCGCCAATAGTAGACAAAGTTGCTATTATTAGATTCTTGTTGCTATCATATAGCCGGCCTCTAAGAGCCCCAAATAGCTCCCCTATCAAAAATGCCAAGGAAAAAGTTATAAAATAAAATGAGCTGCTAAAGTGCAAATCAACCCCACCTCAACGTACACGGAAAAATGATTACCGGTTCCAGTTGGTTGAATACGCTTATTAGCCTCTTCAATGATTTTATTCACAGTTTCGATAGATTCAAGTCGTATCTGGAATCCGAATAAATCAATTACTACTTAATTGCATATTCCAAAAAATGGTTCAAGACAGAACTTAAGGTGTATATGTCATACCTTCCAATCTGTACTTTCCAAGCCCTTGAGCAGAACAGGTGTGATCTTACCACTAATATCTTCACGTGGAAGGCTATCTAGCCCACCACCTGAGGACGATGACATGGACTCTGCTGCCTTAACAGTTCTTTTAGGTGCTGCAGACTCCTACAAATTAGAACTCAAAGATTAACGGTTCTTATAGGTGCTGCAGATTAGACTCCTGAAGACTATAACTAAAAGATAAAATAAGGGAATGAATGTAACACGAAAGAGAACCATCCCCGAGCCAACTGTACCTCGTATGGATTTTTTTCATACTCTGCATCAAGTGCAGTGAGAAGAGCAGGTTTTACATCAGATAGAAATCCTTTAATACCTGCATGGAAGGTGCATTATATCTTCTGCAAACATTAAAAAGTTTCAATAACTTCAGAAAGCAGAAAATTTACCTGGACCGACATACTTGTGCAATGTACCAACGAGTTTAATAGTTGAATTTCTAGTGGCAGCAGTACTAGATTGTAACCCAATATCTTTACAGAAATCTATCAGATCCTGCAAAAGATGAAGAACATAAAAAGTAACTTTAGGTAACCAAAGTAAAGGAACTTCATTTCTATACTAACGATAAGACCAAAAATCATTACAAAGTAGACAACTTCCAAAAAGCACTACAGACCTTCAGAACCAAATGTGAGGTTCCGAAGTCATCAACTGCAGAAACCATCCACAGAATCCCTTCGCTAAGAACTTTAGGATTCTTATGCTCTTTCATGATCTTGTATAGCTGAAAAAAAAACAAATGCCAACAGTATCAGATGATGAGTAAACCCAACTGTCAAAAAATGAGTGCCAAACAGAACAGAAAGACAGTTAATAGAAGGTAAAATCTAAGAATAGAGTCTTCCCAACTTGCAAGATCAACCAGAGAACTTCACAGAAAGTAAATGATCAGTTGTGAAAGTGCTGTAGGAAAAAAATTTTCTGGCAAATCCTGTTAGATTTACTGGACAGAATAAAAGGCTTCCTACAACAAAATGCAGATTGAGAAGAACATCACCAGCTCTCATTTGTCCCTTACCATACCAATTATCATAAATGTATAATACGTACAATACATTCAAAGTCTGAAACCAGTTATGGAAACAGGGCTTACTCTCTGGAAAACAAAGCCCGGACCAACAGCTTCACAAAAAGTAGAAAGACACTTCATTGCATGAGCTCTTGTCTTTATATCAGCAACTCTTTCACTAATACCTGTCAGCCAAAAATACATTTCCCATAACAAAACCAGATACCAAGTGTGCACATGTGTGTGTATTAGAGACTAAAATTAATTAAAAAAAGCAACTCACCTAGAAGGCATAGCATGACACATTTTTTTGGAAACTTTGAAGCAGTTGAAGCAATATGAGTAATAACCTCAATAACCTGCTGCTGAACCTGCAGTTGTCAGAGGGAAACAAGGAATCAGCTTATCCATCCGGATGGAACTCACAATAAACTTTACATTCTTATGAGACTTTAAAGAGCATAGAATAGGAGTACCTGAACATTTTTCTCGCCCCAGCCTGGAACAGCACAAAGCAAACGTACCAAAATCTCCACTGATGGATCAAGTTCTTGTATTGCTTCAACCTGTTCCTTGAAAGAGCCAATAGCTGCAATGGGAAGGGAAAAAAATTTAACTGGGTAACATCATAAATGAAGCACCATAAAGCACATACCACTACTTATAGTTCCTAACTGCTTAAAAAAACTAAATGCACTGTAACAAGTTCATAAGTTTTGACTAGAACAAGTATGAGCTTGATAGACAGGGATCAGAAAGAAACTGAAAAGCACATACTATTAAACCACTCAACTCTTAAGATTATGGTCATCATGGTCTCTATGAATATCCAGTCATTGTTGTTAGGATTCGCCCAATATTCTAAGCTCAACAAGTAAACACCACCCATAGTCACAGTGGCAGATCTGGTACCTCACAACTACACAAACCTAGCACAAAAAATGTACGACAACAGTAAATGGAGCATGGACTCTCTCTCTCTCACTCACACTCTCTCTCTCACTCACACTCTCTCTCTCATCAATCATTAAATGATTTTACATCACAAGGTGAAAAACCTCCAAGATTGTTAACTGTGAAGTACACACACTTCCCCTCGTTTCCAAATAACTTTCAATGTCTTAAAATCAGACATGGCAGGTCAATATATTGACAGAAGGTACAATATCTGTTCCCAGCCACTGCTCACAAGATGCTTGGTATGAAAATGAGCAATCTAAATAGACAATGGCACTGGTGACAACGGCCATTAGTAGATGAAGAATTACCAATAACCATTACAGATGCAAGTATCATTCGCTTTTGTTCTCCAAACCTCAAATATTAAACACTGCTTTCTGCTCTATGAACGAACTTCAAGAATTGATTTCAAAGGGGAAACTACGTTCTTTCATTTTTTAAGGAAAAAAATAAAAAGTACCTTCCAGCCGCTCTTTCCACACAGTACTTTTCAATTGAGATGTAGTATCTGCTTGAATTAGGGAACCCAATTTCTCTTCAACTTCTTCAAGACTCATTTCAGCTGGCTGAGAATGCAACACAAGAAATTCAACAACTTTGTACAGCAATGCCAAAAAGAAACACCAGTTATGCATTCCAATTATCAAATTGCTAAAAAATAACTAGACCTCAACATCTTCAGTTTCTGCAGGCTTTGAAACTTTTGCATGCCCAGATCCATCCCCCTTTTTGTTAACACCCGATTTAGTTGATGCTGCTTTCTTATTAGCAGGCTGAAACATTGAACTTCAAGTCAAAAAATGTGCTGGAAGCAAGATAAATTTGCCAAAGGAAAAAGTAAAAACAATGCACAGTGTGTAAGTACATGATTGCAACATACAATACTTACAGCTGCCTGAACAGGTTTCTTCCCACTCAGCATGCTTGCTGCAGATTTCCTAGCAAATGATCCGTCTGAAACCTGCAAGAGACCATCAACTTACAACTGCAAATATATATATAAATATAAATATAAATACACACACAAATATATATACATGTGTGTGTACATTAAGTACATACATAAATACATATATATATATGTGTGTGTGTGTGTGTGGGGGGGGGGGGGAATACTGTCCATGAGTGACTGCCAAATATGGTCTAACAGCCAAAAAGCATGCCCATGTACAAATATCCAAGTCAACTATACACAAACAGTAACAAATCTGTTTGAAACAAATGTCAACAAAAATAAAAGCTAAAAGAATTTTTGTTAAAATAAACATTATCAATTCCCTGGCTGGAACTACCCATGGTCATTTAAACTCAGAATCTTTTGTAGTTTGATTGGCTTTCCACTATCCAAAGAACTCATTCCAAAGCCTCCCAAAGGCTTCAGGTGAGTCATTAACTACCCCTATAAAACCATCTCCTTCCCAATGAGAACATATCCTATTTTTAAACTATCCGACCAAGATGTATCAAAATACAATGACAGCCTAAATAGGAGAGTTAATAGCAAGAAGCATTCCAAGGCAATTTGAATAAATCACGACTCAGTAGGCAAGAGAAACCTGATTTTATGAACCAAAATTGGAGCTCCCAAGCAGAATACATATCACATCATTAATTTCAAAAAATTTGCATATATTCGTTCGTATACATTCATACTATTTATCTCGTATAGATAGATCCTAAATGATAAAAACAAACAAGAACATCCAACAGCATCAACAAAAGGACAAAATATTCACCTCCAAGGAAGACGAACTTCCTACTGAAGCTTGAATTGCACCTGTCATAAATGCATGTTAAGACACATAACAAAGAAAAGAACTTTTGAGTGGTTTAGAACAAGCACGTTATAAACAAATGCATACAAATCAAAACAATCACTTCATACCTGAACTGGAAACTACTGCTGGACCACCTCCAGAGCCACCAATCATTTCTGTAAGCTTCTTTTTCCTGACATCATCAAGTTTTTCGAGCGACTTTTCCAAGGGTCTCATGCCCACAGACTACAAAAGAAATAATGAGAAGAGACAAATGACCGTGGCCACATTCACAGTAGACAAGCATCAAGCAGTCAATTAGCTTAACATAAAGGAATTGAATGGAACAGGAAAAATTACCTTAGCTATCGCCGTCAAAGCTGAGAAAGCGGCATCTCTAACTTCAGGTGTCCCATCTTTTAGTGACTGCAACAGCCAAATCATTTTCCAAAGGGATGGATTACAAGATAATATTGATCAAATCATCAGACATTAGCACAGGAAAGGAAAAGATGCCAGCATCATAGAAAAACCATCATTGTGGAAATGGTAACACTCTGCAACAGCATGATTAAAATCTGAAAACCATCCAATTACATACTAATATGATTCAGAACATGCATGAAAAATTTACACCCCAAAAAAATAAAGATCAACATGTTATTATGGTACAGTAACCTAAAGAATGAAATTCCAGAAATAAAGTATAACAACATCGCTCCTCGCATCAACTTGATTTTCCTTTCTTCAAGTTTTAGAAAATCTAATATTCACTTTCAAATGCAAGTCTCCAACTTGTGCCAACAAGTCAAATAGGGAAATGTAATCAAAGCATCCAAATTATTTCACAAAGCACAAAGTAGCATGAAACATTTTTCTTAAGTACTTGTATACGAGAAGTGACACAAAACAACATCATATATATGGTGGTATTTTGATCAAACTGTATGCTTACCTCCATGCATATTGGCACATACTCCTTGTGTACTTTGAGGATTACAGCTTTATTGCTTGTCTCAATGCAAAATGTAACCCAGTTCAAAGTCAAAGACCGCACAAGGGGTACTTTATTCTTAACAGCAACCTTAACATCTGCAACAACAACGGTCTTTGATTAGGATAAGCCTTCAGAAGCACCAGAAATGAAACCAAGTATAAAAAACAGAGAGAGGACGAAGAAGCAAATCTGATCTTCAACCCCACCCCCAAACCATAAGAAAATAAACATACAAAAGTAAAAATTGTTTAGTTGAAATTGAATCTCATATTTCTGCTCAGTATTTCGGCAAAGGTATGTATATATATATATATATATATATATATATATATGAAAAAATGATAATCCAAAATTGTATACTTGTTCAGTTGAAGTTAAATCACATCTTTCTGCAACTGATAACCAACATAAAAAAAGGGCTACCTGCACTTGCTGAGCCCACAAAAATGCAAAACTTGAGTGCAGTGCCCTTTTCCGTGCTAAGAACAAGTTCTACTCAACCCATTCAATAGTATAAGCCAATATTAATGCGTTCAAGTAATAGGTTATCCAACAGCAAGGTATGAACTTGCTTGTCTAAACTACTCATAAAGACAATCACTCATGTGACAAACATCTGCAATTCCACAAAACAAGAAAAAGAAATCCAAGCAAAAAAAGACAAGTATACATAAGCTGCACATAAAAAATCAAAATCATCATGAAAACAAACTTTCAATATTATATCAAATATTGTGGAACACATCATACACAAACATTAAATAAACCCTCGTATAGAAACAAAACCTGCCTTCAACAATATCAGCAAGATTTAAGCACCCTGATTTGTGCATTTCCTGGAGTGTTTGAGTAAGAGACTCTGCCAAAGCAGGTTTTTTCTCCTTCAGTTTTTCCTGGAAAACAAATAATGCATAAGATTAGTAATATTAAAGTCAAAACCCTAGGCCATGATGTATGGACCAAATAGACAAGAAGTTCACTAGCACGAGTGGAGACCAAAAAGACAAAACAACTTTTCTGACTAAAACTGCAATGTTTATGGTGTATTTATAAGACTGCAACCTTGCAGAAATTTTTGCTGTCCCAACATTCATTTTAATTGTCTAACACAATATTTCAAAACTCAAGTTGTAAACACCATCCTTACAAGGTACTTCAACCGCAAAGTACTTTTGTGCGCAGGATATGACATGGGTGCTGTTATTTAAAAAGTATTGGGCCTGGTAAAATGTTAGTTGGGTAGATTTACTTAGATGGAGCTCTTGCACCTTACTAGTCCTAACAGAAACCCACTTTACAACATAGGATTAATGAGCATAAACATAGGAACTGTGATAGCGTAACTGTCAAGTATGGCAGGCTAACTCCCAGGTATTTTAGCCTCAGTTAATCAAATACCTATTTCAGCTATATAAACCAAAAAAGAGATTCTTCTATTATATAACTTCAACAAAATAAACAGACATACTTTAATATGTGTACCTAAACATTTGGCTGCATTCCCATACCAGATGCAAGACCATCTATTTCAGGATCAATTTATCCAGACAAAAAGGACTATAATTAAAATGTTGTAACATAAGAACATTTTTCCACTAAAACTACAAAGGTTGCTTAGATGATTGAACAAGCAAACCCTGACAGTTCACCATGCAAGTTCTAGTATCATAGGATGAAAATTACCAGCAAAACAGGCAAAAGAAGGCGAGAGTTCCCTGAAAAATGTGTTCTTAATCCACTTGCAAGATTTCCAATTGCTTGGACAGCTTCCACTGCAACAGCTATGTTTACATCTGTAATGAGCTGCAAAGTCCCCAATAAAAGTCACTACTCCAACTATGAGAAGAAAAGAAGGTTAGCCTTGGAATTTATAATACAAAAAGCAAGTAAAATGCACCCACCCATCCTTTTATTTTAGTTAGACAAAAATAGATGCCCTTAATATTCACATAAGAACTTGAGCTACCCATAAATTGTCAAATTTACAGAAAACAATTAACTGTATTCTTCTTTTGACAAGTATATGTGGCAGAGGAAACTGAAGAACCAGAAACCAGTAAGTAACATAATGGATGCTCCACCCTACAATTATTAACTCCCTGCCACCAACTCGCTCCAATTATGAGGCTAGAATGAGTCTAATTTTAATGCTTTCACCACATGCGGAACCAAAATGAATTTTTAATCTCACAGTGAACAAATATCAGACTGGTAACCTATGTAATTTACCAAAGAAACTCAATATCATTCCTCCTCTGCATGGCAAGAGCATTAATGGTTACATGGCTGAGTTTAGAAGCCAGGCACAAGTTTTTATTACAAAAGGTCCAGTAAAATCTTAAGGGTCTAGTCCAAAGAATACATGTACAGCTTCATATCGCAGCCACAGGGCACGTTAACATCCGCCCATTTTTGGTTCTAAAACTCAGTTATAAGGCAACACAGTGCACCAGAAAATTAAAACTGAAGCAAATTAACCAGATTGCTATATCCTAAACTCTCGACTCAACTTGAAAGCCAATGCTACAAACAATACAACACCTTCAAAGCAATGGATTTTTCAAATAGATAACCAATAAGAATCATGAAAAATTGCTAAACTTGATGATTACACAACTTACATGGACAACAACAGGTATTTGTTTTGTCATTCGCCTGTCAGTTAATAAACTGTAACTAGATAAATCAAAACAGCAATCTACAATTGCAAATCAACAAGCTACTCCATTCCTGTATGTTGAACAACAACCAGCTAATAACTCATGTCTCAACACCTTTTCACCATTGTCAGTCACATTAACTCGTGTTCCACATTCAACAGTCCTTTTCCTCAATCAGCCACTTTCAGAATGCTACACCTTCCTATTACTAACCGAATACCCCAAATTTCTGAACTATGTTTGACATGAAAGTAATCATTAGGTCCCCATAATGTTCAACATTTTGGGAAGTCCAACCTCCAAAACACAGAAAAGAAAGTGGTTGAATGGCTGACTTTGCAATTCTATCATAACAAATTTAACCACATGTGCATGTGGATGCTTAGAACAACAATACAAACTTTGTGACCAGACAAGTCGGACCAATGTGAATTGAAATTTAAAAATAACTCTAGAGTGTGCTTTGCACACATAAGCAGCCAGTGTGCTTCGCTCTCCTATTAAGTACTGTTTGAATATCTTATCAGTATAAAGTTGATAACTTTCCAATGGTAAAACAAAAATTTGAATAACGCTATAAGTTGGAAAGTGAACAAAGGTTAAAACTTATGGTAAGATGACTAAACAACCAAAAGAGGAAAGTAGGGCTATATCGATGTGGCCAAGGGGGACTAACCAATTCTACCTCTTTCTAATTGCGTCATACCCTTCAATCAATTCCAAAGAGTCCTACAGTCGATTTCAAACAACTGGAAGTAAAAAGTGACCGTTGGTTGCATAACTAATACACCACCTAGTCAACTTCAACTAGCGGTTATAGCAGTCTAGTACCCTTTTTTTCAAGGATTATAGCAGGCTAAAATTACAAAGCCAGAACGGAACAAGCAAAAACTAGACACGAACCAAGGGCAGAGGCAGCTGTTTATAGCAATTCACCCTGATAACTAATATAATGAAAACATTGCAGTTGCAGCACAAGTAAGAGTTAACATGATGAGATAAGACAAATTCAAGCTTCTGATTGTTCATTAGGAGAACACCAGAACTTCAGGTGTCCAGATTTCAACAATTAAACACAAAGGCACCAAATAAATAAAACAAGGCAGGAAAAATCTCTCAAAAAGGACAGCAGACAGGTGAGAAATTGGAGCTTTTTGTCTCCAGCAAAAGGGTGTATAAACCAAGCAGAAGACTTGCAAACCTTCTTAAGTGTCCGGCATATCTCTGTGAAATCACCAGGAGCTATCCTTTTGCTAGATGCAAGCTTGGTTAACTCTGCAACAGCTTCTTTCCGCACTGACCACTTTGCAGCTTTCTGAAATATCAAGACGGACAAACAAAAAGTTACCTTCCATCCTACATAAATTAGCCCAATAATGAGATGATAAAAGATGCTTAAGTAAAAATCACAACAGTAATAACGATTCGTGTGTTTATATGAGAGAGTGAGTGGAGCACTAACCACTCCATCCCAAAAACCAGACTTCTCCAGGGGCGTCAATATATCAACGGGATCAACAAGTTCATACTCATCTATCTCCTGATGAACTGACAAGAAAAGATTGTCAGGCCCAGGCAGGGAGGTCAAAGGATATATGACTCTACTTGAGCATGCCTTGAAAGACAAATCACCATTTGAATGCCAGTTCAAGCCATTGCTTTTCTTGAAATTCAGCACCAATAATTAATGTGACAAAAAACAGAAGAAGAATCCATTTGGCAGAGTTAGTCGCATACCTTCAGCTGCAGCTTCTTCAGATGGCCCAGAAATCACAGCCTCAGAAGCAGCTTCATGTTCTGGCTCCTTGTCTTGCTCAGATCTGACAAATGTCAATCAAAAAGTTACCATCAGAAAAGGAAAAACCACTCATCCTATGCAAATTGAATAGTCATCAGCATGCACAGCCTTCATTCACAGACTATAGCAAAATAAACTTCAAAAAAGTAATGTGCTAAAATCGTGTGGTTTGATACACAATGCACATAAGCTGGGGAAGTTTTTAAGGATTGGTAAAGTTCTATTCTATTTTCATTATTTTCAAAGATGGGGGCTGGAGGTATTCGCATGAAATGATGAAATCCACCATAGAATGTATTATCCCCAGCACAATGGCATGAGAAAGCAACATACATGGAAACAAACGAACACAAACATATATCTGTCAGCAAATATTAACATGGCCTGAAGATTTAAATCAATAAACATATATAGGCCCCAATAACATTTATCTTCAATCATGCACTACAACAGAAAGGAACAAAAACCTTAGAAGCCCCCATCCACCATGGCAAAGAAGAATCAAAGGGTTACATGAGCTTCTCTACAGTCAATAATAAAGATTTAAGGTATATCAACGTATAAATCAATAGTTCCTACAAGTATTAAAAATGGTATGACAACTCTGGTCAACAGTCAACACTGAAAGCCTAGTGCCAGTTTAACAAGGCTGCATCGAAAAATCAATCTTTGTGAACATAAAATGCAGATGACTATAAAAGTAACTACAGTACGAAGAGTCAAAACAAAAAGGATTCATATGACACATTTTCTCGTCTCCACTGGGGCTATAAATGAAGTACTTTCATGAACTTCTATGATGTTAAAAGAGGGTTGATTTCAAAAAGAAACAGTACCTTATTTTGCGGGTTGGCTTAGCTGTCCCTGTCACATTGACAAGCTCTGCTTCCAACTCTTTTTTCTTAAAATGTTACAGAAAATACACCATAAATACAAAGAGCTAAAAATCAGCATACAAAACATACAAAAAGATCTATTAAAGAATAACATACCATTGTGTCACGCATCTTCTCAAGTAAAATTGATTTAACGGCATCTTTACCAATCCAACGACAAAGCTCCAATGTTAGTCCTTTGGACGATGCACGTACGTTTTGATCTTGATGATCAAATAGTTCAGGAAGCATCTTCAATATTCTCTTTGGTGGCACAATCTTAGAGCCAAATTCACTATTAATAATTCAGCAAAACGTTATTACTTTCAATGGCATGAAAACCTAAATTATTGTCAAGTCAAACAAAATTAACTCAAGGACCATGATTTATGTACCTTAAGGCCTGAAACATGACATCTATTGCGGGAACAACAGCTTTAGCAACTTTATTTTTTATTGCTTTCTCCATGGCATCCTACAAAGAACAAAATATTCATCAAGCATTATACATGCATTCACTTCATTAATGTGCAAAACATGCAAAAGGACACTTGCATAATCCAAACCAGAGACTTCCCTCACATGAACTCCATGTTATTACCCAGGAAAAATGATATCTAAACAAAACAACAAAAATGTAGAAAGATCCAACAAAAGCCATGTTCCATTTACTGCCATCAAATCGCTTAAATGATCCATAAGACTCGATTAGTTTTCCAAAAGGGCAAACTCCAACTGACCAGTGTTTCTGAAAGCTCATAACAAGATCACTGAGTACCTTTGGCCTTCAAATTGTTTTTTATTACAACCATCAACCATAATGCTCCTTGAACAGACCACCCTATTTGCCATATGATTATCAGCAGATCTGCAAATTCATTTTCTTAAACATCTCAAATGACCAGCAAATCCATATATCCATTTCTCCTAATCCTTACAAAAAACATTATTATTTTTTATAATAAATCTGCTTCCTTGGAGGTGCCAATAATGTCTTCCAATCCACTGGAAATACCCTATCCCCGTTCACATATTCCCAGCATAAGTCCCTCCATAATTATTTCAATTCTTCAAGCAACAAAAGATGGATTAGTTGCAATACACAGAAATTAAGTTTCCAAGGCTCAATCTCTACACAGTACTTTCATGGCTTAGCTCTTCATCAGATCCAAAAAAAAAAGAGCAACTGCAATCACTTGGATGGTGATAAATACTGCAGGAAAACAGGAACATATCTCCCATTTGTACCTCTATCTTCAGGCCCCTCCCTGCCCTTAATTCCAAAAAAAAGGACCATCAATACATCATCATAAGCCTTCTGTGTCAAGGTTAAACAAACTCTCTCATTATCCTTCTCGAACTTTGT
This sequence comes from Coffea eugenioides, assembly GCF_003713205.1. Taxonomy (NCBI): domain Eukaryota; kingdom Viridiplantae; phylum Streptophyta; class Magnoliopsida; order Gentianales; family Rubiaceae; genus Coffea; species Coffea eugenioides. The sequence goes on along the minus strand of NC_040036.1, from coordinate 12,640,956 downwards.
TCGGATAGTTAATTAGTGTTAAAGTAACATTTAAGTTTTCCTCTTTCAGCCCCTTCAGAAAGCATTTTGCCTTTTCAACTTATCTACTGAGTTTCAAACTCTTGCATCACCTTTGTACGTGCACCAAAATTCACAAGTTTACAGTATTTGTACCCTGAAACCACCTTTTAATGAATTAACAAGATAGTAAAGCTTTAGTTACAAAACAATAAACCTAAAGAATGCAGCTAAAGTTACTTTGAAACCTATTTCAGCACCAACAATATGTTCCATCAAATGACTATGCAATTGATGAAGTGTGACTAGATAACTAGGATTTATCAAAGACATGGTATATTCCAGAAAGCAGCTTCTAGCTTTTCGATGTCCTTGCCCATTGTGTTGAAGGTCCTCTTTTTACTCTCTCCAGAAAATACAAAATCACAGCTGCAGAGTGTCTTCAATTTCAGACTTCTTCTTTCGACCGTAGAGGATCCAGTGCATCTTGTCATATTCCATCGCACAGCCCATTACACTCCACAAGTACCTAGAAAGTTTCCCACAACTCAACAACCATCTAAGTATGCAAATGGTATATCTTCATTGTTCAACCTAGTTAGTAGCCATTTCCAGGGAGTCAGCTCTTATTCTCAGCTCTTTATTAAGTTCCTACCAGTTAGGATGCCTTTATGGGAAAGTTAATTACTCTACTAGATGCAATAGTGTCCTATATCAGCTTACATAACAACTCGTTTGCTGCTTTGCGTCTTAAATTGGTATATTGACCCAGTTCAGAGTGTCTACTGGCTATTGACAATGGATGTACTTCTCTTTCCAAAAGAAAGATAATATCTATCCACCTTGCCTAGAATCTTTCTTCGTTCATAGCAATATAGCCAAATGCTCTTCTTATCCAAAGATTTAAAATTTGCATTCTGCATAACCTTAATTAAACCAGCAGTTCAAAGCACAAACTATTGCAAAGATTCACCCTTCATATTTCATCCTTGTAATAGCATCCGGTTTTCTGTCATAGCACTTCCCTCTTTGAGCATTATACATCTTCCAGGAAAACTGTTTTCTCATTCTCCTTCGGTTAGCCTTAGCACTCTAGATCTTGCTTCCAACTTGTCTGTCCAACCCTTACTATGTCCATTCTCAAATTCCAACAACTTTCTCCTTTTGACTTCATCATTCAAATGTTTCAGCTTCTCGACAAAGCAGCAACTAAGATGCCCAACCACCACTACCAACAACAAGCACGTACCCATCAGTGCAACATCTTTGCTCCAGCCATACCTTCAAAAATCAAGAACACCTCTTTCTCTAATTCCACAACAATGTAGTTGAAGTAGAGTTTGGTGAAAGCCAGATTTGAGGAATATCTGGTGTAAGCATTTGGATGTAACTATTCCTATTCACTGAAAGAGAATATCTATATTTAAGTTTTGATGTCAGACTAAACACGCCTGCAACAACTGATTGACCAGCAAAAAGTGTAGATAAAACAACTGTAACTATCAACTAGCAACTGTGAGTGCGCCCAATGGGCCATTGACTTCTCTCACAAAGGCCAGATAAATCTCAGTCAGTCCCGCATCCATTCAAAAATTGTTGCTTCATCAGAACCAAATCCATAATCCAAGGGCATATTCCAATCAGTCCTGAACTTAATTTCATTTCTATCTACCCAAAGTAGGCCAATACAACACTTATACAATATTTCTTCTTTTCCAGTTGACAAAAGATTTCAAGGAAAGTGCAAAAAGTAATGCTACAAACACAAGCTTACTCATATTCACAAATTTGCTGATCATTGTGGAACTAATGCAAGTGAATCCCTATGTGAAGGGACCAACGATGGATTAAGTTATTGCTTTCTCTCATTTGCCAAAATATTCCGTGACATAATGTCCATACTTCCAGTTTATGAATAGTAAGCTCTTCATATCTTGAATTTGACAATGCAAGGCACTATCTTTTACTTAACTTGAATACTCACAATACAGAACCCAGTATATAATTATGATATCAAAATACAAAATCAATAACAGTAACCAGCAAAAGAGTGGAAGATCAACATATGGACCACAATGAAACAAAGAAGCCAAGGAAATTCTTTGGCATACACAAGTCTGCCTTGCCCCTATTCATGTTACTGTTAAACCACAGAGATATTATCAGTCTGTGCATCACCAAAATATCTACTCATAACAGCCTGAATTAACATTTATAATATAGAAGAACTCATAATTTTACGAAATAACATGCCAACATGGCATGTCATGCATGGGATTCTTCTTTATCACTAATTCAGAGAAGATGAATTGGGAAAACGCTATTCATCCACTCTAAAATTCAGCTATTCTACTCAGTGATTCACATTGAGTAGAATATATATAACAATTACAGCTCTGTAGCACATGTTTGAAGGTTCTGGTACTGCAGTTTTTTGCAAATATCAACACTGCTGGGTAGGTTCAGTTTGTATGCTTATTCATATAAGTTGGTCCAAAATTTCCATAACAGAAAGGATTTCAGGAAAAGGAGAGCATATATATAAAAAACTTGAGTGCTCATTCCCAGGTCAAAGATAGTCGAACACACTACAACTAAATCAAAAACACCCATAACGTGAAAAACAATTTACATAGACAGCAATGTTGAAAATTATAGCTTTTGCCAGCTGCAAGCCTCTAACCCACGTTACAGAAATCAAAACAAATTATGAATCAGGAAACTCCCTAAAATGACATCTATGAAGCATATATACCAGCTAAGGATCAACCAAGCATTAAGATATGATGAATGTTCCATGACTAGTAAGTTCACTTTAGCACAGCACAAGCACAATGAACATCACACGTTGTATTGCCAACCACATACTATTTAAAGTAAAAGATAAAAACACTAATAAAATAAATTAAACAGGAAATCAGAATGAATACCAAGAATTGCTCAACAGCTTCCAACTCCACCCACAGCATAAATGCCGTTTGTGACTTCTCCACCGTCTTTGGCCTTCCCGTCATGCATTTTGCCACTATCACGTCACATACTTCTTTTGCATATCTACCAGAAAATACATACACATACACACAACATTCAAGATAACAGAATTAAGCTTGTTACAACCAGAACTAAAATTCACGGAAAGAAAATTAAAATTACCTCGCAGCATCAGCATCAGCAGCTTTTAAGAAGGCAATTAGGGCATCTAACGCCTTCTCTTGTACCGGCGCATTCGAGTCCGCAACAGTCTTTTTAAAAAATGGTCCTATAAAAATGTCCAAACACAAAATCGAATTACTTTGCAACAATTCAGCAAAAGTGAGATCCAACTGAAGAATAATCACCCACATTACACATATTCAAACAGGGATCGACGAAGCTAAGATCGCACAACAACAAATCAGATCTGAGAAAATGAAATGAAAGCCCTAACTCACCGAATTCCCGGAGGCGAGGGTCCTTAGGATCGGAAATGGAGTCGCAGACGGCAGCCAAGTCGATGTTAGCATCGTTCCTCACCTTCCAATTCTTATGCATTAACCTATCTTCCCATGGCAGTTTCTTCGCCTCCTTCAACAACTTCTCATCCTCCGACATTGCTCCTATTTGTATCTATCTATCTATCTATCTCCACCACCAACAATACACTGTGTTCTCCTACGAGCGTATCAGACTATACATACAAAAACATCTACTACTCTATCCCTGTATCGGGCCGCCAATAAAGCTTTTTCCGACGACTGAAAAACAGAACGGAATCGAAAATGCTGGAGACGGCGTCGTTATTCCCGTGTTTAGGTGTAAATTTGAATTTTTTTTGTTTTCATCTGTTTTTTTCTTTTTTTTGTTTTCTTCTCAGCCGAAAGGGCCGGCGAGGGCAGAATTTTGAGAGAGTGTGCGTGTGTGTGAGAGAGAGAGAGTGTGTGTGTCACAGTATCTGTGATCTCTCTTTTATCTTTCACGTTTCAAAAGAACAGAGAGACAGTGGGCTAATTTTGAGTTTTACGCTTTGGGAGGAACAAATACCAATCTCATAAAAGCACGTGATGACACGCACTAATTTGCGCTCGACGAGTGTAATAATTGTACTGGGATTTTGGCGGCGTGGAGGTTTGTGAAGGGTGGAGAAGCGTGGGGAGATTAATTTGGATCTGTTGGGGTTGAGCGGTGCAATTTGAAGGAGGGGACTAATGTGGGGTCCAGAAGGGGGAGCGGAGAGAAGACAGAGTACTTGTAAAGAATTTGGAATTCAAAATTAAAGAGTAGTTAATTAAGTAGGTAGCTATCAGGTGTCCTGTAATCCAGCGTAGGAACCTGTATGGCCGATTTTGAATGTTTTGATTTGAAGAAAGTGGCTGGGGGTTTTCCACGGGAGAGAACATTGATTGGTTTATGATTCGAGAGCAGTTGGGAGACTGATGTGGGTGAGTGCAGGGAATCTGTCATTAAGGTCTTAATCGTTACGTTGCCGGCAGGCTTGTAGTCATGGATGATTAAAACGGCTACATGTCCAATGTTGGTGGGCCTACACTTCTCCACAAATCAACCCAGGGACAATTATGAGTGGGTATGAGTCGGGTATCCGTCCTATATTTCAATTGATTAATTCGATTCGCACCTTGTAGGTTAATCTTTTTCCTGCAAGGATAGATGTCTTATAACCTAATTTAGCCTAATTTAGGGGAAAGGGTAAAGGGAGATGGTCAACTAAGACCAACCACATATAGTGATAAATTAGTGGGAGGCAGGGGTTGAACCCTTGATCTCCAGCATCACCAAATATGGTGATGACCACTGGACCAAATGGCCAGTGACAGCACCTTATAGGTTAATCATTTTCTAACTCTTACATGTCCTGTATGTCTTACATATCTTACATATATAATGCGAGAATCCGCTTGTGAACAGTGAAAAATGGACCGGTTATATCGTTATTTTTGTGACTTTGAGGGGCATTTTGGTCTTTTACCATTCAGTGGCAATGGTTCAGCTGGAATTTCACAATTTTGGCAGTCAACAATTGCTGGTGGTTAGTGGGCGGTGGGCGGTCTTAGCTTTCTTCTTTGTTTTGCTAGCAATTGCTGCTGGTTAGTGCCTTAGTGGGCGGTGTCTTGGCGCTGGATGGGAGTGGTTTTGCTGGAAATTCACCGCTCTCCACGTGTTGTTCTTCAACAGCAACAAGTTTAGCGGTGAATTGAGGTAAGATGCAAGAATCACCGCTCGAAAGCTTTGCAGTTTCCATTACAGTCTTTTCTTAGCCTGCTCTACCGGTCCTTTTTTCACCTCGTCATCTTCCAATTTGATTGCCTCCTCCACTGCGTCTTCGTCCATAATTGACTTTTAAGTGTTCTAGAAAGAGTGGGGAAATTCATGGTGGCCGATTAAGTCTAGGAAGGAGCAAGTGACTTGGTAGGTGTTATTTGCAGGAGCTGGTTAATTTTTGCTGTTTTTGACAGTGGTGCTGTTTAATCTGGGGATGTGTTGAAATGTTGAAGTGGATTTTAGGATTTTTCATCAGTATTTAGGTGTTCTGCAGGTGTTCTATGTGAGCCTTACTTTGTTTTGTTGGTTTGCATGAATGGCTGATGTGTAACTAAGAAAGCTCGGCAGCGGATATATGAGGGCGAGCTGCTAATTGTGTTGGGTAAGGTGAGTTGTAGTCTTTTTTCGCATTTGTTTTTGTGTTTTATGATGCCAACAAGTAGCTTGCTAAGACACGACCTGGAGGACATACGGCAATTCCATGGCAAAACACTGATAAACTCTGCTTCCCACTCTTCCTCTTCCTCCTCTCTACTGTTTTCTATCTAAAATCCCCTAGCAAATGCAAAACCGGATCTTCGATTCTCCTATGACTGGCAGAGTTTGAAGTACCAACCTCATCAGTTTTGTTTTCCATATACCCACCTTATATCCATCTCCTCCACCAAGGGCAATTTGGTTTTGCTGATTCAATCCCTTTTTATTTTTCATATACCTGTCTTATATCCATTTCACTCCACCAAGGCCAATTTGATTTTGCTGATTCAATCCCTTTCTCTGCATCCTATGAGACTTAATGCCCATCAATCTCTGTTTTGGGACTCTCTCCTAATCTCCGGTACTTTGAACTGATCTTATGCTAGATATGAGGTATAATTGGTCTTGTATTATTCTGCTATTGTTGATTGTCATGCATGTGTGTTCTTCAATCATGTTGAGGTTTATATGAATTAGAATCTGGCTGGTATTTTGCATGCTGTACTTCGGATTCTTTCCTTTCAATTCTTATGGAGCCTGAGCATTGGATTAAGTTTTGTTTTTCTCACGGATATTTCTGAACTGGGATTGGTTTTTGGTGGTAAATTTGCATTACTACTCGTTACTACTCATTGGTTGCAAATTGGATGTTTGATGTTCGTATACAAGTCATGCTTTCTCTTTTTTTAGTTGCTTTACTTTTGTATCATAGTTATGCTTTTGGCTTCTGTATCATTGATCTAAGCTTAGCAATGTTTCTGATGTAAGATAAGTCAAAGATATCCATTGTACTAAGCCATGTCTCAAGGATTTGAAGCTTCCCCAATAGATGGTTTTAGGTAATAATTGAATCTTTTTGCTAAATTGTGTCTATTGGGATGATAGGTTTGTCTGTTTCATTTAGTTTAAGTTTATATTGCTCCTAAGGATCTTCAGAGTGGCTTGTTTTCTCTATGTGATTAGATTGTGTCTTGTTTTATTTAGATTGATTCTATTGCGTGTTATACCTTTGGGATATTTCCAATTGATTGAATGTCTCTATGGTGATTATCAGCTGACGTAGTAGTGCTTTAGCAGGAAGCAGTGAAGACTATCTCAGTTTTGGGACTCTCTCAATCTGCTGCATTTCCTCATGTTTAATTGGCAAAGAAAGGCTAGATAGATCTTGGCAAAATTGAATGCACAATCCATAGCATCCAGATCAGATAAATATGTTACTCCCTGAATTGTATCACCCTGAAGAAAAAAGAGATAGCTACTACCCATATGAAAAAACAATGATCCTTTTATATAGTAGCAGGAAATTGGCCACGTACAAAGAAAATCAGCACTACTTGGCAATCCTTTCCTAACTCAATCAACGCATTGGAATACAAGTAGCAACCCAACTCAGGTAAATTAGAAACCAAATACTGCAAAGGCATGCAAACAGGCATGCAAACAACACCTGGCTAACACCAGTACAACCCACCGCCACGGCCTAACCTTTCCCTGCTGGCTTTTCCTGTGGGTTGAATAATTCTTTTGCCCTCCAATTTTTCAAACTCATTCTAATAAAATATCAGGTCCTAGCTACCTGACGCATAGCGTCAGGGCAGAATACCTAGTATAAAATAGGAATGGCTTGTGAACAGTGACTCATGGTCCGATTATATCATTATTTTTGTGAGCTTGAGCGGTGTTATGGTCTTTTGATGCCGGATGGGAGTGGTTTTGCTGGAAATTCACCGCTCTCCACGTGTTGTTCTTGAACAGCAACAAGTTTAGCGGTGAATTGAGATACGATGCAAGAACCACAGCTCGAAAGCTTTGCAATTTCTATTACAGTCTTTTCTTAGCCTGCTCTACTAGTCCTTTTTTTACCTCGTCATCTTTCAATTTGATTGCCTCCTCCACTGCGTCTTCATCCATAATTGACTTTTTAAGTGTTCTAGAAAGAATGGGAAAATTCATGGTGGCTGATTAAGTCTAGGAATGAGCAAGTGACTTGGTAGGTGTTATTTGCAAGAGTTGGTTAATTTTTGTTGGTTTTGACAGTGGTGTGGTTTTATCTAGGGATGTGTTGAAATGTTGCAGTGGATTTTAGGATTTTTCATCAGTATTTAGGTGTTCTGCAGGTGTTTATGTGAGCCTTGCTCTGTTTTGTTGGTTTGCATGAATGACTGACGTGTAACTAAGAAAGCTCGGCAGCGAATATATGAGGACGAGCTGCTAATTGTGTTGGGTAAGGTGAGTTGTAGTCTTTTTTTGGCTTTTGTTTTTGTGTTTTATGATGCCAACAAGTAACTTGCTAAGACACGACCTGGAGGACATGCGGCAATTCCGTGGCAAAACACTGATAAACTCTACTTCCCACTCTTCCCCTTCCTTCTCTCTACTGTCTTCTATCTAAATCCCCTAGCAAATGCAAAATCGGATCTTTGATTCTCCTATGACTGGCAGAGTTTGAAGTACCAACCTCATCAGTTTTGTTTGCCATATACCCACCTTATATCCATCTCCTTCACCAAGGGCAATTTGGTTTTGTTGATTCAATCCCTTTTTATTTTTCATATGCCTGTCTTATATCCATTTCCCTCCACCAAGGCCAATTTGATTTTACTGATTCAATCCCTTTCTCTGCATCCTATGAGACTTAATGCCTATCAGTCTCAGTTTTGGGACTCTCTCCTAATCTCCGGTACTTTGAACTGATCTTATGCTAGATATGAGGTATAATTGGTCTTGTATTATTCTGCTATTGTTGATTGTCATGCATGTGTGTTCTTCAATCATGTTGAAGTTTATATGAATTAGAATCTGGCTGGTATTTTGTATGTTGTACTTCGGATTCTTTCCTTTCAATTCTCGTGGAGCCTGAGCATTGGATTATGCTTTGTTTATCTCACGGATATTTTTGAACTGGGATTGATTTTTGGTGGCAAATTTGCATTTGCTACTCATTACTATTCATTAGTTGCAAATTTTCTACTCATGCAGATTACTACTCATGACTGCTCATTGGGTGCAAATTGGATGTTTGATGTTCGTATATAAGTCATGCTTTCTCTTTTTTAGTTGCTTTACTTTTGTATCATAGTTATGCTTTTGACTTCTATATCATTGATCTAAGCTTAGCAATGTTTCTGATGTAAGATAAGTCAAAGATATCCATTGTACTAAGCCATGTCTCAAGCATTTGAAGCTTCCCCAATAGATGGTTTTAGGTAATAAATAATTGAATTTTTTTGCTAAATTGTGTCTATTGCGATGTTAGGTTTGTCTGTTTCAAAGTTCTGTTTCATTTAGTTTAAGTTTATATTGCTGATAAGGATCTTTAGAGTGGCTTGTTATCTTTATGTGACTAGATTGTCTTACTTTATTGAGATTGATTCTATTGCATGTTATTCCTTTGGGATATTTCCAATTGATTGAATGTCTCTATGGTGATTATCAGCCCACGTAGTAGTGCTTTAGCATGAAGCAGTGAAGACTATCTCAGTTTGGGACTCTCTCAATCTGCTGCATTTCCTCGTGTTAATTGGCAAAAAAGGGCTAGATAGATCTTGGCAAAATTGAGTGCACAATCCATAGCATCCAAGATTAGATAAATATGTTACTCCCTGAATTGTATCACCCTGAAAAAAAAAGAGATAGCTACTACCAATATGAAAAAAACAAAAACACAATAAAACTTACGAAAACAAGTCTAAGAAACCCTTACAGAAGCATCAGCAAAAAACAACTCGGAAAAAATTCAACTAGAATTGCGAGGTCGCTGAAATATACTTTTTTCCATGACAATTAACTTAGCAATCCATCCCCGAATTCGATCACTCAATCCGCAAACACTAACACACTGCGACTCCATCCAACTAAAAAAAAGCACACTTTGCAAATAAAATTACTGCCTAACAAACCAAAAATATATCACACATATTCACTCCCAAAAACAATGATCCTCTTATGTAGTAGCAGGAAATTGGCCACGTACAAAGAAAATCAGCACTACTTGGCAATCCTTTCCTGACACAATCAACGCATGAAATACAAGTAGCAATTCTACTCAGGTAAATTAGAAACTAGATACTGCAAAGGCATGCAAACAACATCTGGCTAACACCAATGCAAACCACCGCCACGACCTAACATTTTCCTGCTGGCTTTTTCTGTCAGTTGAATAATTCTTTCTGCCCTCCAATTTTTTAATCTCATACTCATTCTAATAAAATACCAGGTCCTAACTACCTGACGCATAGCGTCAGGGCAGAGTACCTAGTTAGTAAGTATCTGATTATCGAATAGCTGCTGAAAAGCCACTGGGCCTTTGGTCCAGTGGTCATCCCAAGCCTTCTTAGGCTTGGTGGTGCGGGAGGTCAAGGGTTCGAACCTTACCTCCCACAAAATTTGTCACATTATGTGACGGTCTTCATTGATCAACTTCGATGGAGTTTCTACTCACATCGAGTCCCCTCCCCCCTCCCCCCTAGAATAAGCTAGCTTAGATTATAGGAATTCTATCGTTTCGACAAAAAAAAAAAAGAATAGCTGCTGAAAGAGGGTCGAGTCAACCGGACCTACCTCGCCAGCCCCACCTTGCCTTGCTGATCATTTATCGTTTTATTATGTATGCTAATTTAATTTTGTACTTTACATAATCATCTAAAGCTCAACAAAGATTTTTTTTTTCTCAAAAAAATCTCCTACCAATAAACAAACATGCAAAGAGATCACAAGAAAAAGGAAAAGAATTCAAAAGAATTCAACTTAATGAAAATTTGAAATAAGTGGTACTTTTTTTAAAATATATCTTCCACATTTATTAAAATCTTTTTTGAAAAATATAAAATTATAACCTTTACAAATGAATTTTAGAAACAAACTATAACCTCTCATATTTGTAGTATAATTTGTTCAATAAAATATTTTTGTAGTATATGTATAAAATATATATATATATATATATATATATATATGTGCGGGGCGGATAGGATACCTATGGGTTCTCAATCTTGTGACCTTAACCAGTTTTACATATAAGTAGATATCCAACCCTCTTTTAACCGATCAAATAATACACATCAGATACCCTACTTTTCATACCAAATTAGATCGGATATTACAAGTTTTCTGAATCAGCGTGCATATTTGCCAACCCAGAGACAGAACGCATCTCTACAAGAAGAATGGTTAGTGGGCCAGCTGGGCCGAAAAAATTAGGCCGAACCTCATATTTAACTGCATGGGTACAATTTGGGCATAAAAATGAGGACTGATTATATTTTAAGCTGAGCTTGGACGTCATTGACCTCAGTTGAATTAAAGCTTGCCCTGAATAATTTTGTACATAAATAAATATGTATGTTATTTCTATAATGAAGTATACAATACATAATTGTACATATAATAACGTAAAAATTTATTTTAAGTTTTGTAATTGACCTACCTCTTCAATCTCACCTTCATACCAATCTCTTATTCTTCTAACTAGTTTGTGGTAGAGTCAAGAATTTGAAATAGGGGGACGAAACTAAGCATGAGATTCAAGATTAACGAGCTCAACATTGTTTTAATAGGTCTCTTTTAAAGAAAGAATAAATTTTTTCTTCACCATAGTCACTAGATTCTCAAATCTCAATAAGTTACTAGCATAATTAATTACATGTAATTTTCGGCCGCGCCTTCAATCACCCCTACCGGTAAATTAAGCTTCCCACTAGGTTCATTACATTAAAAGGGAATCTACATTATTCGCTTGACCAAAGTTGGCATTGTAACATTTTTATTGACATAATAAATCAAGCTACTCAATTTGAGATTTCTTTACTATTAGGTTCAAGATTTGAATATTGTGTCTAACAATTGGAGATAAGAAGGATACAAAAAGGGGTGGGATGGTAAAACAAAAGGTTAAAAAAATAAAAGCCTGATCAGTTTGAGATGTTTCCCTTTTAACTTTGGAAGTTGTCACCATTAATATTCCTTATTTCTCTATAGGGCTCAAAATTTGAGTATACATTTTATCAGATAATGCTTGTACCTTATGTCGAAGAACTTATAACCCTAAGCGTTACTCACAGAATTAAATAACCATTTTTTTTCTTTCTAACCGGTTTCTTTTCCCAACAAAGGGATTAACGTACTTTTGCAGATAATAACTTTGATTTCTTGAATTGTTTGCAGTTTTTCGTTTTCTCTAGATTGTCATGTCAATAAAATTCATAATTTGCTAACCACCATGTACAAAATACACCTTAAGAAAGAATTTTTTTTTATTTTTTTATAAAGATTGTAACAATATGGTCCATATGAAATTGAAGCATTGCTAGACTGCTTTACTATAATGTAGAGAAATCCATATATAAGTTTATTTTTTTCTTAGAAATTACCATACAAGTGTCCTGATGTACAAGTCATTTCCATTCCTTGTATAGTAATTTTCTCCCCATCATATATCTCCATTCACCAACTTCCCGGTGCCAATGCGGGCGCCAATGCATCACCAGCAGGGATTTCTCTGAAGGAAGTGAGTATCCTAAGATTCTCCCATTCTCTGTCAAAAACAGCAACCTCACAGTAAAGGGGAGCATCTGCTGCCTTCGCCAAGATAACAAGATTGTAGTTAACGCCCGTAACTCCTGGAGCAACTTGTCGCTCTCCTTTGATCACTTTTCGAAACTGGAAACGGGTAGAGGATACAGCATTGCGCCAACTTATTGCAAATTTTGCAATCTCTATTACATGAGGGTCGTTTACATTAATCGGGTTCCTGCCTACTTCGACTGGTCTGTAGGCTTCTGAGAAAGGGAAGACCACCGGTAGTACTAGGATTGTGAGGAGGAGAGGGTGAAGATTAAGAGCCATTTTTGGTGTGTTTTCTGGATATGTGGTAGGAGAATTATGTTCCAATTTTATAGGATGTCTGCAAATGAAGGTTTGTGCTTACCTTTATATCTGGTACTTGTGATCCAATATAAGCCTTTAATTTAACGTATCTAGACGGGGTTGAGTTAAAAATCCACATTAAACAGCACTTGAGAAAATTGAGTAGTAATGGATGGTTTTTATGAGATGTGGATATACGTTATGCTGTTTAATGAGCTATTAAATGTTTTTTCTTCAGTTACTCACAATAAATTTCTTATGAATAGAATTTACATTGGGAATGCTTGCACATTTGTCCTCGCATTATTTTTTAGCACCTCACATGCAAAATTTTCATGCAATTGATCCTCGCATATTTGAAGAGAAACAATTTGGTCCTGAATGATATGCATACATATCTTTGTTGGAGAAGAAGAGGTACATTTTCATTATTAGACCTCAACTTACTAGCCTGTGATGGGAGTGGGACCAATTCAGGCAAGAAAAAAAAAGTGGTTCTAAATTAAATTTGAACAAACAACTTAAGCTGTGTTTGGACATTGTGAGTTTTCAAGTAACTTATTAAAATACATTGACAATGAAACTTGTTTGAAATCAAGTCCAGAAGCAACTATCACAACGCAGCCTAACTTGTGTATTGAACATTTTGAGGATGAAGGTAGATGAAAAATCTGTGAGCAACTAAAAAAAAGTGCAATGCAGGGGACTAGTTGTGCATTTTCTTTCATTTATTTCCCTTAGTTGTCCATTTAGTACTTTCGTCCATTGTTTCTAAGTTCTTGTTTGTGTTATCTTTCACCAAGTAATGAAATTTAAAGCATTTTATTATGGGTATCATGTGTGGTTAGCACATATACTTTTATTATGCTTTCTTGCATTTAGACAGTAAGTTAATTTAATTTTACGTTTCCAAAAGAACAATTACTCATGTCTTACTTAACTAATGTTATGAGGATTGGTGACAAGCCAAAACTTCAAATCTCTCTCTCTCAGTTCTTCTTCTTCTTTTTCTTCTTTTTTACCGGTTTATTTATGAGTCCATACCTCAGCCTAGCAATCTATGATGTGGCTTTGCCTGATCAAGAAGTAAAGGAATTAATGGAAGCTACTCCTGAGTGCCTTTACCTGATCAGGAAGATGGCACTTATTGGGCATGCTTCTGCTAATTCCACTATTAAATCTACTCTCAAGTGGTCTAGGCGATCACATAGTAAAGTGTTCGGTAGAAGTGGCAAACAAATTCATTTAATAAATTTATCAATATTCGCCTATGAATAGATGGATATGGATATCTTTAATTTTTGCATATGCGTATAAATGAGTTATCCAATAATACTCATTTATTAAATGAGTATTATTGGGTAACCTATTAAACCCAATTAATCCATTTAAAATTATTTTCCCCCAAATCTCCTCTCTTTCCTTACCTATTCAGAAAAAATTTGAGGCCTACGTTTGATTATTGAACTCATTGTTAGAGACTTTCATGCATTGCTAAACCCTTGTATATACTGGAATAGTTTATTTTTCAACCTTAACAAATATTTGATGCATTTTTGACACAAATAGATATCCTCTTTAATTTTTTTTTATTTTCATTTTGTCATGATGTTAACTACTTTTGTTTCATTATTATTATTATTTGTTGATTTTATCTTATGATTTTATTTTCTCGTAGTTTGTTAACTTGTTCAATTTTCAGCATTACCAATTTATGACAAGTTTTAACCATTTTTCCTACCTTTCTAAAATGAAATTTTAAATTTACACATCAAAAAATGCTAGGGGTCCAAAATGTTTGGATTAAGTTTTTATGTTAACTTTCATAGTACTTAGTTCAAATTTTTATATTCTTATTGTTCAATTATTAAATAGTATGTAATTTTGCGACATAGAGAACGGATGGGAAAAAATTGGTAATTAGGCTTATTGAGTATTATAAATAAATATTTAAAACTAATGATGGGTGCAAAGGTTGATATAAATTGATAATTTAGTTTGCAAAAATGAATTTAACTGAGTTTACAAAAAATTAAAATAAATGGGTTATAAATGGGTAATTGGGTTACCCAACTCATTTTTTGACTTATCCATTTAATTAAATGGGTATAAATGAATTGACTCACTTATACCCATTACCTATTTCAACTTACCCAAATCCGTCCAAATCACCCATTTTGACACCTCTAGTGTCATGGTATCCTTTAGTTTGGAAAAGAATGTAGAACTCAAAAAATTCACTAAAAATATATAGGAGATATATTTCATAAAATTAATATATATATATGGGGAGGTAATTTACACACATATAAATATGTGTGAGAGAAGAGGAATAATACCACCGATAATCTATTAATCAGATCATAAGAATAAGACTTTCAATCATTCACTCTTCTCAACTAAACACACTTATTTATAGATTAGACGACTCCTAATGAGATATTAATTTTTAAACAATAAAACTACTATAACTTGACTCCAGTAGAATTGCTAAAACCCTAACTTGATTAAAACACTACTAAATAATAACATGAAAATTTCTAATTTTGAACCTTGATTTAATATGCCAACAAAGAAGCTGTGTTCCTCGGCTTTCTTTCATTTTATGGCCGTTATAAAAGAAACGACTAAATACATTTGATATGCTGCGCAGAGATGGGGTATAGTTTTGCAGGAAAGTAACGGCTTGTTTTGCTTGCAAGCTGAAGAGTCCATATAACATCTTTTCTTTCAATGCAAAGCCACGCATGGCATTTGGGAGAAAGTGCAGGCTATGTTCCTAACTTTCAGAGGGAACTATTTGTTAGATGAAGAGTTGGAAAAGTTCATCGTTGGAAATCTACCTCCTTTGCTGACGGACTCAAACGTTTGCTTTTTACAGCGACAGCTTATAAAATCTGCCAGAGTCAAAATGCAGCATACACTCTATATGGCATTTTGGCAGTCATAGTGGATGAGGTTCAGCATGCAGTACACAGATGGAATAAGGTACCTATGACTAAGCAGAGTTGGGACCTGGCTTTGGAATGGGAATTATTATTTCAATGCTTTAGCTACGTAAATAGTTGGTGGTTTTTTTTTATTTATGTAAATGAGGTTTTTTCTTTCTTTTTTCCTCTTGTACAAACTTTATTGCACTTACATCCACAAATTTTTTTTTTTTTCCAAATAGCTATGACAGGTTCAATACTCTTGTTCGACCAAGTCGCTTAAGACTCGATCAAACTTCTAAAATTTACTTTCAAATTCCAAATACACGAATACTTATAGTTGCTTATCTCAATTTCTAAATTACTTGAGCTCCACAAGAATATTCAAAATCATCAGTAATTAAGGTTTAGGGGACAAGTGGTTTAGAATGTGGAAAAGATACATGAAAAAGATGCATGGCCAAGTAAGTTCTTGAATACATGCTCATTACTCAGGAAAAGAACTCGGTTAAAAGAAAATCTTAAGTAAATTAAAAATCAAATGGGGATTAAAGATACAAATCACCTAAAATAGGATAAAAAATGGGAATTAAAGAAACTTGTTCTCCCTCTTGTTGATTGAAAGCTTGCCAACCAATAGATAAACTGCATCTGTGAAGGCTTAATTTCATGACTTGCTGCAAGATACTATATTAATCAAATATTTATTTAAAGTACTTAGCTCTTTGGAACAAGTGGGGAGAACACATGAGTGAAAACTAATCAACTGTTGGATCTTCTTGTTAATGTCGCAGATCTGTGAGGCTGCCGAAGGTACGTTCGGTATATGGCAAGCAATATACAACGTGCCAAGGAATCAGGGAAGCTAGGTACTTCTTTACCAGCTGATCAACTTGTAGGGTGGATCTATGGAGGTTATGGCTAGCTTGTAATCGTTCAGATTGAAGCCTTGTACTCTGGCCGTGCATGAATGTGGTATGAAGATCTTGAAATTTGAGAAGCATGAAACTTAAGAAGGAAAGCTTCATCTGGAATATTTTCAAGTACTCTCAAAGTCTCAGCCTATGAATTAGACAACCAAATATATTAGCTCCAAACTTAATATACAGTCGTCATCATTGCTATTCTTGTCCCTCTTCACCTTCTCCATCCTGCCAGCAGAAATGTTGAAAAATGAAAACTAGGCGGCAAAATGGATAATTTTAGCCTCTGATTTTGTTTTTGAAAATGAGAAACAATTGAGAACAGAAAAATTAATGCAATATTTTGGAATCAGAAAATAAGATTGTTATTCAAAATCATTTGAGAATTGGACCATGCCATAGTTTCTAAATTTTTGGAGGGAGGCCTTCCTCAATATGTACCCTTGAATTCTGATAAATTAAGGTTCACCCACCCTTGAACTTTACTATATTTTATATTTTTATATGAGAACATTTGCCTATTGTAATCAGTAAATTGCACAACTGACTCCTAAACTATTACTTTTATATATTTTTGACCCCTAAACTACTATGTATTGATTAAACTCTTAGACAAGTTAATGTGTAAGCTTTCGGCTTTGCTATCAATTTCTATTTTTTGAGCTAATGGAATGGAAGGACAGTCCCTCCATAAAAAACTGATGGGACGGTGAGCTTTGGCACTTTTTCCTTTTCTTTCTTGTGGGTTCTCCTACCCTTTAGCCTTAACTTTTATAAGATTTAGTAAGAATGACAAGAAATATGGTAGGACGATCCTTTTACTCATCTTCTCGCAGTTTGTTTTGTGTGAAGCGACAATTTTGTCCCTGCATTTCATTATGTCAAATAGTAAAAATTGACAAAATAGTCAAAAACTTACAGATTAACTTGTTTAAGAGCTTAAATGATATATAATATAGTGTAAGGGTTAAAAGTATAAGTAAATTTTATATATACTGAAATTTTAGACACTATTATGGTTGGATGTATAACACATTTACAAAACTTGAGTTTCAAATTAAAATTTGAATTATGTGTCATGTATCCAATGATTAAAATGTATAGAAAATTAATCTTAAAAGTATACGGGTTGACTAGACAATTTACTCTTTTGTATTGATATAGCATGGGTAACAACATATTACATATCTCAGCAAGGAATTTTGAATAAGCAATAACAAGCTGATCAAGTTACTTTGCTGGATTTTTGGAGGTTATGACTTGTAAACTAAGGTCACAGTAACGTAGCATACTAGCATGCATGTTCCCGCCATGCATGGACTGAGAAGATTGGACTTTGGAGAAGTAAGACGAATTAATTTAAGGATATGTGTATATAGTCATTAACGGCTTAACGGCATTGACAAGCAAGAAAATTATGAAGAAAACTTCATCTAAAAGCCAGTTAATCTCAACTAACGAGGATTACAATAGTTTAATTATGGCCAACTATGAATGCCTGCATATCAAAATCTCAGCTTATGAATTTAGACCACTATAAATAGAGCTCCGAACTCCAGTAGTTGTCAAGAATTACACTTTCAAATCATGGCTTCTCTTACACCTCTCACCAGCATCAGTGCCACCTATCCTTCCTCCACCTGTTCCAGCATGGATTATTCCCCTTTCAGGGTGAATTCTTAGTTTATGATGAAAAAAAAAAGTCATTCTACAATTGGGGCGATTTTTGCAGGTTTTTCTACAAATGGGGTGTTCGCATTCCGGGAATGCGAGGTCACTGCAGTGAGCTTTCCGAGAAATTTCTTTTTCTTTTCCTTTTCAACTACCAAACAAATAACATGCACTTCATAAAAATAACTTATATAATTTTTTAAAATAACATTGCGTTATGAAATTTCTAAAATTACAGTTGAAATTGTAACAGATATTAATGACTATTAACTATTACATTCTTATAACTAATATTCATCGGTGTCAACAAATAAATACGATTCATTAATAACAAAGGAAAATTAGAATTTGATAAAAAAAATTTATTTCATAAAAAAGGAAAAAAAGTTAGTATTTTTTCATAAAATATAGTCAACACCTTACATGTTAACAATTTCATTCTATTTTTACATTGATATATGAAATAGATAGAAAGAACTATGCATGTGTACTTTTTCCACCATTTAAATGTATTATAATAACCGTACAATTACCAATTTTTTTTAATATAAAAGAAATATGATTTTTTTTAGAGCACATATTTGATGACTTTAGGCACGTGCAAGTTTTAAAATAAAAAAATTTATTCCTCTGCTAATTACAGATTTTTAAATAACATTTCTCTAACATTTCTCCGAAATATAAGATTTTAGTAGAGCTTTTAAAATAAGATTTTACTACCGATAGCATTTTAGTAAAGGCAAATTCTACAAAACAAACAACATTTACAGTTAATTTTACATTTTTTTGGGAGCTCGTAAATTTCATTTTAAATTTTTTTTTCTGGCAAGTTTGAATTTAATTTTCTGAAAGTCATACTTATAAATGCGAAATCTAACAAAAAAATTAAATACCATTTTTGGAGGTCAAATTTATCAAATGCGAGCTATTTGAAGAATTTAAAAAAAAAACATTTAGGAGCTCGCATTTAGCTCTTACTATTTTCTGGAAAAAATTCTCTAGCTCCCAAAAAAAAAAGCAAAAAAAATTAAATTATACTTAAGCTCGCATTCGCGGAATGCGAGCTCAATAGAGCTGTGGTCAATAAGTAGAGCTCGTATTCCTGCGTGTTAGGCCTGCTGCTCACCTAGTCGACGGCGAATACATAGCGAAGTTTGCAGACCCCATACAACGGATGAAAGCCCTTCCTGACGATGATCCAGGAAGTTTCAATCAACAAGCCAAGGTACATTGTGCCTACTGTGATGGTGCTTATAATCAAGTTGGATTTCCAAATCTTGAACTTCAAGTACACAACTCATGGCTCTCCTTCCCATTTCATCGGTGTTACTTATACTTCTTCGAGAAAATCTTGGGAAGCCTCATTAATGATCCAAATTTCGCCATACCATTTTGGAACTGGGACAATTCTGATGGGATGCAATTACCTGGATTCTATTCTGACCCTGATTCTCCACTCTATGATAGTCTTCGCGACACCAATCATCAGCCACCAACAATAATTGACTTGAACTACAATGGCTTTGACACTTCTATTGATGATCAATTACAAGTGTCTCAAAACTTGATAACCATGTACAGACAAATGATGGTGAATTCCAGGACTGCCAGGCTCTTTTTTGGCAGCCCTTATCGGGCTGGTGATGATCCTGACCCCGGAGCCGGTTCGCTTGAGAACATCCCTCATGGATCAGTTCATGTATGGACTGGCGACAGAAATCAACCTAATGGGGAGGATATGGGGAACTTTTATTCGGCTGCTCGAGACCCCATGTTCTATGCTCATCACTCCAATCTGGATAGGCTATGGAATGTATGGAAAACTCTTGGAGGAAGGCGGCAAGATATCACAGATCCTGATTAGATTGATGCATCATTTCTCTTCTACGATGAAAATGCTGAAATGGTCCGCGTAAAAGTTCGCGACTGTTTGGACACCACCAAGCTTGGTTATACATATCAAGCCGTGGATAATCCATGGTTGAATTCTCTTCCTACCCCTCGTCTAACCAGAGTTTCGAGGAAGATAAAGAAGCTTGGGGTGGCAAATGCAGCGGACACGCAAATGGATAAAGATGTCTTCCCAGTAAGGCTAGAGAAGGCAGTGAAGGTTATGGTTAAGAGGCCAAAGACGAAGAGGAAAAAGAAGGTGAAAGAGGAGAAAGAGGAAGTTTTGATTATTGAAAAGATTGAAGTGGAGAGGGATGTATTTGCCAAGTTTGACGTGTTTATTAATGACGAGGACGCCATCAAGAGCGGGCCGGAAAAGACTGAATTTGCCGGGAGCTTTTTGAACGTTCCACATAGGCATAATCATGGGAAGAAGATCAAGACTGAAGTGAAGTTGGTCATAACAGAGATTTTGGAAGATTTGGATGCTGAAGAAGATGATCATGTGTTGGTAACTTTAATTCCACGTAGCGGTTGTGATGCTTTGACAATAGGTGGTATCAAGATTGTTGTGCTTTGAATAATTAATAGCTGCGAAGAAATGTGTATTAATATTCTGAATTATGTGATTCTACTGTATTGAATAACAACGTTTCTGACCAGCCTCGTTCCGTGAGTATTTTTTCTTTAATGGAGTTGAAATTGCGCCTTTACTTTCACTTAGTCAAAGGGCATTTTTTCTCCTTTTCGTAAGCAACAAGTGACGGATATGAATTTTGAGAAAAGAGTATACTTAAACATCACGAAATTGCTCAAATAAGCTTCCATTAGAAAATGTTGTCAGCATTTTACTGCTTTGAGAAAGTAATTCTCTTTTCAGCTCTTTCTACAAACAACTAAGCTCCAATTCTAAAAATATTTTTAAAAAAATCATAAACAAGCCGAATATTGCCAAGAACAATTCTGACATCGGTTTTTTGTTTTTTACGTTGTCATAATACTTCCCAAAAAACAAGAAAAAAGAACTTCATTCAGTTTTTGAGGATCTTTATATTTGCCCTCCACCTAATTGAAAAAACTTGCATGGCACCGTATTGAGATTCAAATAGTGAATGGCCGGAGGAAGCTAACGTGCAAATGCAAAATAAATTGATAACAATGATAGTCGTGAAGGTGAGTCTGATCCGACTCATTTGAATTAAGGGTAGGTGGAAAAGAAAAGAAAAGAGAAGAAAAAAAAAACCCAATTCAGATCAGATCTTGACTGGAGAATATAAATTAAACAAGTAGTTTCACTAAGTTCAATGCACATCCAATAAATTACTTAATTTATCTTTTAAAAGATAATATAACATATAATTCTCATTGACTACAACTTGAAAGATCTGAATAGACAGAAAACTGGTAGGGTGGTCACTGCTGGCTGTGGAAGTTTTTCCCTTTGTGCATTAATTAAACCAACAATAATCAGTCAAAAGCCATTCGATCCAAAGAATAAATTTATAAAAATACATAATTAAATCAAAACCCTTAGATGAGATACTGACGCATTACGCAATTAATTGTCATAGTTCCACTTAGCACCACATCTTGATGACAAATTTTTTCTTGTCATTAACTGTTTAAAATTGATATTATCAGACCTAGAAAAACAAAGGTTTTGGTGAAACTAATCACCGATTGTTGATATCACTAAATAAATAACTAGAGGTTTTGGTAGTCCTTACGTCAATCACCACAGTTATGTTATTAATTATAATATCTCTTGCGTGCTTTGATTTTTTTTTCTTTCCTTACGGTCATATATAGCAGCATACTCTGCAAGCACTAGCAGCCCGGGCTGCTTAATCACTAATTAAAATACTATGCTTATACGCAATAATAGTCAAATTAAAAGAGCCTATATGTGTCCACTTTCTACTTCTATTCCAAGAAATTAGACAGGAATCCAAAAAAAAAATAAAAATGGAGTGTTCACATTTTGTATGAATCAGATTTGTACCAAATCCGTTTTCGGTCAACAACTAGTTAAAGTAAGATCTAAAGCCAGAAGTTTCTTTGTGAACATGTACCCTGATTTTCTCACTTTTATTTCTTTTGTTTTTCTTCTTTTCCCAGATACAAAGAAAATTGGAAAAATTGGCTTAGGAAACTTCCTTTGCTAAGTTAGTTCATCCCACGTGATTTTATAGATTACTTGTTTATCTTTGTCAACTAGGGAAACCAGCCCGAGGAGAAAAGTCCCATTACAGGCTGTGCATGAATGAACCAGTATTGCTACACTAATATGCTATAAATATGGGTAGAATGACCATAAGATTACACCTCAGTTGGAACCATGGCATCTCTTTCAACTTCCACTGCCTGCACTTCTGCCACCACCCTTTCCAGTTTGCACTACTCTCCTTTCCTAGCCAAGACCTTTCACATTTCCGCGACCAAAAAACGTAACCATCATTTCAAGGTTTCTTGCCAAGCCACAAATGGAGAAAGAAATGCATCTAGGAGAAATGTACTCATCGGTTTAGGTGGGCTATATGGTGCGGCTAGTCTTGCCGCTGATCCCTTTGCCCTCGCAGCCCCAATACAAGGCCCTGATGTCTCGAAATGCGGCCCAGCCGACTTGCCCTCCGGCGCTGCACCAACCAATTGCTGCCCTCCGCCGGCAACCACCATTGTGGATTTCAAGCTTCCTGCACCATCTAATACTCTACGCGTTAGACCAGCTGCTCATCTTGTTGATGAAGCATACATAGCAAAGTTTCAGAGGGCAGTACAACTCATGAAAGCCCTTCCTGATGATGATCCCAGAAGTTTCAAACAACAGGCAAATGTTCACTGTGCTTATTGTGATGGAGCCTATGATCAAGTTGGATTCCCAAATCTTGAGCTTCAAGTTCACAACTCTTGGCTTTTCCTTCCATTTCATCGGTACTATTTGTACTTCTACGAGAGAATCTTGGGAAAGTTGATCAACGATCCAACTTTTGCCATGCCATTTTGGAACTGGGATGCTCAAGGTGGAATGCGTCTGCCTGATATATACACTGACCCTACTTCTCCACTCTATGATACTCTTCGCGACGGCAGCCACCAGCCTCCAACAATGATAGACTTGGATTTCAATGGAACCGATTCCAACATCTCTGATAGCCAGCAATTGTCCCAAAATTACACTATCATGTACCGCCAAATGGTATCGAATTCCAGGACTCCCCGGCTATTCTTTGGCAGCCCATATCGCGCCGGTGATGATCCTGATCCAGGAGCTGGTCAACTTGAAAACATCCCTCATGGACCAGTCCACGTGTGGACAGGTGACAGAACTCAGCCTAATCTAGAGGACATGGGCAACTTTTACTCGGCCGGTAGAGACCCTATTTTCTATGCTCATCATTCCAACATTGATAGAATGTGGACTTTGTGGAAAACTTTGGGTGGAAGGCGTCAGGATATCACTGACACGGATTGGCTAAACGCTTCATTCGTGTTCTATGATGAAAATGCTCAAATGGTTCGTGTAAGAGTCCGAGATTGTTTGGACACAACCAAGCTTGGGTATAGCTATCAAACTGTGGATACTCCATGGTTGAATTCTCGTCCAACGCCCCGCCTGACAAAGGTAGCGAGGAAAGTCAAGAAACTTGTGGTGGCAAATGCTGCTGACCATAGCCATTCACCTAGAGATATCTTCCCAGCAAAGCTGGACAAGATAATCAAAGTCATGGTTAAGAGGCCGAAGAAGAAGAGAAGCAAGAAGGAGAAAGACGAAAAGGAAGAAATTTTGGTGATTGAAAAGATTGAAGTGGAGAGAGATGCATTTGCCAAGTTTGACATATACATTAATGATGAAGATGATCCGAAGAGCACGCCGGAGAATACCGAGTTTGCTGGAAGCTTTGTGAATGTTCCTCATAAGCATAAGCATGGGAAGAAGATCAAGACTCATCTGAATCTGTCATTGACTGAGATTTTGGAAGATTTGGATGCTGAAGATGATGAACATGTGATGGTGACTTTGGTTCCACGAGTTGGATTTGATGCTGTGACCATTGGTGGAATCAAGATTATTCTTGATTGATTTGATTAATCACGGAGCTCATGGCTCAGCCAGGAGCCAATAAAAGCTGAAGTTTTTTTTTTTTCAAGATTTTCTTAATCGTTGCCCTGGCTTGGCTTTTGATTTCTGCAGATTCGTCGATATATCCTTCATGTAATAGTTGGACTTTGTTTTTCCTGTTTTTGGCACTATTCCAGATAATAACGAATAAACCTATCTGAGGCCGTTCATGGAAGTAAACTCAAAAATGTTTGCCGATTTTTTATCTGATCGTTACCATTTGGATATCTAATTTTTCATTCTTTGTGACAGAAATTAACGGATTGGCAAGGGATAACTAGCTTCTAATTAACCCTTTTTTCCTTTACCTTTTTTTGAACAAATGAATTTCTACAAGGCTATGTATTATGAAGCACCAAAACATACAATAAATCTTTGTAAATGAAGCTTTAGTATAGTGGTGAAGCATTAAGACCAGAAATAATCAGTGAGTTCTTAATTTGTTCAAAATATCACAGTTGTGACTTGTGAGCTTGATCAAATGATTGGTTAGTGCTGTTCATCGATCTAATAATTTATGTTCTTTTTAATCAGTTAGTTTAAAATCCATCATAGTGGATTAGTTATAATATTAAAAAAATGTCAATAATCTATTAGTAATTGAGACCATTTAAATGAAGGATAATGTGCTAAAAATGGTCAAAAAATTAAAGGATCGTAGTTGGAACAAAATGGTTCA
This sequence comes from Coffea eugenioides, assembly GCF_003713205.1. Classification (NCBI taxonomy): domain Eukaryota; kingdom Viridiplantae; phylum Streptophyta; class Magnoliopsida; order Gentianales; family Rubiaceae; genus Coffea; species Coffea eugenioides. The sequence goes on along the minus strand of NC_040036.1, from coordinate 12,616,149 downwards.
TTGTCATTAATTTTTACTGTTCTTTATCTCATTAATTTTGAAAAATGTAATCATTGATTGGATTTAAATGGGATAAATCGGAGAATTTACGGTATAAAGTATGTAAAATTAAGAGTTTACAATGCAAAGTGTTCAAAATCGAAGTCTAAAATGCAAATTAAAAAGATGATATAAATTTAGAGATGCAAAGTGAAATTAATTCTAAAAACTTTGCATCCGTATAAGTTACCTTTTTTTATATTATAGCAAAACACTTGAGCTATTGCACAGCTTTGGCAAGAGCTGGAATGGCTTAACCATAGGCTGCGCCGGCCTCATCCCTATATAAGCAAAAGACACCACGCGATGCATTAAGCATGTCAGCATTTAATCACGGATATGTTTAACGAGTGCTCAAATGAAACACGTTAAAATTGATTTCAAGTACTATTAATACTTTAAAAAAATACAATTAAATAGAAAAGATATATAATTATAAAATAAGATAATAATTATTAGTACGTATACTTATAAATATAATAATTTAAGCGTGTTAACAATTCATTAATATTGCAAGACTACTTACTTGATGCAAAGGAAACACGATTGGATACCTTTCAAGTTTCAAGCATGCACTTTTGGTATTGATTCCAACTTTCAAGGTTTCCTTTTTTGCTTTTTTTTTTTCTCCCACTCTCCTGTCCATTCGTGGTCGTTGGTCCACGCTGAAAATATAGAAATTTGCAATTTGCAATTTGCAAGGCATCTACGACCTTTCAAACAGGCATATTTTACGTGCATTAATAGAATTGTCCTACCTCCAGTTAATCTTTTGTACTAGTTCTAATTTATAAAGCTTTGGGGGATTTAGATGCTAAGACCATGCCACGTGAAAGAGGAGATTCTATGGGGAAAATCAAGGAGCCTAGGCATCGTGTCTTGACGAGCTACTGATAAAGTCAAACATAAGGACATTCTATCGTTAATTAATCCAAGTAAAGTTAAGTAACTCCGTTCCCGATACGTTAATGACTTTTTTTCACAGAGAAAGTGATGGGAAGATTTAGAACAAAGTAAACAAATACCTAAAGAAATGGAAAAGATGAAAAAACAAGGAAAAAAAAAAAAGAAAACCCACAAATAAGAATGTCTTACCCTGTAAGTGGCTCTAACAATTGATACAAGTCGTGCCAACTGCATCTGAGATGGAAGGTGGAAAAAAGTCCTAATCGCCTACCGTGAAAAGAAAAGTATGATGCTCCCAGCCCTCGTCTTCTCTTTAGTCTTTTCTGCACAATCGCTCTAATTTATGCAGGATTGGTTGTACTTTGTTGTTTGTACTGCATGGCTATCTATACATGTACTGCACAAATCACAATTAACGTGTGTGTGTGTGTGTTTTTTTTGGGGTCTTTGTGGATTCCAAGGAAATAGTAAGTAGAGATTCCAAAAATTAGACAAAAGAATTGACTAAAATGGTGTTGTTGTTGTTGGTAGCTTTTTAGTATTGCAGCATTGGATACTAAATCAAGAGATTAAGTCAATTATTTCCTTCTAGAATTCAAAGTTAAACGTCCATAATTTCTCCGCTATAGTAGGCACAAGAAGAGGTCAAAAACCAGGCATTATCCTCGACTGCCCTAAAGTCTAAACATGGAGGCTGTCCATAATATAGTAGGTCATGTCATCACATACAAGTAATTTAACTACTAGCCTAACTTTTTGTCCACACACATAATTACCCAAATTTGTGTAGTTTTTACAGATGAATGTAGCTGTAGATTATAAGCTCTTGACAGTGGAAGTAACTATACTTTCTAACGACTAATGATGAGATAATAATGAGATTTAAGAATATTTTCCAAGTCAACCCTTGTGATCCTATCCTACCAAAAGAAAAGAAAAGAAAAGAAACCCTTGTGGTAGATGATGCTTCAAACTTTATTAAACTTTACATAGTAATAAGATACAGAAGAGCTGAGGTAGTTTTTGGGATTTTATATATGCTCTCGAAAGATTCGAACTTTTATACACTTTTTTTCCTGACTAAAGGAAGATGCCTTGTACCATCCGGTAGCAGTTTTTGTCTAGCATATTGAGGGAGTAAATAATCTAGTGTAGCAGTTGGGATACAGTTATTGAAGTATTAATATACGTTTTTTTTTTTTTTTTGAAGGATCAATCACCAACTCTTGGCATAGAGAACTTTATACAACAGTATTATTGAGTAGGTACGCAATTGTCAAGAATTGATTATCATAACAATAATCTGTACGACTCGTCGACTATACAAGCGCTGTGCATGGTCTCCACCTGCACCTCCCGGTTGTTTTCAATTCGATAGTTCACAACTTGGCCACTGATTAGCTGCTTTAGGCATGGGAGTTTCCTATTCTTCATCACCCCTGCCCCCAAAGAAAACCCCTGCCGGCCCCTTTTTGCCCTTTTTGTGGGATATTCTCCTTTTCTTTATCTCTTCATCGAAACCATATATTGTAACTTCGAAAGGTACTTCCCATCGTGGAGAATAAACAAAGGGTATTAACTTTACTCCTTGAGCTGTTTGTCTTCTCAATTCTTAAACTGGGATCCTTCATGAGATTTTGCTCAACCTAGCTACACCATGTTTTTTTTTACGAGTTTTGATATGCGAAAATTTTGTTTCAAATTGCAATAATCTCTCTCCCTTTTTTTCCCCCTTCTTGCCCGAAGAGTATATTTGATTCTAATTCAAGATAATTTAAAAGAACCCCTCAAGTTGCGAGATTAATTTAGCTATCTATTGAATTTTTTGAAATGCACGTCCTCGATTCTTTACTCTCTCTCTCTCTCTTTCTCTTTGAGCAAACTTCATGGCTCAAGTTGCAATGCCTCTGGCAGTCTTCTAATTCCATTTGGCTCGTTGGTCCATAAATTGCAATAGACCCAAAAAACTGCAATAAATCAGAATGTGAGAGATTCTTGCTTATCCTTTAAACTTAAAATTCAGTTTTAGACACTTTGTAATCTAAACTTTCAATCCTAAACTCTCAAGTTTTTCCCTGTAAATCAATCAATGACAACAGTAGCAAATTTAACGGAATAAAGGATCCTACAAATCAATAATAATATGCTAAAAGTGGTCAAAAAGAAGCAAGAGATCACTGGTAGAACAATACTATACATTAAATCTTACAGTACAGTTCAGCTTGAAATGAGCTTTTCAAGGAAGTCAGACTTTTGGAAAGTCCATTTTACTTTGTAGTATCAAAAATCAAAATGAACTTTCCAAAAAAAAATAAAAATGGACTTGTTAAATAAATATTCTGTGCCTAATTTCAATCTAAAAATCTCCATTTCTAGTAGATTTATATTTAGAGGAAGGATCCGCATACTAGTTTTTGCTTTCAAATCATTTCACTAAATTCTGTTTAAACAAGAAGCACTTCTAATTAAGATTCAAATTTTTTTTTTTTTGTTGTAACTGTGAAAGGGTGGGACTTAAGAAGCAAAAGGGAGTAAGGGATAAATAAAAGTTTTACCTTCTTTTCTCGTTAGCCAAACTGAAATGAATATCATTTAGAAACATTTAGAGTAATATTATATTACAAAAGTTAATGTATACAAGATAAAAAGTTAATTAAAAAGAATAAATGATTTGCTATTTAAGCACACCACCATTTCAGGAACTGAAAGTCATTCCTCTTCTTTCCCAGAAATCAAATACGGATAACAAATAATTAATTTAATAGATGCGGAATTCATGTATTTTAATTTTAAAAAGCTATTTTATAATCACAATTTCTTTTTCATACCCACCATAGATTGTTTGGGAAAAAAAAAAGGAAAGGAAAAGTCTTTGTTGAACTACGTCGTTTAGGTGCACCTGCATACGCATTCGAATCAACTGCAGAGACTGGAGTATTTTCTGCTTGTGTGCAAATTCGCACGCAGGAGACTTCCAAGATTTTGAAGAGATTTTCACCACGAGATCATCATCTTATGATGATTTACTTGAACATTTTTTAAATTTTTTGATTTTTATTGGGCTTGAGTTTTTGGCCTCTATAAGTTTGTCTAAATGCTTTGAACCTGATATGCTGGAATTCTTTCAATAGATGTATGTTACATCAGTTCTGAGTACTTTAGGTTGCTGTCATGGCGACCCCAGAGGTTGCTCAGCAATTCACGCCTTCAAAATTGTAGAATCCTCATTTTCTTGGTCCCTGCAGGTTCCACATTATGTGGATAGCTGGAAATTAAGGCCACTTGAAAGTGACTCAGCTGCTTTAAGAGACATTTATTCGAAAAAAGCAAAGCCCACCAGCTGTTTTGCTTTATGTCGCAAAGAATAAGGCGCATTTACCCGTTCTGTACTTACTTCTATGCTTTTGTTTTGGTATAAATGCATTTCTGTTCATTTTCTTGTTTCTTTGGTTGTTATAAGCTGTATTTGGTTTAATAAGATAATTACCAATTGCAAACCTGCATAATCATTCATGAAAACACCCCTCTATATGGAAATACGAAATCTAATTTATAGCTTGTCGACATCTGGTTTGCACTTTGAATTACTTTCATGTTATGTCTCAGCTCTTATTTCACGTTTAGAATTTAGCTGCACGTTTGTTGAGAATTTGCAGTCCCCATTTCGCTTTCTCTCATGTATTCTTGAGAAGATCAATATTTGGAAAAGAGAGCTCAAGAGAACTCGTATTAGCAATCATGAAGAAAGCTGAGTAGAAGGATGCAGGATTTATTCTAGTTGAAACTGTTTTTTGAGATGGAGAAATTACTCACGCAGATAGCCATGCTGTTTCACATTTCAAAAGTATAGAAAAAAATTCTGAGACTACAACACCAATCACGTAGGGAATATGTGTATATGTAGTGGCAGAAGAAAGCTAGAGTTCAGCTTAATGTTCTGCAATGTCTAATCAAATAATCCTATCTGTATGGTAATAATATTCCTAGCTTACTTAGTAAAAATCAAGACAACAAAATGCATGTGAATATCACAACTTAAAACCAGCTATACGGCCCTTGCCAAGAAAAGCTTAAATCTGATGATTGCATAAACTTTGAGTGCATTTATGGCTAAGGATGCTGCTATGCATTTTATTGCATGTTTGTCAGTTATTTTTTTTCTTCTGTTTGATGTCACTAAAATTCTTTTTGTATGGTATGACTAATGATTCGGATCAGTCTGGATTTCAGAAGCCAGTTCTCTTGTCAGCTGATCAGCACGGTCATCATGTCCACCTGCAAAAGTATAAACCCGGTATGCAAACTGAAAGGCCTTCCAAAGCATTTTACCAGATCTCTTTTTAGGACATTCGGTTTTAGGTCCTTTTTGTGCATTCTCCATTGCCTTTGCATCTCTTCTTTCCTGGATCATATCGTATAATAGTTTCAGACGTGTTCAAACCAAACCTTGCACTTGTAGTCATATATAAAAGTTTCCCAGATTAGAAACAAATTGTTAATAAACTTACCTTCAGTGCCTGCTCCATACAGCTTGAAGAAACATCCACCATCAATTCCTTAATGCGTACAAGGATGCCAAAGTCGAAATTGATTTTGTGACTCTGAAATTTCTTAGACTCTTCATCTTTAGTCCTTTCCAAAGCATCCAGTTCTTGTTTGATCTAAATACGGTGCTTTTAGTTAGCATTGTCTTACTAATATTGCAAGCGAGTGCTGTAGCATTTATTGTGGGAAAAACAGCAGTAAAATAAGCCATATGACTTTGAGGAAATACCTTGCTAAAGTATTTCTCAATTTTATCAATAACTGGGCCAACAGGAGACTCAATCTGCCAGTTCTTAAGGGTTGTGATTATAGTATCTAATTTGGAGTACAATGCTGCTGCCATCCTCAGTGCTTCCAATTTTTTTGTTGGAAAATCTTCAAATCTTGCTAGCACCTACACAATACAGAATTACTCATATTGTGATCAATTAGTGAATTGCATGTTATACCTTGTCGCTGAAAATATCAGGAAAAGAACCTGTGTCTCATCAGTTAACTTCTCAAGGATGGACTCCACATGCTTGTGGAACTTATGGAGTTCAGTCATGTCCGAACACTGGAATGAGTTGATGGAAACTTTCAACTCCCTGATAGACTTTTCATGATTTTTGAAATCCTCTTCAATCTGTTGGAAGTATGCTGACCTGAGATGTAGCCAAACCATAAATCATTACTCATGTTCCATTCATTGGGAGGAAGGTATCTTGACCTCCTTACACCTTTGGATTGGAAATTGCTGTGGCCTTACCTCTTTGTCATTTCTGCAAGTGCATCAGCCATTCCCTGTTGTCCTCCACTTGTGGAAGAAATTTTACCTTTCCTTGATGATTTTGCATCTAAATTAGACCCACCTTCGACCTTTAATTTGAGAAGCCGATACAGATTTCCCATTTGGGATGACCTCTTCAATTTGGTTGCTGCTTTCCTGAGACGCGGGTCTTTGGCACCTCCAAGCCCTGGAGGAGGAGGTGGAGGACCTCGCATTCCTGGCTGCATGGGGGGTGGCGGTGCTGGCACTCCTCCATTGGGTGCTCCCATAGGAGGAGGTGGAGGTGGTGGAGCTATTTTTCCTGATCCCATGGGTGGAGGGGGTGGTGGTGGAGGAAATGTGAAATTTCCTGATGCCATAGATGAAGGTGGAGGAGGTGGTGGTGGTGGTGCTATACTTCCCGGTATGTTGGAAGTTGATGGAGGTGGAGGAGGAGGAGGAGGAGGAAAGAAAGTTGTGCTCATTGAAGTCACTGGTGGTAGAGGTGGAGGTGGTGGTGGAGGTGGTGTGATGGCTATGCTTCCCTCAGCAATTGGTGACGGTATAGGTGGAGGTGGTGGTGATGTTGGACATATTGTTTCCAATAATTGAGTTTGACATTGTCGTGCCAATAGTACTTCATTTTTGGGAAACATCTGTGGTGGAGGAGGAGGTGGGGGTGGTGGTGGTGCTGATCCTTGTGAGGCTATTTTATCTAGGGGTAATTTGTATTCTACTGGAATTTGTGGAGTATTTTCCTTTTCAGAGACATTTGATCTCAGTTTAGGGAGTGAAGTAGGTGGTGGAACCACATCAATATCTCCTTTTGCTGGGGTGCAAGGGGCTGGCCCAGTTACCGAATTTTCATTAGTAGTCCTAGTTTTTCCAGCTTCAATTGCCAACTCATCTGAATTGATCATTACTACGTTGAAAGTGTCCTCTTCCATTTCAAAATCTTGGTTAACCTCATTGGTGCCTGCTGCTTTTGATACAGATTCATGTTTTGCTTCCAGCTCCAGCCGTCGTCCCTCAAATGTTTCACATTTCTGGAGTGGGTAATTAGGATCTGGAGCTGCTGCATGAGGAAGCATGTGGAATGACAGGCGCTTTATATCTATGGGGTTCAGTTTTTCAACTGCTTGAACTCTAAGTTGAAGCAGAAGAGGTGGAGTATAGGATTGCTTTGTGCCTTTGGATAACATATTGGTCATATCTTGAAGGACTGAAGTTGGAGTAGCTGGAGAACTGGAAAGGGAATTTTTACTGTCTGAATAGGACTCTGACAAAGCTTTCCCAAATGCAGTCTCGGAGGGACTATATCCATTCATCTGCTCATCCTCATCCATCATATCAAACATCCTTTCTCTTGCTAGCTTGTTCATGTCTTCAAGCATGGACTGTGCTGTTTCAATTCCAGCAAATGCAAATTGTTGTCAATGCTGATCAGGTAAGAAATATTTCCCAAATATATCTTATGTACAACATACCAATAGCTTCCAGATCATTTTGGTTCAGCTTAATAGAGGCATCATACTTGCATTTAACCATCCATTCACCATTGTTAATCCATGAGTCTCCAAGTGATTTCAGGAAATCGCAGAAGCAGCGTAGTACCTGTTTCATTAGGTAATCTTAATTTTCTATTGTACACTAAACGTCGAGCAAGTGAACTATTTGAATCCAGAATTTGTGATTGATAAGGTAGCAAAAACACCCCACAAAAACGAGCAGAAAGATGACCTGATCTGTTGATGCTCTTTCTATTTCTGGTACTGGAATGCTTGGTTTAAGGGAAGGATATAGTCTATGGAGATCCTGCAGTGTCCATATCAGTAGCTGCAGAGAAAATCAGGAGACATGAGAAGAATTCAGAAGTCAACTTGCAAACGCTGATCTTGTCATGGACACCTGGAGCTCTATGAAGAAAGACAATTATGAAACACGTAATCAAAGATTACCTCATTCACAGAAGCAGAGCCAATGCAGGGAGATAAGTCAAGCAAGTCCCTGAAGGTCAGAACCTTTGTCCGAATATCTGTCATCTTTACAAAGTTCCCTGCAACCCCGCGGGACTTGACAACTGCAGTATTCTTCATTTGTTTTTGATTTTTTGATGCTTTAGAGCTTTTACTTGCTTGTTCTTTGCCCTGTAAACATTACAGGCATATACTTGTTACTTTCCTCCATTTTGCAGATCTGCCTTCTTATTGTTGTTTACTTCATATGACTAAGATCATGAAAACGTTTATTAAATTTCATGCCAAATAAAGTAAAACTCAAACATATTTTCTTCACAATTTCTCATAATCTATTGTTGCTTGATAATTTGTTTAACATGGTTTATGTCTATATTTGAAAATCTGGAAGTAACCAGGGCTGCATTCTTTTTTGCATCACGTCAACTTTCACGGCCATAAACCTTTTGTTGAGTTGATAAACTTAGAGTTTGCTCAAGAAATGCATTAGACAGACTAAAGTACTTTCAAAAGAGAAGAAGATTCGAGTTCAATGTGATCAAAACATAATTCAGGCATGATATTCTAATTTGTCTCACAATAATGGGATTGCTACACCCAAAAAAGAAGAAGAAGATGCCATATAACTAGTTATCGTGAATTGCTTAGTTGGAAACTAATTATGTGTGGAGATGTCTCATAACCAATTATCACTGAAAGATGAGATCTGACCAGAAATTGATATGCTATGCACCTAAAGATGATATATCACAATCAACAGCTAATCATGAACCCAGAATGTCATTTGCAGATATATCGTTGACAGATGATGAGAAAGCCCCCAATGGAATTAAACATGACGAAAACCAACCGCAAACCTCCACATGCATGAAAAAGAAAAAGAGGCTGAAAAGGAGAATGCGTAAACAAGAATTAGCTTAGGCATAAAGAAACACACCTCAAATCCTGGAAGCTTTTTACGGAAAAGGAAGGGTGCCACGCCGCACCAGGCCCCTGATGCCATGAACGGCAAAAGGCAGCTTTTATATTAGTTTTCTTCTTCAGGGACAGGAAACCAATTATTGTAATGGTGGTAGTCGTTATCTACAATATTCAGGTGATCACTTTAAGGTTACTGTACAAGGTCATCCACCTGGGGTTTGAAATACAAAACCAAGATTTCCTTAATCAACAAGAAACAAATGCAGGACAGAATCAACAAGTGGCAAAAAAAAAAAAAATACCAAAAGGGGAGAACATTCAACAGTTTACTGCTTCTTAACCAGAAGAGTATTCAGATTCCGTAAGAAAATGGATCAAAACTTCAAGGAAAAAAAAAAAAGACAAAGCAAAATATTGCGTAAGATATTAAGAGATATAATAATGATATTATCAAACGTGCATCCAATGTTGCAGGGTTGGGTCTTGAATGTGCGCATGGACATGACTTTTTCTCTCCTTGTTTCCACAAGAGAGAAAATGAGAGTCAATTTGCGACAAGAGAATCTTCGAGTATTTTAGGAGAAATCCGCGTTTAATCCGTACATTTTGCGGTCCATTTTTCTTCTTTTCTTTGTTTGGATAATCATAATCAAGCTATGTTAGTACCATTTATGTTTCAACATGCTTTAAATTGTCTGGAAGAATAAATTTTCCTTTTTTTGTTTCCAATATTTGGCATGGGGTTTTAACAACTATAACTAATTAAATTTACGGAAAAGGAGGAATATTTGTGATTGTAACATGATGGCCACTGAGGGAAATAACACCTCATCGTCTTAATTTCATGTGACTTTGGGTTTCTTATCATTTCTGCACTGAGAGTGCGTGCCCTTTTCTGGAAATAACTTTTGGGTTGGGGTCTGGAGTCTTCTACCTTTATATGTAGCTTTATTTATTTTTTTTGGAGTTTTTTTTTGGGTTGGGATGGGGGAGGCGAAGGAGGAGATTATGGTGGTTTCTACATGTCCAAGAGTGTGGTTGTCACAAAATATTTCCTATTTAAAGAGGCAAATCTTTGAAAAATGACTGAAATAGTAGTATGTCACTGAATTATCATGCTTATACTTCTAATTCTTCGACACTAAGTCCTGTTTGATAAATTCGTTCAGTACTTAAATTTAATGGATTCAGATCTTAATATGTTCAGATGCATTTGATAACTAAAAATTGAACATCTGAATTAATTAAGTCGTATTGAATTTTCTAGGCAAAATTTGCTCTAAAGAATAAGTGATAAACTATTCACTTATCACATAATGTGATGTACAGTCAAATGCATTAAATTTAGTACTTAACAATTCAATAATTTAATGGATTCAAATTTCAGATATCAATTTTATCAAATGCACCCAAGATGACCATTAAGGACGTTTCTAAAAGAATCGAAAAAAGGATAATCAAGAAAGGGAATTGATTCAAATAAAAAAAAATTGGGCAACCAACTCGTAGTTTTTGAAACTTCAAGAGAACTAAGTAAAATAATCGGAAATCTCAGTGTATCCCAAAAATTAGTGTAACTTCTTGGTACTTGGCCGAAGCTCAAACTTTGTTATAGAAGGATATTATACTCAAAAAGAACGGCGGTAATACGTACAGGTCTACAACCAAATAATTTCTTTGCTTGGAATGTTTCTAATTTCTTTGCTAGATCCTTTTGAGTTCGGATTGCCCCAAAAACAATGAGGAAAAACCCATTAAGAAAAACATGAAAGCATTGTTCAGACACTGACATACAGAAATACATTTGCTCTAGATTTGGTTGGTGAAGGAAACAGTAATAGAAAAAATCAGTTCTTGAAGTTCAAACACATGCATCAGGACCGTTCCCTTCCGCGGTTTCATACTACAGTACTTGATAACCTTGGCTTACCTAAGTAGCTGATTTCTAAAGGTAATTAAGCACGTTATCGGAAAAAAAAAATTAAAAATAGATTTTTAAAAATCAAAATATCAAAAGCCTCAGACATCATATAAGAATAAAGCATAAATAACGTCTCTTCAAAAAAAAAAAAAAACACGTATTTCTATTTTGTTTTAGAACTGAACGATAATATAAAATATTCTTGATTAAGGAGCACGATTGGACCAATTATTGATGATTTGCGCATAACTATGTCTGATTCTAATGGTATTGATGTAAGAAGTCGAGCTCCAAGAGAAGAAGCAAATAAGATTGCACTTGTAGTGACACATTTTGGCATAATTTCTGATTTTGTTAAATCCTTCGGAACTCTCCCTCCACTTTTATCAAACAAATCGTGCTGGATAATTTCCACGAACGCTGAGTAATGAAATATTCTTTTTTATATAAAAAATGGAGCATGATTGGATTGGATTGGAAATTGAAATGTGGAACCGGCCGTCGGGTGGATGCTTCGTGCTAAGCTGCTGGAAAACCTTAACAGGACACTTCGTCGTCGCGGACGATGGCTGGCAATGTGGAAGCTGTCTCTGTTCCCATCGTATTTTCTGTAAAGAGAAGACAAATTTGATTTCTGTAGAGTCCGCTGATGTTAACCAGAACCTCTACTCGTGGCTGGTCGAAAATATTTGGAAATCAACAAATGCTCCCGTAAGGTAACTTCAGCTTCAAGTAGTTTTGGTCGAAAATTTCAATAAAACGTGTGTGAATAATATCTGAAACAGGAAACGGAACCCAACCCGTATTCCCACGCTTATGTAGAAGTGTCATTGCATGGATAAATTACCTATACAACTGCATTATTCAGAAAGTACTCATATAAATACATCGGATGATTGATTCTTCTGAACTGATATTTGCAATAACACGATTATTCATGGATTTACAATGAATATGGCATGCAAGAATACGTATCCTATCCATAAATACCAGTAATTTTCAATTTAAACTTGTATCTATTAATTACTGATTCAATGCGAGCTCTCTTATGAAAAAGCCAAACTCAATAACTGGATCAGTCTTCTTAATGTTAGCGATTGAATATTTTATAGCTCATATTTTGGACAAGCAATATGACAACTAAATTTCATGTACTATTATTATTTTTTTTTTTTTTTTTTTTTTTTTAAAAGGAGAATCTAAGCCTTCTAAAAAAGGAGGAGGAGAAAAGAGAAGGCTTAAATGAAAGAAACAATATCTAATTAACATTTTAGCAACTAAGTTGGTCTCCAGGCCAACAGAAATTGATTCATTTAGCAAGAATGAGTTACTTCTTCTTCACAAAATATAATGGATTTGAATTCTGGTGTTGATGTGAAAGTTATATTAGTAGATGATTTGTATGAACTCTTACAAGCGATCTATGATCTCGTGAACATATCCTGACTCGTGATGATGATCGGAATTAACTTATCCAAACTATTTTCTACTGGGAAAAAAAAAAAAACTAAGTTGGTCTTGGTTGAGACCGGTCTTAAGGGGACGTGAATGGGCTGGTGGTTGGCCCTCCTCCTCGGGACCGTTAGGTCCTGGGGTCGAACCTCCGCAGCAACATCAGTTTGCATTTAACGTGCTAGGTCTGGTTGGGGCGCTGGGCCGGGCCGGAGTGGGGATTAGCCTTTACGGACTTGACCCGGACACCCCACTCCGTCAATTAAAAACTCCAAACTGGGGCAAACTGGCATTTGGCTGGCACGTTTTCAGTACCAAAATGAGTTTCATCTTAGTATCTTCTGGCTCGAAGAAGACATGTACAGATGAATTTCAGAATGATTAAGGTCTTGACCAGATTAATAAAATTTAACACTTCAAGGAGAAAGAAAATTTCTATTTTACTCTTTCCCACAGTTCTGATCAGGTGGGCTCCAAATTAATCAAATAATGTACTTCGGATCGGACCATACAACCCTGAAAGCCCCACCAAGTCATTACTCGAAATCAAAGACCATTAATTATTTTTCTCTGTAGCCCCCGCGTTTATTTATATGATAAACGTTGGTGCCTTCATTCAAGAACGAGTCCATCTATACCCGTAACAACTATACACCAACCTTGGGCCAGAAGAAAATAGGACGTGCAAAACTATAATATAATCCTCCAAAATCACGGTCATGGACCTGCATTTAATGCTTTTGTGAGGGTCAAAATCTATCCGACTTATAATGCATTAAATTAGAAACCGATCGACAACATGTTTATGCTTCACAAGTCCACAGCATATGGGTTTGACATATGGTGTAATCCTTATCTTATCCACATAGTTCAAACTTGAATGGTGGAATAGTGCTAAATTAATGATGTGTGCCTTCTTTTAATTGCTACTCGCTAATTGACGACATTGACTTTCGTGTAACAGCCATGAATCAACCAAGGGAAAGCGTGGCAAAATATACTTAGGAGTGTCATAATGTGTGATTTCAATATAGCGAACGTTGAACTATTCTAAAGTAATAGTTGCATGAGAGTGTTTTGATGTAAATTCAATCCAATTTCATAATGCGCACTTGCAAATGATCGATTATCTTAATGCAGGTGAAAAACATTTGCAATTAACGTTAATGGGGGTTTGGCCAGGTTAACATATAAATTTGTTATGAATTAAGGTTCAAAATGCAATGCCACAAGTCTTCTTTCTTACGAGTGAAATTCGAGAAATTCAATAGTTTAGATTGGACTATATTTACACGGTTTGAATTAAGACTTTCGTTCAATCTATGCAGACAAACGTACATATATATATATATATATCATTTTACTTTGAAATGAATAGTTCAATTTGATTCGAGTTAGTATGACCTGATCTAAATCATTAATTGTATGGTGTGACTTGCATCCACCCTCATCTGTGATTTGAGAGCCTTGTGCTACATCAGCTTTTAGAACGGACAAGTTGCCATCATAAGTTGTCTATCATGCAATCACTCATAGTACATGTGATGTCAACTTCTATGTGCACGATATCTTGGTCTTATCTTAATAAGTTTTGGTGATTCTTTAGAAAATAAGTTCACGCTAAAATGGGACTACCTTATTCAGTAATCGATAAGAACAACAAATTTTCTCTTGAAGGAAAATTAAATTTTGAATCACCCCGTTGTGAGAGTATGGCATGGACTCCTTCAACAATCGAACTAACTAAAGAACAATAAATAGGGTAAAGGGGGTCCGAATTGTCTCCTGCAACTGCAGAGAGCATATGATGGCTGAGATTGAGATTGGTCCAGTCCAGGTTGGATTGATCTCGACCGTTGACCTGAAGTTCACCTTGACTGATCATTCATTTGAATTTTAGATTAACGGCTGAGATCAGCTCAAGGTCAACTGGACCGATCTCGACCGTTAAATTCTTTAAAACTTTTCTTCTGCAGTTACACAGAATCTAAATTCGAGCAGAGGGGCATGAATGGGCGTTAACTTTATTTGTGTATTTTCTGCAGCTAAGGGGAACCAAACCATGTTTAAACTTCGAAGATGACTTGAAAGAAGGGCTCACCTATAACTACTTACGTGTCTGGCGAATTTGGCTAACAAATGGAAGCGGGGTGACATGAGGGGTGAGGTAAATCAGCTTATAAGGCTTGATTGGCATTTTCATCTCCAAAAATCAACTCTGAATTCAATTGGGATAAGAAACAACAGAGAAAGAAAATTGAAAAACCACTACAACCACAAAAAAACATGAGAATTATTCAAATTTAGTTGTGGCTGCGTCATCCAAAGAATTCACGGTCAACCTTTTGATTGTGTTTGGATTGCAATTTTCTGAAGTTTTTGTAGAAAATGTACTGTAACGATTTAATTTATATAAGATAAAAAAGTGATTAGAAAATGTGTTCACGAAAAATGTAGAGATTTTTTGATAGAAAATCCATTTCCAAACAAGGCAAGTAGTTTCAACTGATTTTGGAAAGGCAAGAAAGAGTGAGAGTTTTGGCTAACAGCCTAAAATAAAATAAAAAAAAGTGGTATTTTTGAGGCAATCAATGACGACAAGTGGATACTTGCGTAGGCGGAACTCGTGAGAATTGAATTTGTCAAGAATTTGCAATTTCCAAGTGCGCACTAAGAGTGTACCATTTTAAAAATAACAATAGATGAATTTTCTTGTCTTGGCAATCAAGAGATAAGAGACGTTGAGTTGTCTAACGTTGTTTAAACGCCAATCAAAAACTGTGATTTACAATTTATAGCTATTCCCACAAGACAAGCGCAATAGCCGCGAAATGCAGCTCCAGAATTGTCACCCCACGAGACGACCAAAATCTCACGTGGTTCCAGTTGTCCCTAATGAAAGTCTCGCGTGCTCATCTTTTTACTGGTTTTCGGAAGGTAAGGAAGAAGAAGATGACAATTCTTTCTTCCTTTACCAAGTCAAAAATTCAAAGTTTTCCCCTCTGAACGGTCAAATTCCTGCTTTGTTTTTGTATTTTCCATTTTCCTGTTGGATTTTGGGTTACAAAGACTTCTCTTTCAATGAAAAATTTGATGGTAACAAATCGATAAAAGGGCATTAACTCTTATCGTTGTATTCGGTCCATTGTCTACTCTATCTTTCCTTGTTTTAGGTGAATTTGCATTCATCAATTTGATGCGACAAATGTTCTGCAAAATGATGTCTATCCAATCCGTTGACAAAATGGCCACGTAGACCATTGCCTATTTTGTAGGGTATGGGTTTTCTATTACACGCTAATACGCTAACACACCCGTCATGTGCTCATGCATTGACTTATGTTCATCTTTAAGAGTTCAACTTAATCACGGTATGATTGAATGATTTAAAGAGAATAGTTGTTAGCATATTAAAGCATATAGCATGAAGCGTACACCCCCATTGTGTAACATAAGACATGTTACCAGTATTTTGTGTTTTGAAACTCGAACAGAACAACGATTCAGTATAGTTCAGGGATCAGCATCAATGGGTTCGTTCGGTGTCAAAATTTGGATGATGTCAGTATGATGTGATTAATATAATTTAATTAAAAATTAAAATATTATGTAAAATGTCCAACAGTAGGTTAACATCAAGTAAGGTATACTAGTACATGCTTGATGTTTCAAAGTTATTTAATAAGAAAATACAAATAGCATTAGAATAATCAACTAGTATTTCATATGATTTCATGTCTATTCCATAGTTTAGAATTAATTTTGGAGATTTATTTGAAATACAGCACTAAAATTTAGGACTATCATAAACTGTGAAATATTTCTAGGTGTGTCAACAGTTTTGAGATGCTCTGGGGGTCGAAATATAAAATTGTTAAAACTTTGAACCCAAATTAAAATTTCCTCGTATTTCTCCTTTGAGTTGCGTTCTCTGACTCTCTTCTATTCTCCTCCTGCTTCTACCTTTCCTTCCTCCGCAACTTTTTCTTCCTACTCTTTCTTCTTCCCCTTTTTTTTTTATCCCGTTTTCTGTTCCAGATTTCGTTGTGCTACTCTTTTCTCCTCAAACTCACAAAATATAACATTTTTATCTTATTTTTTTTAAAAAATTGCTCTCTTCTTGATCTCTTTTTTTTTTCTGTTGCTATTTTATTTTATTTTTTTTTACTTTTTCGACACGAGTACGATTAGATCATATTCAATAAATACATTTAAGATCATATATGATGGGATAGAGATGGCTAGTCAAATGAGGAAGATGGCTTGCAGATTTTGAGACGGCTGGTCAAAGGAGGAACATGGGTTTGAAGGTTAGAGTAAAAAGAAAGCCAAAAAAAAAATAGAGAGAGTAAGCAGAATAGGGAAATGAAAGAACTCCAGTTCTTGTTACCCTATCTTATACGTTGTCTACGTCCCCCCATGCATATACACAAGGAATTAAGCATTCCTAGAACGATGCAGAAGTATATTAACTTGCTTAATGACAAATTAAAACGATGCTATTTGCAAAAGTATAGTATTAACTTGCAAAATTTGAGGTAATTGTTGGATTTTGATTCAAGGTCATCGGTTAAACATTTGCCCCTTAAATTCTTGATTTTTTTTTTAATGTCGCCACAGGTCACTAATTTGGCCATTAACTAATTATCTGGATGATCGTAAAAGTGCATGTTGTGACCTCAAATACCCTTGAAAGTATATTAAACTTCACCGAGCTACGTATTTTATACATTATTCACCCAAGTTTTCAGTTAATGTAATGTTTGAAAAGCTGATCGAGGGTTATTTCCTCATGTTCTGAAATAATAGTAGTGTATGTATGTAACCAATTTTTTTCCCCACCTTAACCTACACTTCACATAATACCATAATCTCATTGAGAAATATTTTCATCAAAATGAGCTTTACCACTGAATTTTTAATGATTTGACGGAATATGTGGCATGGCATGTGTAAAGATGATGTGCTTGGTTCTTAAGACTCACCTTATGTGATAAAAACATTAGTTACGTGACCGTGAAATCTTAACTCTTTTTCTTTTTCTTTGCAAGACATGAAGTCTTACTTTAGAAAAAATATATATGTATAAATTGATGTGTACGAGAAGAGGTCTCTGGATGCAGACTTGGTATAAGTACACCCTTCGTCCTACTTCTAGATACATCACAATCCAACCAAACTACTCATTTTACGTATGTCATTTTCTTATTGATATTGATAAATCAGATACCAAGCTTCTGGACTGCCAAATTTTAAGGTCCTTCTTACAAGGATATTATCTTCCCTAATTTATAAGATGAATAAATAAAATTTGAGCAACAAATGATGTAAAAATCATCAACTGGCATACATGACAGAGGTTGTACATGTGATGCTGAAGTAATTAGTGCAGCTGATTGCCTTGCTAGTGCCTCTTAGTCATGGTAAAACCTTGCAAAATAAGTCTATCGTTGTCCTTGTCAAAGCTCTAGAGGAACCTGGAGTTTTTTTTTTTTTTTTTTTCCAAATAATTTCAAAGCCTACTACAGTTGATTCTGTATAATCTTCCTACAGAGTAGATCCATGTACAGTGAATATAAAAAGAAGAAAATTGCTGAACAAGGAAAAATATCAATACAACTTAGAATTGGAAAAAGTAGATGGAATGAAATACAAATTAATCTCATTTCAGGTGAGGGTAATTTATTTGGATTAATTTTCTGTACACTGATAGTGTGTATATTTATATGCGTGTCAATACTTTAAGTGGCCCTTATCAAATTATAAAAGTAGTAAGGAAAGTTGATTCTCAGACTGAACCCACTCGTCACCTCAGGTGAAAGTGACCCTTTGCACATTCTTGATGCAAAAGTTATGACAATATCAACATTCTACCCCCGTACCCCCCACTGTACATTAAGAAAAAGAAAGGAAATTTCAGAAGTACTCAAGCCGAAATGCTAGCTTGACTCATAATGTTAGGACAAGTTTGAAACAATTTAAAATAGTCACAAGATTTCATCAAAGAATTCAGAAACGAAGGAAAAGTCTCATGATAGAATTCTTATTTTTTTTTTCCTTAAGAAGTAATGGCAGGGTAGGTGGATCTGAATCTCAAATATCTAATTCTTTAGATCTCAATTTTAACCACTACGTTAAGATTTTTTTGGCCTCATGATAGAATTTAATTCAGTAATTAATTAAACTAGTGTGATACAAAATAAAAACCCTCATAAGATGAAAGAAAGAAGAACCCGGCAAAAACAATTCTATGGAGAAAAATTATTATTAACAAAAATAAGAAAATTTTTTGGACAGATGGTTGGAATATTTATTTCTTAATTAAGCAGCAAGCAAAATGAAAAGACCGGAGCTCCTTGCTTTACTTGGATTTTGCATAGTCTAGGCCAGGATAACATAAAATATATTTATTTAACAACCGTGTTTGAAGGATTAAAAGTTCCTCGTTCCTCTGATCGGAGTACTCCAGTCATCCTATTCAAACTCTCTTACTCTTTTTCGCACAATTGTCAAAACAAATACCAGGTATTTGCTCAAAGTCTATTTTGGATTAGTATACATTTCAGCAATTTGGAAATATCTTACATATGATTAATCAGAATGTGGTTTAATAAGAGCTTCAAAATCTATAAATACTAGCCTAGCTTACCCAAGAATCTTCATTACAAATTTACCACATTAAATTACAGCAAAATCCCAAAAGCCACACAAAACCATCAAACTTTACACATTTTCAGCTTTCTTCTTCTTGGGGCCATGCAACGTACAGCATCTTCAGCCAAGAAAACTGGCCAACTGCTTTTCAGATACCGAAATCAAATATTAACACCTAAACAGCAGCAAAAACCATGCGATGTGTTCATCAATCACCGAGGAATCGATACGAAGAAAAATGTTGCAGGATTGCTCTACGATCATCTCAAAAGACTAGGGGTAAGCCCCTTTTTGGACAGCAAGAACATGAAACCAGGTGACAAATTGTTCGAAAAAATTGACGTGGGAATTCACCAATGCAAGGTTGGAGTGGCCGTGTTTTCACCAAATTATTGCAAATCCCACTTTTGCCTGCACGAATTGGCTCTAATGATGGAGCTACAAAAGAAGGTTGTACCAATTTTTTGCAACGTAAAACCTTCTGAACTCCATGTTATGGACAGCCGTACCTGCACATCGGAGAATTTGGAGCGGTTTAGCCGGGCTCTGGAGGAGGCGAAATACACGGTTGGACTCACATTTGATACGTCAACAGGGTGAGCATTCACGTTATTTGGAATATGACATGCATGCGCTAGTATGTTCACACTACACAGTACACACACCAGAAAAAAAAAAATACAGACACACACACCTATCTACGTATTTCTTCTCACACACAGACGTACCACAATAAAAAAAACAAAAAAAAAACACACACACACACACACCCACTGCGGTACAACACTTAAAACAACACACAGATGTCTATGTATGTCTGTATATATACGTATTTCTTCACACACACATATGTATATATGTATGTATGTATGTCATGACTATATGGAGAAACAAATCTGATGTACTTTCGCTCTTAATTTCTGAATAGGGATTGGTCAGAATTCCTAACAAGTGCCTCAGATGCGGTAATGAAGAATTTGGTGGAGGTTGAAGGAGACCGGACGTATTGGAGGAGACACAAGTTTTCTTCTTCGTAAGGTTTAGGCACAAAGACCAGGGTGGAGCAATTTATACGCACAATCTTCAACTAGACTTCATTTAATTCATTTATTGATTCCTTTTTCTTTTTCTCCGATTAGTTTGTTCCATTAATCAAGTCCTTAAAAGCTCTGGGAGACTACATTTTAGCTCTCTACTAGATTTTGCACAGTCTTACCCTTCATCTGAAGTCAAAATTCATAATGCTAGTCAGCCAAAGGGTTGTAGCTAATTAGCTTTAATATCTCGACAACAATGTAAATGTGTCTGCAGATATTTGTAAAAGCTGTGTCCATTGTAACTCTTACACATTCATTTTTCTTCTCCTAATAAATGACTGATCTCAGTAGTTAAAGACTCTCTTGCACTTTTTTTTTTTTTGTCTAAGCGCAACTCTCTTGCACTTCTGTTTGAAGCGCCAGCTATCCCCTCAAATACTTTATGCAACTATTAAGGAACAGCCAGACTTGTCTGATTGTCTCTGGACTCTGATGGTAATAAAACTATGAGAGAACTACACAAATGTTGACAATGGGTGATCTCCCTCAGAGGGAAGAGTAGTTAAACACCGTGAAAAAAACAAAGAAATCCAGGTTTTTGTGAAATTTGATACTATGACAAGTTATTCCGCTAACTAGGTTGTAATTTTTCCCCTCAAAGCAGTTGAGGAACTTGGAGAAAGAGCCCTGATACTCTTCCCATCAAAAGGCATTTCAGTTATATCGTGTCAAGCAATCCTCTTCGCACTCAACTGATAATCAATCATTTTCGATCCATATCTTTGATCATTGGATTCTTGCTAATGTTTCTCCATCTGTTCTGCATTTCTATGGTTAATGAGATATAATGCTGCAAAATAAACAAATAACATAAGCATCAATGCATTGCTAATAGCTTTATATGCTTATCGGAGATGCCAATTACCGGGAAAAAGCTGCCTAAGCTGATTAATCAACACTTATAGTACAGCCAGTTCTAGTTGGCATAGATTTCTTATAAAATGAGTGCCATCAAATAAGCGTGTGTTTCTTTTTCCATAGTATGCCTTGGATTTCCTTTGATGTCACCTAATCTTTTTCACACATGATTTCTAACAGCATTGAGACAATGGCTGTCCTGATCACAGTCGCAACCACGAAAGTTGTCTTACTTCATACATTAATTTCGTAGAAAGAAGAAACTGAAAATATAACCGATCTGTCTTGGTAATTCCTATAACGCGTAGCACTTAGCAGTGATCATTGCTTGCTGGCAAGTTTCATTTCCATTTCCTCTCCATGAAGAAAATGATAGAATCTGCGCATTAATGGTTAATATGATTCTATGCTTTCTGGTCCTATCCATTGTTATTCTTGCTCTGAGATCTTGCTGTAAAATATTAGGAGAGGAATGTCTGGCATGGGAGCTACATTATTATTTGAACTATGTTTTGTTTTTTTTTTTGCCAGGATTTATTTTTCAACTCTTAGAAGGCGTCAAGTTATCCTTGACGGTATTTCAGGTACAGCAGTGAATTGCAATATCATGCAAGAATCAACTAAATACACCAATTTTTGAAGAATCAACAATTTGACCATCGAGGTAAACCTAAGACATACATTTCCCTGAGAAAAATAAAACCAACAAAAGTTCGCTTTATCTCCACACTTCTGACAAATCAAAGAACCACACTTGAAAGAATCTGGTGCTAACGTTAGAATTTCGAGCTGATGGCTTCCAGATTGTGGATGGAAAATACAGTCTCGAGCTCTTTCAACGCAGAATTTTCGGGGCACATATCTTACAGCATTTGTGTGCAAACTGCCAAACTAGGCAGCTGTAGTTGTACTTGTACACTTGTTATCGTTTGGTTCGTTCCATGAACTAGAATACCACATTTCGCAATTTGTCACTTTTTAGCCTCCTTTAGGTAGAGGCTGTCCAAGATTGTTGTGGAAGAAGCTAATGGATTCTAGTTCACGAGTTTTAGACTCCCGCACTCATTATGTTACATTCCTTTTTTTTTTTTTTAATACCACTTTTTAGCCTCCTTTAGGTAAAGGCTGTCCAAGATTCTTGTGGAAGAGGCTAATGGATTCTAGTTCTGAATTTGGTTCTGTTGCATGATGGAGCTGACCTTTCTCATAAGAAACCAAGCTAAATAGGCAAGAAAAGTATAATCAAGACTGTTTTGTTTTATAATGGTTGGAATGGAATGTCTTTGACCAAGAAAATTATTTCAACTCTCTATTGTTGGAAGACCGTGGACCGTTAGTCCAATCCAAAAAGCTATCATTCATCTGAGTTTCTCTTGATGCAGCTGCCTTGTGACGAAAGTGCCCATTTCACTGTTGTTTGACCTTTTTCTCTTCAAAACCGCCATTTTTACTTTTCTCTTCTAAGGTCAATTATTTCGAAAATTAGATACTTATTTCAGAAAGAGAAGGATTGAGCACGATACTTTTCCTAAGCGGGAAAAAAATACAAGTCTCAACTCTCAAGTCTCAAGCCCTACTTTTTTTAACGCCCAATTCAGAAACTGGTTTTAGTAAGCCCGTGAGCTACCCATGGTATTATATTTGAACACGCCGTATGTCCTTTCACATTGTGTCTTGTACGAAACTAGAATTTGTATTTGAACAATTCTTTCAAGCCCTTATTTTAACTTTGAAATAATTTCAGGTCCGTTTGGATGGTAGATTATTTGAGAAATATTATCTTAAATAATAAAGTAATATTGTAGAACTTTTGTGATATAATGCATGTATGTATGATAGAAAGGTAATTGAAAATTGTATTTATGATACAAGTAAAACAAAATTTGCATACTTTTTTTGTGCAAATCTTGATAACCAAACAGATCTCCGAGTTGCATGACAAGTGCATTTACATCCCCTTACGAACAAACAAGTGGTTTCACAAAGGGGGTTTTCTGAATTAATTAAAATGTGACTCAGTCACTACTACGTATACAAAATTTATGATTTTTTTCTCCCATTTTTTGCCATATATACTAATATTATAATTTTCCTTTATCTTCTCGATCAGTACTTGGTAGATGAACAATTCCTTTCAAAAAAGGCAGAACGAGAAAGAGACATTTCTTTTCAACCAAAAACAGGACAATTCCTTTCACATGTGACGTACACAGGCACAAATTTCTTGTTTGAACCATTTTTAGCCCTCGACAATACATTCCCAGCGCTTTCCTTCTTTTCGGTTTATCCTATCCAAAACATAGCGGATATGGACAGAAAAGCGACATTGAGACCTCAACCAATCTATGCTCCAGCCGGGTTTTGAAGGAGTGAAAAAAAAAAAGAAAAATCAACAGATAAACTCAAAAGAATCTAACTTTGCAATTGATAGCAACAGTAAATAGACATTTATCTAAATAATAATAATAATCGATTACCTGTCTGGGGCATGTCTAATACCAGCTCATCCCAATGCTTGAAACCTGTCATTTTTTTAATCCAAAGAGTTTCACAACAGGGTGCTTTACCTTTTTCAATTGATGCTGTAGGAGATATTTGAAGGAGTTTTCTTGGAAAGTAGCATCTCTAACAGACGGGATCCTATTGCTCGAAAACCGTCAGGCAAATCCCTGATTATGAGGAACTTGCTGTTCTTGCAGCTGAGACACTTTGTGAGCATGCACCTCTTTACTAAATTCCTCCTCCTTTGCATAGCATATGGTAGCCATTTATCCCCTTATATTTCTAGCAGGGAACCTTGCATGCATTAATCTTGAACTGCATTTGTAGAAACATGCATGATGACGTTCATTTTTATTTCTAGCTTTACTTAGTTGACATATTTGGACTGCTCCATTCGTTTCAAATTGGATAAGTCATGTAATCTTGCATTCATCTCAAAAAATTACCTCATATTTCATATGTATATCAAAGAATTCTTAGCATTTACTTTCCTAGAATATACAAATATGAAAAAAAAAAGATTTGTACTCCCATTAGTTATCAACTATCTCTTTAGTACTCACATGGAAATTACATCAAATTCAGTGGGCAACAAGTGTTTTCTTTCCTTTTCTTTTCTTTTTTTTTTTGAAATATTGTAAATGATGAGGCCTATACCTGCGCTTTAAATTTTAACCTAATCCCTCGTTAACTGCAAGTGCACGGGTCGTGAATCGTAGTATATAAGAAAATTAGGATCGATCCCACAGGGAAATCAACTATGAATTACTAAGGCTTTTGGCTCCCTTTATTATCTAAACTTTCCAACAATTTCAACTAGACTAATCAACTAAATGCTAAAGTAGTACAATGCAAGTTAATAACTCGAAGTAATTCAACTAAACATTAATGTTTTAGGGTATAGAATCCACCAAATGTACCTAAACATGAATAAATTAGCTAAATATCACTAATACTCTTGTCTTGTTAAGGATGCATTCCTCTCAAACCATCGGAACTTGCTTTCACCAATGAACCGAACTTAGTCTACACAAGCATTTCCCAACTTTCGTGGTGAAATCTTAGGCATAAACCAGCTTCTAGCACAAGAAATGTGATAAACATCCATCTAAGTGCACCACTACTTTCGTGTGTCCACTCCTTAGGTTTCATTCATTCATTTTTCATTATTGTCAACTATTTTCATAGACTAATAACAATTAAAATGGCTTGTAAATGATGATCAAGCATTCACAAGTATTAAATCATGAATAAATGAACTAGCAAGTACAAGATGTAGCAATAATCACTTCATTCATCCATATTCAAGTCACAAGTAGTTTCATCTATCTCTAGAACAAGAAAATTTAGCTAGACATGGTAGATTTAGCACCAAAACTCTTATCTTTAATGTAACAAAGCATTAGTAAGACAAATAAGAGAGTAAAGATGAAGAAATGCTCATTCAAATGGAGAACTATGATCTTCAAGCTCCATCATCCTCATTTCCATCAATAATCCTTTAGTACATCAAGAGTTCTTCAAGTTTTTCAATAGAAAGAAAAACTAGATCTACCACTATATCTAAGTTAAGCTAGAGACAAGAAAAAGAATCTCCTTTTTAACTTCCTTTCTCCCTACTTTCAATAATGTCCTCCCCTTCCATTTTAACTTGTCTCTTCACTTTATATTCCAAAAATGCCCTTAATTGGAATCTCCAATATTACTTCTTCAAATGTACAAAGTGCATTTTACAGCTTCCAGCCGGAAATTGTTGTGAAACATGAGTCAAAAGGTAAGTGTGAAATGCACACAAGTTGTTCTGCAAATTGTAGAGGAAAGAGAAAGATCCGAGACCTAGGATCCGAGGGCTAAAAAACTTATCCGAGCTCGGATCATCTTTTCCATTCTTTCACGTCTCTTGCAGAAGAAGATCCGAGACCTAATTCCTAATGGATCCGAGCTCGGATCCTGTGCTCTAGGATCGGCTTCTGCAGAATAAAAACTGAGGTCTCGGATATGTGGCCTTTGGGAGGGGATCCGAGCTCGGATCCTTTTCCCCTGCTTGTAGCTTCCATCTTTTTCTTTTTTTCCGCGCAACTCCCTATCTTGCTTCATGTACACGTTAGTCTCCTTGAGTTGCCTTGCACTTTGCTTCAACTAGAGAGATTGTTCCATGCGCTCATTCCCTACAAAATGCCATATGTTCCAAGATACATTTGTACATTTAGTTCACTACAAGAAAAATTATATTTGGAGGCACAACAAAATGATGGAATAGGGAACTTTTAGAGGCACTTAGACTATTGAGGCACACACATGAAATGTCTACTAAACTACCTGTTTGGAAAAGGTTGGAGGCACTTTTTAATGCCATGTTTAATGAATTTGATGCACTCACAATTGCCATGAAAGAAATTGCAAACAGGCACAAACCAATGTCTCTAAAGATGCACTATAAAGGCGTTTTACTTGGTATCAGTTTTGTCCTTTTTAGGACACTTGTACATGTTGCCAAAAGGTGTTTGTCTAGGCACAATGAAGTGCATTATATACATTAATGGAGGCAGTTCACAATGCAGTGTTTACCTGTCTTTCAGGGCATTTTCTACCGTTGTTAAAAGGAATCTTCAAACTCTCAAAAAAGTGTCATGATATGTGGTTTTAGTAGATGCATTAGTTTCAATGTAGACATTGGCAAGTGCCTCAATAGCTATCTGTTTTTTTTTTGGTGCAATTTTCATCCAAATTTTGTACTCTAATCTCCTAATACAATACGCCAAACACATAACATGCAAAAGTAAGATAGCCACTATGCCAAAGAATATAAATCTGCTTGAAAGTTTATACCTCTCATAATAAATTTTATGACCATTTCATAAAGTACACAAATCTAAAGTTAATTCAAAAACTAGCTCTAAACAAAAGGCTGCCATCCAACTCTTGCAATAGAATCCAGCAGCATCCTCACAAAAATATTCCACAAATTTGAAGTTAACTCAAAAACTAGCATTGCTTCTCTAAACAAAAGGCTGTTGTCCAACTCTTGCGATAGAATCCAGCATTGTCTTTTCTAAAAGTGCAACTATCAATCCTCATGAATCTTTACCTATACATTAAGTAAGAACACCACTTCATTATCCATCCAACTTACAAAACAGTTTTGTGTCAAAGTATACCAATTTCAGTGGCCAAGCAATCGGTGCACCAAGTGCATCTTCAATTGTCTGCAAGAGCCCATAAGGCCTAATCAATTGTTCGCTGCGTTCCACCACAATTTGTACTAGTATTTCACACCAACATGGTCCTAATGATTGTCCGCCAACAACTTTAGAAGGATCAATTCCTTGGAGGCAACCAATAGCTAGATATTTTGTTGGATCAAGCAAACTGACAATATCCACCCAATCACCTTCCTACAAGATAATTTAAAGTCATAGAATTGAATTAGATAAATTTATTTTAAAAAATTTGATAGAGTTTCCCTTGCATTTTGAACATTTCTCCAATTTTCAGCAATAAAACTTATCAACCACGACCCTACTAAGTTGAAATTGCCATGTTTTAGTATTCAACATAACCAAACAAAATAGCAGTTTAATTAATCAACAAGTTTCAAACAATAAAAGCATCCTCACATGATATAATCACAATAAATTCTTGAAAAGAATCATGAACATACCTGAAGAGAACGAGCACCAATAGGTGATTTTGAAACATGATTAGAGGATGTTGAATTTATCTAGCCACCGGTTTTTGAGCCACTATTTTGCTGCTGACACACCATTGCTTTGAGCTCTGTAAGTTCTTTGGCTTGGTCTTTAAGCTGCTGATCTTGTTCAGCAAATTTTTCTTCCATCTTAGAAATTGCTGCCTTTTGCTCCATAACAATACGCTGACAAGTGCTGCGACTAGGTGCATTACCCCATTTGTCTGATGGTGTCACACCTAGACCATACATGCGCACACGTCCATTCTTATCTTCCCTAAATACTTGGGCGAATGTATCATCACGACCAACATCATCATTAGAACCAGGAGGAAGTTGGCTAACTTTTTCTTTCAAAGCTTGTTGTATTCAAAATCTAGAAAAAGTTTAATATTACTAAAATCGATTATCTTACATCAATCAAGATAAAATCAGTCTTAAGTTAGTAGACAATTTCAGTCATTTAGGGTACTAATTTCATCAACCAATTAGTGACTCA
Source organism: Coffea eugenioides (assembly GCF_003713205.1). Classification (NCBI taxonomy): domain Eukaryota; kingdom Viridiplantae; phylum Streptophyta; class Magnoliopsida; order Gentianales; family Rubiaceae; genus Coffea; species Coffea eugenioides. The sequence continues at coordinate 12,588,343 of NC_040036.1, read as the reverse complement.
CCAATGTAGTTGCAACGTCATCATTTCCCGGGTTTCCATTTGAGTCAGTATAACAGTGTTCGAACATGTCAACTCGTGATGGAAGATGACCTAATTTTTTCATCTATAGAAAACGATGTCTCCATAAGACCACTAGGTGATACAAGGAAAAACTAAATTAAACTAAAATGTTAAACAGATTTACCAATTTCTTTTGAATTTGAGCATACGATTTCTTCCCTGTCTTATGATTCATTGTTTTCTTGGTCCGACTCATCTTATTCTTCTCGCTGGTATTATGAAATTATAGAAAATAGTAGAAACTTATAATCTCAACATAGTGATTGATATTTAATAGTTAAAACAACTATACCTTTGTTTCCTCTAAGCTCCAATAAGCCAGAAGATTTCTCCACTGATCTTTCAAGATCCGTTGATCCCTATTGTTAATTTGACTCTCAATGGATTCATTTGGATTGTAATATTTTGCCTTTAAAGCTGATTTCCAATTTCTCCATTTTTTGCCAATAGATTTCAAAGTCCAGAAATCTGCACCTGGAGGAAGACGAAATTTTTCCTACAATAACACCTCCAATAGTTAGATACATATTTTTGTCATATAAAAGGTACATATGTACATTTGTATCAAGAAAAATATGTATTACCTTCACTAGTACAAGCATGTCTTGCTTCTTATCAGTTGTCATTTCACGCCAATCTGTCACGTCTATAGGAGCATACTTTCCATTTCTTGCTATTGTTCCTAAGAACTCAGCAAATTTGGACTTGTTCTTGCCAACAGGCTCACTATCCTTATCAAATCTAACTTTGTATCGATGACAACTACTAGGTTTACCCCATATTTCTGTCATATATGTTGGCCCTCTAGTTTTTCTTTGTGAATTTTCATCTGCATTTTCTTCATCTACAACCATGAAATATGACCCTAGTGAATTTCATTACCAAAAGAACTAGTAGAATTGAAATTTTGAAACTGGATCTCAAGAATGAACTGCAAAACTTAGCGTGACTTATTAGAGATGTACCTGTAGAATTAGGCTCCTCAATGTGATTCTGATTTTCAGCTATATCCTCGGGTTGATCAACAAGTGTATTTCCATTAATCTTCTGTCTTTTAGTCCTTGCCATTCCTACAAATGAAAACATTTAACAAAAGGAAGAACACAAATGCAAAAAGGATAGCAAAATCTCAAACAAATATGATAATAGTAAGGCTATAACTAGACCGAAGTTTTTCATCTACAAACAAATCAATTTTAAAGTGCAAGTAGGTGGGTTAAAATAGAAATTTCAAAGTAGGCAAATGCAAAGACAAAACAAGGATAATCTGAATTTGCATCGACAAAAAGTGCATATGAAATTGGGACTATGTTTATAGTTACAACTTTTACAGTTTTAATAGCAAAAACTAAGCATTTCAGCAATTCAGGCTAGTGGAGGATTTCATCTCCATCATCTTCTCGAACCCATCGAATGTCTTCATTTTCATTGTCCATTTGAGTTGCTAAGGTTGACGGGTATTTTACATACGTGCAAGCTAAAAAATACCGAATTACACCCGTTCACTGCAAGTATACAGATCAACTAGTAGTTTAGGGTATATATCGGGTCGATCCCACAGGGAAGAGTGAACAACTACCGGTATTACTAAAGTTTCTTTATTATTTAGACTATCAATTAATGATAAGAAATTTAACCTACTGCACTTATACAAGAAATTAACAAATAAAAACTCCTTAGGTTGTGGTATCCCTAACTACTCATGCAAGTGCTATATTTGGATCATTAATTACTACATCTAGGCTAATTATGGTGTAATTTCCTTATGCATTTGAATCCTATTTTCGTAGTGAATCAATTATACTTATAACTAATCCATACCTATTCTCATGGTTATGAAATTAGCTACAAGTTCATTTCTTCAGTGAAATTACATGAAATGAATCACTAAAAACCACATAGGTGCACCTCTACTTTCGTGAGTGTACTCCCTATGTTTTGCACTTATTGAACTAATGTTAAATCTCAATTTTCATTGCAGAAATAACACCTTAGATAATCACAATTAATGGTACCAGATTAATCATGATTTAAAGAGTTAAAGTGCTAAATAACTTGCTCAAATCATAGCAGTTAAATAGCCAAATGATAAACACTAACAATCATAGAAAGTTCAACCAAACCCAAGGCATAAACTTTAGAAACACATAATAGACATAAATTCCAGAACTTGCATATTAACTATATTTAAGAATCCAATACAAAAGATAAAGAGTTGGAGAAGAGATAACCCATGTCACTTGAGCTTCAACTTCTCTTTCTTCATCTCCATTTTCATCCTAATCTAGCCATTATACAAGAATGGATGAACTACACTTATTACACTATCCTACACTAAGGAAATGGAAGAACTACATTTCTGCACTCTTCAAGCTTCTCCCGTCTGATTCTAGACCTCAAATGTCTCTGCATATAAGCTGATGAAAAGTCCTTCCCTTACCAGTCAAAAATTTCTACTATGATTCTCCAAATCTGAATTTGTTAAGGGAGTAAAAAATAATGGCTTTTGACTTGGAACCTTGGCTATATCTCTTCCTTATGTCTTCTGAAGCATGTGCAGCCTACGTTTTCTCTCCAACTCTAGCTGGAAAGTAGTGTGAAGATGAGAAAAATGGCTGAGCAAATTACAGAAATTCGGCTGCCAGACACGTTTTTACTTTTGACCTCACTTCAACTGCATTTTTCTCCATGATGAAGGCCGAACTGGCTTTTGTGCAAAACACAAAAGTTGTACCCCTTTGAATTAGAGTTCCAATGCTTCAAGAATCATCTAATTTGGAGATCGACGGACCGAGATATGGTCAAAATACCATAGACTGGTCAATTCTGGGCTTCAGCTTTCGACCATCCAGATAAGTTTCTGTGTTTCGACCTTTTGACCAAGAAATCGGCTGAATTGGACTTTGATGTCTTCATACCAAATGTAGATATATCTCTTAGCTTCAAAATGGTACCAAGATCACCTTGATCCGATCATTGTAGCTTCTGATATAGTCAAAATACGAAAATGTGTCTGAGTTGTCAAAGCTGACTTTTCTTGATTTTTGTCCTCAAATTGCATTTCTTCCTTTTACACTTCATATTTTATTTTCACCACTTTAATCCATCATCAATCATCCAAATATCTTCTCAATGCACTTCATTTGATGATTGAATCATTAAACCTACAAAATATGAAGTTTTTCCCATAAAAATCAATAGAAATGCAATGTTAGCCACTTTAACATAAAATGTAGATTTTTACCAAAACCTTAGTTATTTTAGTTATAAACTAAATAATCAAACCAAAATTAACTAATAAAACACACTAAAAAATACGTAAAATATATCCTTGTCAAATACCCCCACACTTGAACCATTGCTTGTCCTCAAGCAATAAAAATACAAACCAACAATGATCCAAAATTTGAAAATAAACATATGTAGCATTTCAACTTCATTTCCTCAAAACAAAGTAAATAACCATTATGCAATTATTCAATTAAGTTCAAGTACTCATAATATCAAGTAAAGGAGAGCCAATTATACCGTCATTATAACAAATTCAAATCAATTTTTCATCCTTACCCAATTTCATACGCAAGTAACTCATATGGCCAATAATATGCTTCTAAACCCATGATCATCTTTTTATTCTACTTAAACAGATATTTATTCATATAACGTAGCTAAATATTACTTAAGTTGTGAAAGTATCTTTTTACGCGAGGATCGACATTTTTAGATGAAGATCACCGGTTACTCAACACTTCACATACTCAAGTTGCTTTGCATACTCTTAATTCAAGTACCGTTTTACGCGAAAGTCGACATTTTTAGATGAAGACACCCGGTTACTAAGTACAAGAATCATTGGAGTAGAATAAATCTTTTTTTTTTCTTCTTTTTTTTTTCATTTATTTATTTTTTTTTTAAAGTAAAGATAATAACATTCCCTCGAAAGCATAATCATGAGAAGAGTATTGCAATTATTGACCATATTTATCACTTAACTTATAAAATCCAATAAAGAGAAGAAATTTCATCAAATATGCAAAAAAAATATAGGCATAATTTTCTCCACTTTAAAAGATATACTTTCCTACAAATGCAAAAATTATAATCACATAATAGTCATTTCCAAGTTAAATGAGAAAAGAAGTGCTTAAACCACATATATTTATCTCAAATGTAGAAGGAATTTGAACTACTAATGGTATGGAACTTTGTTACCCCTTTGGATGAAATTTAAAATTTAAAATTTTTTTTGGGGCAAATTTGCAATTTTGGACAAGATGTTAGAAAAATTTTGAATTTTAACACAAGTCCAATATTTGCAACTAATAAGTCAATCACATACAATATATATAATCTCAATTCTCCCCCCACACTTAACATACACATTGTCCTCAATGTGTAAAAAGGAAAATCAAGAGAAAGAAAGTAAAACTCCCCTATGTAGTGATTGAATATGAAGCTTCAAAATCCAGTGTCCGTGTAACTCCAACGCTTCATAAGTTCCATTGAATAACCATTAGTAATAATAATCGAAACATAGAAAATAAGAAACAAAAGTGATAACAAAGGCTTAATAAAACAAAACGGCGATCCGTAATTTCAAACCTTTGTTTTGGTGATGTACCTATATAAAATATACAATAAGCAATTCAAGGTACAAGAAAATATATGAGGAAAAGAAGAAAAAGAGAATCAAGGAATCTGCATTTTTTTTTTCTCCGAAAACGCGACTCAAAAAACGCGCCACCAAGCCGCGTTTTGTGAAGTCGCGTTTCTTCACATATCTTGCAGGATCGAAAACGCGGCTATGCTTAAAAACGCGACTTCATATCGCGTTTCTGAAGGCGCGTTTTCAATTTTTGATCAGGCTGGAAAACGCGACTTGGTAGAAAACGCGACTTCCTATCGCGTTTTCAGGCGCGTTTTCTTCAGTATAGGCGCAGAATTGAAAACGCGATTATGGAAAACGCGATTCTAAGGCGCGTTTTCAGCCCAAATGCGTTTTCTTCTGCGAAATTTTTGCAGAAAGCCAACTTTGAAAAATTACCATTGGTATCCCAACACTCAAAATGCATCATAGATCATTTGTTTGTTAAAATACTCAATACATGCACATGTAAAATGATCAAAATATGCATTTTAACCCCTTCTAACAAATCAAAAACAACAATTACTCAAATTGAGGGGTTGAGTTCCTTGATCAAATTTCGCCTTTTTCACCTCATTTGGTCACTTTTGCTTCCATTTCCCAAACCTACAAATGAAAAATAACAAAATAACTCAAACACATACTTTAAACATAAAATCACACCAAAATAACATAAATAGCCAAAACATTGGGTTGCCTCCCAATAAGCGCTTTTATTTATAGTCGTTGGCTCGACTATTGAACCTCATTTTTCAAGGAGGTTTAGTTAACGAATAATCCACCATTTTAGGTCGTGGTGGATCATTAAAAAGGTGACTTTATAGCAAAAGTCACATATTCTAATGATGTGAGAGATGGAAGTGGCTTACCTATTCCAAGTGTTTCATAAATATTACCTTGAAAATACACCACTTGAGAACTTACTAACGGGGATGCCATAAGAGTATCTTGGGCAGGAATACCTTTAGAACCTATACTTTCACTGCACTCCTCAAGAGGGGTGAAAAATGAGTCATTAAAACTCACCTCTTGAGGCTCAAAATTAGTTTCAAAGGTATTATCATGTGAAATGGATATTTGCTCATTGAAATATAATTGAGATTCATCATTTTCATCCAAATGCAATCCATTTTCACATACAATATTTCCACCATTCATGCTAGGATCATTTTGCAAATTATTAGAAGAAATAACTTCACACAATACATGTAATTGATCTTTTATTCTACCAAAGTGAGAAGCCAATTCATCTATCATTTCCTCAATCCTATCAAAACGGTCGGAAGTCACATTAGCTAATTTTTCTATAGCTAACTCCCAAGATGGTTTTGCTTTATATTGGACATTTTCAGATTGGTAATCATAAAAATATGGATAATCACTATATGCACATTGATTTTCCCAACCATAAGAAAGAGAATTGCTCCAATTAGCACTGTATTGATCAAAATAAGGATTGTAATGCTCTAATTCATCATAGTAATCCACATTTTGTGCTTGCATACATGTATTAGTTGCATGATAACCTCCACACAAGTCACAAATCACATGATAAGAATTAAAAGTATTAACATTCCTCCCTTGCTCAATTTCATTTATAATTGTGTCCATTTGAACTTGTAACATAATTACATCAAATTTTGCCTTTAAGCACTTCAAACCATCTTCAAAAGACATACATTCAGTAAATTCTTGGTTACCTCTGTTGAAGGAGCTTTGCACTAGGCAACCATCCATTGCCAATCTTTCATTTCTCAAGCTTTGTCCTCCCAATTCACCTACCCTCCTCATTATCTAAAATTACTTTTAAACAATCTCAAAAGTAAGATTAGTTAAGAAGGATAGATTCCAAGACACACACTAAAACAGAAAAAAAAATAAATAAATAAAAGTTGACTAAAAAAAAATGACATAAAACACATAAGATACAACAAAAACAACAAAAATAAAAAAAATTGTCTAAATTAATAAAGTTGCTCTTCACACCGATATTGCCAAATCTTCCCCGGCAACGGCGCCAAAAACTTGACGGGTATTTTACATACGTGCAAGCTAAAAAATACCGAATTACACCCGTTCACTGCAAGTATACAGATCAACTAGTAGTTTAGGGTATATATCGGGTCGATCCCACAGGGAAGAGTGAACAACTACCGGTATTACTAAAGTTTCTTTATTATTTAGACTATCAATTAATGATAAGAAATTTAACCTACTGCACTTATACAAGAAATTAACAAATAAAAACTCCTTAGGTTGTGGTATCCCTAACTACTCATGCAAGTGCTATATTTGGATCATTAATTACTACATCTAGGCTAATTATGGTGTAATTTCCTTATGCATTTGAATCCTATTTTCGTAGTGAATCAATTATACTTATAACTAATCCATACCTATTCTCATGGTTATGAAATTAGCTACAAGTTCATTTCTTCAGTGAAATTACATGAAATGAATCACTAAAAACCACATAGGTGCACCTCTACTTTCGTGAGTGTACTCCCTATGTTTTGCACTTATTGAACTAATGTTAAATCTCAATTTTCATTGCAGAAATAACACCTTAGATAATCACAATTAATGGTACCAGATTAATCATGATTTAAAGAGTTAAAGTGCTAAATAACTTGCTCAAATCATAGCAGTTAAATAGCCAAATGATAAACACTAACAATCATAGAAAGTTCAACCAAACCCAAGGCATAAACTTTAGAAACACATAATAGACATAAATTCCAGAACTTGCATATTAACTATATTTAAGAATCCAATACAAAAGATAAAGAGTTGGAGAAGAGATAACCCATGTCACTTGAGCTTCAACTTCTCTTTCTTCATCTCCATTTTCATCCTAATCTAGCCATTATACAAGAATGGATGAACTACACTTACTACACTATCCTACACTAAGGAAATGGAAGAACTACATTTCTGCACTCTTCAAGCTTCTCCCGTATGATTCTAGACCTCAAATGTCTCTGCATATAAGCTGATGAAAAGTCCTTCCCTTACCAGTCAAAAATTTCTGCTATGATTCTCCAAATCTGAATTTGTTAAGGGAGTCAAAAATAATGGCTTTTGACTTGGAACCTTGGCTATATCTCTTCCTTATGTCTTCTGAAGCATGTGCAGCCTACGTTTTCTCTCCAACTCTAGCTGGAAAGTAGTGTGAAGATGAGAAAAATGGCTGAGCAAATTACAGAAATTCGGCTGCCAGACACGTTTTTACTTTTGACCTCACTTCAACTGCATTTTTCTCCATGATGAAGGCCGAACTGGCTTTTGTGCAAAACACAAAAGTTGTACCCCTTTGAATTAGAGTTCCAATGCTTCAAGAATCATCTAATTTGGAGATCGACGGACCGAGATATGGTCAAAATACCATAGACTGGTCAATTCTGGGCTTCAGCTTTCGACCATCCAGATAAGTTTCTGTGTTTCGACCTTTTGACCAAGAAATCGGCTGAATTGGACTTTGATGTCTTCATACCAAATGTAGATATATCTCTTAGCTTCAAAATGGTACCAAGATCACCTTGATCCGATCATTGTAGCTTCTGATATAGTCAAAATACGAAAATGTGTCTGAGTTGTCAAAGCTGACTTTTCTTGATTTTTGTCCTCAAATTGCATTTCTTCCTTTTACACTTCATATTTTATTTTCACCACTTTAATCCATCATCAATCATCCAAATATCTTCTCAATGCACTTCATTTGATGATTGAATCATTAAACCTACAAAATATGAAGTTTTTCCCATAAAAATCAATAGAAATGCAATGTTAGCCACTTTAACATAAAATGTAGATTTTTACCAAAACCTTAGTTATTTTAGTTATAAAACTAAATAATCAAACCAAAATTAACTAATAAAACACACTAAAAAATACGTAAAATATATTCTTATCAAAGGTAATTGTGCTCTGCAAATACATCTCAGTATCACATACGGGGTCCATCATAAACTCATTCCTTGGAGATGTAGCAACAACAACACTCCAGCCTTCAGCTAAGGGGTCTGCAACATAAAAAACTTGTGAAACTTGGGTTGCTATCACATATGGCTCAGGGTGAGACTTTACATTCTTGAAGTTGGCCAATGTGAATCCATCCTCATCTTGTTTTAATCTTTTGCCTTTTGATATCCAATCGCATTCAAATGAAGTGACAATTCGGCCTTCAGTGTAATTTAACTCAAGGATATTCGTCAAAATACCATAGTAAGCCATGTCACTTAAAATTGGATTATTATCTTTAGTACTTGAAAAGCTTGATGTTGTTGCATTGACAAGAACCCCACTATTTTGAGTTTTCCTTTGAGATTCTAATTGTCTTGTATGGAAGTGAAAGTCATTGACAAGAATCTTTTGATATGTTCTCCCCACGTTGTTTGGACCCCTAGCCAGAAGTTTCAAATCTTTGGAGATGTCAACACCATTAGCCACTTGAATCTGCTTAACCTATTATATAAAAAATGTAACAATGACAAAATTTCTTCTTTTTTGCATAAAAAATATAAGAGAACCTGTAAGATTGTTCAGCTTACATGGTTCGAAAACCAATCTGCAAAGTTCTCACAATGAATACACTCAATGACATGTTTTCCAGCATGTGGATTTTGCTCCTCCACCATTTTATGGTGTTGGCTGCATATAGAAACTCACTAAGTATTCAACATATATAAATTTCTGAATTGAAAGGAATCTACTTACTCAACATATGGCTTGATGTGGTCGCAATTAAATAGCACATATTGATGTCCTTTTCTCAAAATTTCATTGCTGAAATTTGTTGGAGTTCCTTTTCCTAATGGATGACATGAATGGAAAATATATCCAACCTTTCACTTGAGGTCTCGGCCACATCATCATTTCTACTTGTCTGATTAAACTTTGTTTCAACATAATCAGCTAGGTATAAGGAACAAAAATTCAAACATTCCTCGGCTAAATACCCTTCAACAATGCAGCCTTCTGGTCGACTTCTATTTTGGATGTAGGATTTCAAAGTTCCTAAATACCTTGACAAGGCAAGTTTTAATTCAGGTTTAGAATATTGAGATGAAGTTAATTACTAAAAATGTCTAAAACTTGTAAAATATTTCAATTAAATATTTCATGAGTACCTTTCTATAGGATACATCCACCGATAATGAACAGGCCCTGCTATTTTTGCTTCGCTAACCAAATGAACAGCTAGATGTACCATCACATTAAAAAAGAGCGGTGGAAAAATCCTTTCCAATTGACAAAGTATGATACCAATCTCTTTTTCCAAATGAACTAAATCTGCCGGATCTAAAACTTTGGAGCATAACTTGCGAAAATACCTGCTCAATTTGATCAAAGGAGAGCGAACTGCTTTTGATAAAGTTCTTCGCAAAGATATTGGGAGAAGCCGTTGCATCAAAATATGGTAATCATGACTTTTTAATCTAGAAATTTTTGGTGGCTTTACTTTAACACATCTAGAAATATTTGCTGCATATCTATCTGGAACTTTTATCCCTTTCAAAACTTTGCAAAATATCTCATTTTCCTTCTTTTTCAATGTAAAGCAAGCTGGAGGCAGAACACTCCTACCATTTCCTTCTCAATCAGATGCAATTCTGATCTTATACCTATATCACGAAGGTCAAGGCGTGATTTTTTATTATCTTTGGTTTTTTCCAGATTCAATAATGTAGCCACAATGCTCTCACAAATGTTCTTCTCAATGTGCATAACGTCAAGATTATCATATTGTCTTTCCAATAGGGCAAATCAAAGAAAATACTTAATTTTTTCTAATTAAACGGCAATTCTGGATTGTCGCTAACATTCTTCCCAAGTTTAATACTATAACCAGCTAACTCATCTAAAATTTCAGACCCCATTAACCTTCCTGGTGGTTTTCCATACTCTACAGACCCATTGAAAGATTTAGCATCTTTGCGAAATGGATGATTCATTTCCAAGTACCTCTGATGGCCCATATAGCAATATTTTCCTCAATTTTGTAGATGCTGTGAACATGTGTATTTATGACATACAGGACATGCAAGTTTTCCTTTAGTGCTCCATCCGGAGAGGATTGCATAACCTGAAAAGTCACTAATGGTCCATAAAAGTGCTGCACGAAGTTGAAAGTTTTCTTTTCTTGATGCATCATATGTATTCACTCCAACATCCCACAATTCCTTTAATTCTGCTATGAGAGGTTTTAAATATATATCAATATTATTTCCTGGAGCAAATGGACCGGGTATCAATAATGACAACATAAAGTTTGGCTGTTTCATACACATCCATGACGGCAAATTATATGGCATCAATATTACCGGCCAAGTGCTATGAGTTGAACTCATATTTTTGAATGGATTAAATCCATCTGATGCTAGGCCCAACCTCACATTACGAGAATCTTGAGAAAATTCTGGATGCTGAAAGTCAAAGGTCTGCCAAGATGGAGGAGAATCAGCAGGGTGCCTCATGTTATCATCCTTACTACGACCCTCTGCATGCCATTTCATATGGCCTGCAATTTTAGCGGACATAAACAGGCGTTGTAACCTATGTTTTAGGGGAAAATGCCATAAAACCTTATGAGGTATTTTTCTTCCCTCACCAGTCGGATCATTTTCAGATTTAATCCATCTGGATTCTTTACATGTTTCACAATGCTTTCTGCTTGCATCTACTTCCCAATACAATGTGCAGTCATTCGGACATGCATCATATTTATCATACCCAAGTCCTAATTCTTTCATTAACTTTTCAGCTTCATAATAAGACTTAGGCAAACCATCTATCGCATCTGGAAAGGCTTCTTTCAACAAATCAAGTAACATATCAAAAATTTTGTTGCTGAGTTTACCAAGACATTTGAGGTGAAGCAACCGAATCATAAAAGAAAGTTTTGAGAATCTTTTACATCCAGAGTAAAGCTCTTTGTTAGAATTATCAATCAGATTGTAAAATTTTTCAGCTTCTCCATTGGGCAATTGGTTTTTGTATTCAGTTCCATCTATCTTTGTATGATCTTGTTCAGGAATTCCCAATGCATCATGAACCAAATCATGCATGTCATCAAGTTCATCCCGTACCCCATGTGAGATATCATGAGAAGTAGGTTTTGGTGCACTAGAGTAGACAAATTCTCCATGAGCTGCCCAATGGGTGTATCCTTTAACAAAACCATAAACTTTCAAATGAAGTTCTGTATTCTCCCTGGTAATACATACACCACACTTACATTCTTTACATGGACATAATATCATCCCATTTATATTTGAATTCTGAAATGCATAATCTAAGAATTTTTGCAAACCATCCCAATATTCTTTGCTTTGTCTATTCTTTTGCATCCAAGTTTTATCCATATTCTGTAACCATGACAAATTTAACCTTAAAATATGCACATTCATACATATATATATATATATATATATATATAAAAGCAAAAAGCAATTAAGAATATCAAGAAGCTATTTGGAAGTCAACAAGAAGATCACTGTTTGAGGTAAAAGCACAAGCCATGAGCAAACAGACCGAACCCAAAGGTATTCCACCACTAGCTATTTATCACGTATCACCAAGTAAACAGTTTTTTACACGAATCAATGTTAAGAACAAAATTTGCATGTCATATGACATATCCACTACAATGACACTCCAGTTTAGCAAAGAAATTAAGAATCCGAATGACCAAAAGATGAAAAGGAACGTACATTACAGGTTCAAACAAATGAACAAATTTAACATCATATCTGTAAATTAATCTAATTTCTAATAGAAAAAAACACAAGAATATAAGTTAGCTTGTATCTCTAGTGAAATCAATGTGCACCGTCTTCAAGAACGAACACTTTTCATAGATAGCTATCTTCAATTCAAACTTGTAATGAAACATTAATGAACTTAAGTAAAATTTTAACAATTGTATAATATTTTGAATAGGTGGTATACGTCCTTCACTAATTATTCAAGAAGAAAATAACACCAGCTTGCAAATTTCTTGACAAATATTTTGGAAAATGAGAAGGAACCAAAAGTGCTGAATGACTTTTCCTAATTATTTTAAAGAAAATAGAACAAACAAATATAGAAGAGTTTTAAACTTATCTTTTTGAGATGCAAATTAATTGTTTATATCTGTGATTAGTTTGAGTCAACCAGAACCGGACAGAACAGGAGTGTCAAGAAACAAAAGACAGATTTGACGTTGTATTATGTAACGGACACAACTGAGGCTACGCTTATCGAATTGAGATGCAATTTATACCGTTTCGAAGCTAAGATAAAGAAATACAACTTTGATGAAGACCACTCAGTCCAATTCGTAGTGTAGCTAGGTCAAAATTTCAATGTACAAAACTAGAATCTCACAAACAGGTTAGCTAACCGCACTATGGTTAAACGACAATAACTCAGGCTATCGAAGTCCGATTGAGGCGTTTTTAGGGGCGTTGGAAAGTTAAGACATAGCACTACAACTTCTATATTTTGGCCAAATACTAAGTCAGTACGCATTAGGGTGAACAGACGCGGTCAGATTGGTGAAATGTCAAAACTGTCCCTCAAGTTCTACCTATGGCAGTCAGGGGTATTTTTATCTTTTCACATGTTACAGTACTCGGATTGAACTAAAATTTTACAGGAAGCTATAAAACATCATTCCCTACAACTTTCATGTTTTGTGATAAGTCTAATTCGGCCTTCCTCATGGTCAACCAGAACCGGACAGAACAGGGCAGATTGGTTTCCAATTTCTGGCTTTTGCACATTTACTCTAGAAATCAATATCTAACAAGTGCTCTATCATCAAACCCACCAATTACTAACTCAATAACATTAATTAAGAGGTAGATAACTATAATCAAAGTTGAAAATATAAACCCTAACTCCATACCCAACAAATCAATAAAAACTAACCGATTAACCGTCATAAACCAAGAATATGAGTTTCTATTCACACTTAAACAAGATTAAGGAAGAGTAGAGGGATAGGCCGCTATGGTACCTTCCAAAAGCCCCTTGGAGGTGAGAAAGACACCACTTTCTTCCAAAAATTTCAGTACACCAAGCCTTCCAAGCACCAAAAGGTAAGTTTAATCGGTTTGGTTCGTTTAATTTCAACTCAACAAGGAAGAATCAAGGTTGGAGGTGAAGTTGTTTTTCTCTCTTTTCCCTCTCTTATTTTTGGCCAAGATGGAAGAAAAATGGAAGGGAATGAAACCAAGAAGAAAGATAAGAAGGAAGGAAACTCATTTGGTCAATGGTCCATGGATTGCCAACAAGTGTCACCACAAGATTCAATCTTAATTTTTTCTTTTTCCTCCCTTTTCTTGGTCAATAATTTCGGCCCTATGGAGGAGATATTTAGGGCCAATTTTGCTGAAATAAAAGTGAGAAGATTAAGGTGATAATGTGGTGTTCAAGTGGTGCACTCAATCGGTAGCGAACGGTACCCGTCGGTCCAACCCGTTTTTCCTTATTTCGCACGTACTAGGGTTTTAACTTATATTTCACTAATTTATTATTATCACTTCTAATCACACACTTAATATCATCTAAAACTTACTCTTAATCACCAAATTTGATCCACACTCCGTACCGAATAGTCACACTACGGATAGGCATAAAAAACCTAATTCGCACTATCTTGAAAATAAAATGGAAAACCCTTAATTTTATGTTCGTTTACACTTATTGTAGGGTGATTGAGTAGCAGGGCCATTATAAAGTAATATTTTTCAAATAAAAGGGGATTTTAAGAAAAATATAAGAGATTTTCAAGTCCTCACACTCTCTCCTCCTTAAGAGAATTTCGATCTCGAAATTCATACCTTTAGTCGTAAACAACTTAGGGTATTTCCCTTGCATATCCGTTTCTAACTCTTAGGTCTCACCGTAGCCACAATTTAACTAAACAATGAAAAACACGATTTGTACCTTCTACTACCTCCGGTGGTTCAGGTACTGCCTGTTGGTTCAAGGCGTACACCCTAACTGGCACATTTGATTTAGTCCCTCCTACATTTGCTTGTTCAAGATTCAGGTGTGACCTACGGGGGCAAGTTGCAAGTTGGTGTTCGGCACTACCACACCATAAATATTTTCGTGCCTTTCGCCAACAATCATCCTCAGTATGATTGGTCTTACCACAGTACCCACAAGATACTCGAGAGGCTGAGGTCTGACCTCCTTGCGAGGCACCTCTTGCTTGTCCCTTTCCACTCGAGGCTCCGCTTGCAGTAATTTCCTTAAGTGTCCTCGAAATTTGCCTACCACCATTCCCTCGACTCATCTTAGAGGGTGGCATATCTAGATCACCTTGTTCCTGCCCGTGACTTCCACCAGGCGCACCTCTTCTTTTTGCATGAAAAACCCTCACTTGTGCCCTAACAATTTCTATTCTCTGGGCTTTCTCCAAAACATCCGTAAAAGTATTAATTTGTGCCGCCGTCAAAACCTCCTGTATGTCCACATTTAGTCATTGGACAAACCTCCTTACCATCCTTTGCTCCGTAGATATCAATTCGGGAGCAAACTTAGATAGTTTCGTGAACTGAGTCTCATACTCAGATACACTCAGAGTTCCATGATGAAACTTAATAAAATCGCCCTCCCTCTTCTCCTGAACTATCGGCGACAGATATTTCGCGTTAAACTCCCGTACGAAATTTAACTAGGTTCAGGCAGTTCCCTCTCTCCCCCATTTAGCCTGAATCACATTCCACCAGGCCCTAGCTGGTCCTTCAAACTGAAATACAGTGAAATGCACCTGTCTATCCTCCGTATAGTTTAAAACAGCAAAGATATTGATCATGGTCTCTAATCACCTCTCGGCTCTCTCAGGGTCCGGTCCTCCCAGGAACTTAGGAGGAGAGAATTTTTGAAATCTCTCGAGTGCTCTATCTTGTCCAATAGCGAGATCCCTAGGTTGGTTCACAGGGGCTTGACCCTGTTGTTCTACCAAACGGGCAAGTATATTGGTCATTTACTGAATTGCCGTTGCTACCTGGTCCCCCCCTTCCGCTCGGGGTCCAGGTTGCGGTTCAACTGTTTCAGCTCTTTCCTCTCTGGATTCTCGTACAGGTTTTTGTGCCTGTCTAGTCCCATGGCCACGGCTAGAACCGCGTCTTCGGGTAGTTTCACGTCCTTGATTCCGTCTACCCTCTATACCTCTTTTCCTACATAAGTATAAGCAAAATAAAATAGCTATAAAGGCCGATAAAAGTATTTTCAAATCATAAAACGAAAATAACATAACACATTGGAAATCATACTTTATATACATGTCAGAGCAAGTCACATATCCTATGGGACATTAACCCTAGATATTACTCAAAACTTGACGAAGTACAACCAAATATGTACGCGTGAATAGAAAGGGTCCCCAAACTCACTAATATCTTCAATTTATCTCAAGTCCAAACTATTCGCATCCCCTTTGCCTTGATTTTCGCCATCCAAACTTATCCTCATATTATTCGGGATACCGACTTATCATAAAGGTATCACTCTCCGGTACTCGGATACAGGAATCCGAAAATATGATAATTCACCACTCGAGTTAGCTAGGCTCAAGAGAAAATCAACCATTTTTTAGATTCCTACCCAACATATATATCTAAAGTCTCCAACAATAGACATTTATTTCACACTTAACAAACCAATCCCCACAGTCCGAGAACCCTCTCCCGGCACGAGCTCGATAGGAGCTCTGATACCATCTGTGACGGCCCCACCTCCCCCTAGGGCGTACCCCAGGGTCTAGCGGACCGCCTGCCCAACTCTCGTCAGGACTCACTCACTCGTAGCTCAAGAAAAATAATGTACAACCATAGAAAATAAATAACACAACCACTTCAACTTAATATATATATACATTGATGCTCAAATCCAAATACAAAACTTTCACACACCAAAATATTTCAAAGCGTTTACAATTCAAGTACAACCAACCCTAGTCGGATGCTAGCGCGAGTACAATTCAAAATTTAAAATAATTAGATTACGCTAGTTTGTACACGTCTCACGCCTTTCTCGTACCCCCTGTAAGGAAAATAAATGACGTGAAATGAGTTAAAAGCCCAGTGAGGTTCCAAATAGAATGTTGACCATTATTTAAACGTGCAAGTATCACGTAGCAAAGTAATGAGCATGAAAAGTTCATAAAAGAGAGTAATAACACTTCAAATAGCAAATCTCAACATGAGCGAGTGTAAAGTTTTCTTTTAAAATAAAACAATAACACGAGAAGTACTAATCATTCCAAAGTATAAGGATATAGATGGCTCTCAGGAGCCAACTTCCCATTGCATCACCAGAGCTTGATCAAGTAATAGTTAACACTCCGTCAACTTTCAAGTAAGTAACCAATCCAATAGAGTACCACTTAAACTACTCTCCGTCCACCATTCAAACCCTCTACTGGGTCCAAAATCCTCAATAAACACTGGTGATAATACTCGAGTATACCGATTAGTCGAGAAGATATTGCTCCACTCGACAAAACAAAAGACTCAGGGTTCGTTACTCAATCGACCAAACCCGTGTCGGCTCGACTCTAGTAACTCGCCACAGGATTTCTGAAATTTCAGGAAGTGCGCACCATATACACAAATATATCAAATCCATTTCAACAATAAACAAATATATCTCATATTAGGGCAAGTGCGATAAAGTGCACTCTTACCCGATCAAACAAATGATATATCATTAAATCACATTGGTCAAGTGTTGAAAATAAGTGTCTAATTCAATCAGGTATTTGGAAGCACTCACCAAAGGTCTAGTGCCTCTCAAAAGTCACGTTCAGGTCCAACTCCCTAGTTGGAGTCCAAATTTGCGATAAAATATCATTTGCGAATGTAAAACTCTCTAAAATTTGAAATATAGGAGTTTTGGTTCAAGAAAATCAAGTAAATGCAATGCACTTAAGTAGTATTCACGATACTTATCAAATTTCAAAACATTCATGCTCGCTCGTAAACTTTTGAAACTTTGAAACAATTACACTTGAACTACCATTTAAGTCGAAGAAATGGAGAAAACATATTTTTTATTAGTCGTAAATTTCATTTTTTTAAGGGTACAAGGTCAGCCACGATCTAACTTATATATCTCGATAAAAGAAGACGCAAATATCCTAGATGGTTCAAGTGGTATTCGTTCTCAAATCCTTACGCAAGTCGCGAGTATATCTACCTAGCCCTCGAGTGTAAATTTGGGCAGCACGTCCTTTGTATTTACCTATTTTTCAGTCATTTATGGCTTCATTATTTTCCTCAATCAGTCCCAAATCACACACAAAATAATCTCATTTCAATCGCCGTTCAATAGGCTCTATGTCATACAAGGACAAAATCAAGCTAGGAACATGTGCGGAAATGAAGTTTGAGTCAAGAAACAAAAGACAGATTTGATGTTATTTTGCGTAACGGACACAACTGAGGCTACGCTTATCGGATTGGGATGCAATTTATACCGTTTTGAAGATAAAATAAAGGGCTACAACTTTGATGAAAACCACTCAGTCCAGTTCGTAGTGTAGCTAGGTCAAAATTTCAATGTACAAAACCAGAATCTCACAAACAGGTTAGCTAACCGCACTATGGTTAAACGACAATAACTCAGGTTACCGAAGTCCGATTAAGGCGTTTTCAGGGACGTTGGAAATCTAAGACATAGCACTACAACTTTTGTATTTGGCCAAATGCTAAGTCAGTACGCATCAGGGTGAACAGATGCGGTCAGATTGGTGAAATGTCAAAACTGTCCCTCAAGTTCTACCTATGGCAGTCAGGGGTATTTTTATCTTTTCACATGCTAAAGTGCTCGGATTGAGTTGAAATTTTACAGGAAGCTATAAAACATCATTCCCTACAACTTTCATGTTTTGTACTAAGCCTAATTTGGCCCCCCCTCATGGTCAACCAGAACCGGACAGAACAGGGCAGATTGGTTTCCAATTTCTGGCTTGTGCACCTTTACTCTAGAAATCCATATCTAATAAGTGCTCTATCATCAAACCCACCAATTACTAATTCAATAACATCAATTAAGAGGTAGATAACTATAATCAAAGCTGAAAATGTAAACCCTAGCTCCATACCCAATAAATCAATCAAAACTAACCGATTAACTGTCATAAACCAAGAATATGAGTTTTTATTCACACTTAAACAAGATTAGGGAAGAGTAGAGGGTTAGGCAGCTATGGTACCTTCCAAAAGCTCCTTGGAGATGAGAAAGACACCACGTTCTTCCAAAAATTTCAGTACACCAAGCCTTCCAAGCACCAAAAGGTAAGTTTAATCGGTTTGGTTCGGTTAATTTCAACTCAACAAGGAAGAATCAAGGTTGGAGGTGAAGTTGTTTTTCTCTCTTTTCCCTCTCTTATTTTTGGCCAAGATGGAAGAAAAATGGAAGGGAATGAAGCCAAGAAGAAAGATAAGAAGGAAGGAAACTCATTTGGTCAAAGGTCCATGGATTGCCAACAAGTGTCACCACAAGATTCAATCTTAATTTTTTCTTTTTCCTCCCTTTTCTTGGTCAATAATTTCGGCCCTATGGAGGAGATATTTAGGGCCAATTTTTCTGAAATAAAAGTGAGAAGATTAAGGTAATAATGTGGTGTTCAAGTGGTGCACTCAATCGGTAGTAAACGGTACCCGTCGGTCCAACCCGTTTTTCCTTATTTCGCACATATTAGGGTTTTAACTTATATTTCACTAACTTATTATTATCACTTCCAATCACACACTTAATATCATCTAAAACTTACTTTTAATCACTAAATTTGATCCACACTCCGTACCGGATAGTCACGCTACGGATAGGCGTAAAAACCCTAATTCGCACTATCTTGAAAACGAAAGGGAAAACCCTTAATTCTATGTTCATTTACACTTATTGTGGGGTGATTGAGTAGTAGGGCCATTATAAAGTAATATTTTCCAAATAAAAGGGGATTTTAAGAAAATATAAGAGATTTACAAGTTCTCACACCCACGAGACGAGATAAACTCAAGAAGCAAACTTATCACTTCGGAAGTTAAAATTCAGAAACCAATACATTTCAAATTGAAGGATTGCACTCCTCCATCGCATGAATAATTATTATCCATACCTCAAACCCTTAATTTTGCAAGAAAATATCGACAAACAAATTGCAATGATTCACGTACGGCAGGCAAAGCATATGCTTTTCAAAAACCCATAATACACTTACCTTTTAACCGCTACACCATCCTTCTCTTCCTCTGGTCAAATTGGAGTGCATCTAAAAACTTAGACAGAACGAGAAAGGGTAGGGATTAAAGAATGAAAAAAGAATGTAGGCTTGGAAGATTGATTTTGATGATGATGGATTTTATTAATAGGGTCCAAGGGTTTAGATTTGGAGAAGAAACTGGTGGAACTTTTGGTGTGAATTCTAATCGACGGAGCTTTCAAAGAATGTATTGGGCAAACTTTTAGTGAATCGGCAAACTATCAGTGAAGTGGCAAAATTTTCCTTGCCGCGTTCTTTTTTTCTTTTCCCTGCGCTTTCTCACCATTTCTTTTATACCAGTGATAAAACTATGTCGTTTCTATCTCAATTTCCTATTACTTCTGCTGACATTCACAGGTAATGCCCTAATAGCTATTCTATTTTGACATATCAAATTTTTCAATTTAGAAAAAATATAAAACAAAAGGCAATGCTACTTGGTTCATGTTATTTTATTATGACACTCACTTTTTCATGTCTTCATAAAAGATGTAAAATAACACTTACAAAAAAGTGTCCTTATAGATATGTCATAATAGGACTTTTTTCTTGTAGTGCAGCTGGAAATTGTTGTGAAACATGAGTCAAAAAATAAGTGTGAAATGCACACAAGTTGTTCTGCAAATTGCAGAGGAAAGAGAAAGATCCGAGACCTAAGATCCGAGGGCGAAAAAACTGATCCGAGCTCGGATCATCTTTTCCATTCTTTCACGTCTCTTGCAGAAGAAGATCCGAGACCTAATTCCTAATGGATCCGAGCTCGGATCCTGTGCTCTCGGATCGGCTTCTGCAGAATAAAAAACGAGGTCTCGGATATGTGGCCTCTGGGAGGGGATCCGAGCTCGGATCCTCTTCCCCTGCTTGTAGCTTCCATCTTTTTTTTTTTTGCCGTGCAACTCCCTATCTTGCTTCATGTACACGTTAGTCTCCTTGAGTTGCCTTGCACTTTGCTTCAACTAGAGAGATTGTTCCATGCGCTCATTCCCTACAAAATGCCATATGTTCCCGCATACATTTGTACATGTAGTTCACTAAGTAACACTTAAAGAAATTTTATACTCAAAAGGGTTTAAACATGGCTATTCTCTCCTAAAAAGACAACAAAACTTGCATTTTATCAAATAAAATCAAGGTAAAATATTTACTTATCAAACTCTCCTACACTTGAATCATTGCTTGTCCTCAAGCAATCCAACAAAACACTCAACCAATAATTCAAGTGTCAAATAGAACATATGCTTTATCAAATTCAGTTCTCCCAACTCATCCTTTAATCATTATGCAATTCCTCTTAATGCATCTAATACTCATCATACTTAATAAAGTGGAATCAATTATCCCTAAATTTTATCATATTCAAATCAATCTCTCTCCCCTACTTGGCTACACAAATAACCGATTCTTACCATCCCTTAGTGAGAATTTTCCATTTCATTTGTTTCCTCCACAAAATACTATTAACGAGGGCATCTCAAATATATACTAATCACCAATACTTGTAATGTTACAAGTGCCTTTTGATGCGAGAATCGACACTTGTAGGTGAGGACCCCCGATTACTCAGCACTTAAACGTCAAATTTCCCACACCTTTCCATCCAAATACCTTTTTACGCGTAAATCAACATTTTTAGATAAAGATTCCCGGTTACTCAGTACTTAAATTTACGGTGTGAATTTATTGCTGCTTTCTCTTCTTTTTTTTTCTTTCTTTTTCTCTTTCTTCACATTTTTTTTCAATGTTAAGAATCAACCCTCTTTCAACATGAAAAGAGAAAAAATATCACTATGGGATAATATCACTCGCCTATTTGTAAATTAAAGTAAAGGGAGAGATTTCATTAAAGATAGAAATAAAAGTATAATTGTTCCCACTTTATTAAATATACTTTCTAAGATACATTAATCGTAATCACATAAAACTAATTACAAGTCACGGGAGAAATGAATTCTTCTAAAGCAGATTTTCATTTGGTCAACGATTAAGGAAATTTGATAACCTAATTAGCTTCTTGGGTCATAGTGCAATTTTGGAAAAGATTCCGGAAAAATTTTGGCAGAGTTTTCCCTATAAATAGATGAAACTCCCTGTCAGCAAACCACAATTCAACAAGAATTCAGTCGTAATGTATATTTTCACAATCATTTCCAGCATTTCTCATCAAAAATAAAGAGTTAACATGTACTAACAACCATAGAAACCACACCCTCCCCTATACTTAATAGTCATACTGTCCTCAATGTGAAAGGAGGGCAAAGAAACAATACTCCCCTAATCAATTTGCGTGAGAGATCCAGCAGTCAATACGAACATCTCGAATATCACGAACATCCCAAAATCTACTTAGACTGCAGGGGGGAAAGTACATAACAGTAGGGGAGTAAGACAATCCAAAAGACTTAACTAAACAAAACACTTATCTAAAAGAAAAATAAACAAAAGAAAGTCCAAAACAAAAGAAAACAAAGGAAATTAAACTAAGGGTCCGCCTCCGACTTCTACATGAACTTCTTGCTCAACTTCGCCTCTGCGTTCAGGAATGGACGCAGCTTGACCCTCACCATGTACGGAGGCAGAGTCGGTGTAGGTGAATGGCGGATTTGGAAATAGTTCTCCAAAGCACGAAGACGCCGATCATGCCTCTCCAACCTCTCCGTCATAACGCGCTTATGTTGGTCAATGCGCTCCATTACTCTTGTCTCCATACAGCAAATGGCATTGAGGACCTAGAGATTGTTCCATGCGCTCATTCCCTACAAAATGCCATATGTTCCCGCACTAATCCATACATTTGTACATTTAGTTCACTAAGTAACACTTAAAGAAATTTTATATTTAAAAGGGCTTAAACATGGCTATTCTCCCCTAAAAAGACAACAAAACTTGCACTTTATCAAATGAAATCAAGGTAAAATATTCACTTATCAGTAAAACTTTGACTCAGTAC
The DNA here is from genome assembly GCF_003713205.1 of Coffea eugenioides. Classification (NCBI taxonomy): domain Eukaryota; kingdom Viridiplantae; phylum Streptophyta; class Magnoliopsida; order Gentianales; family Rubiaceae; genus Coffea; species Coffea eugenioides. The sequence continues at coordinate 12,565,426 of NC_040036.1, read as the reverse complement.
TCTGAGGTGATCTAGGACACTCTAGAGCTTGTATTGATAAATTATACATGGTGATACTTTTGCAGTTTCAATAAATGAAGTACAGGTATTATTTGAACTGTTTGAGAAAATCAGCAGGTCCATTATTGATGACGGGCTCATCCACAAGGTATCTTCTGTTCACCGGTGAGGTTACACAAGCGACGCTTTCGAACTATCAATTCTGGCCACACAACTTATTTTTAGTACTGATCTTGCATAAGGAAGAAAGGGCCTTCGTCAACTAATGCTTTGTGAATGTAATTTCATTCTCAGGAAGAGTTTGGCTTAGAAAAGAATCTATTTGCAGACAGGGTATGTCTTTCAATACCTTTTTCTTTAGTAGCTGTTGAAATTCATGATCATTGAGCAAATGAAAAATTCTTGGATGGATCAACTCTAAAGCTACATGGTCCATAAACTTTCCTCTTTTATCTTACTCTATTTTATTTTCTTTTGCGACGAAAATGATGTATAAACTTTTATGTGATTTTGTGTTTCTTGCGCCTAAAAAGTTGTAGGAAAATATTTAGATGGATCTAATTTTTACAGAGATTAAGATTTTAATCGTTATACTGTTCTAGAAGGTACAAGTTGACGAATCTGTTCCAGGCATACCAACCATATTATATCCATATTCTTCGCCTGAGCATACACTGAAACGAGAGGACGCGAATCCATACAAGAATTTTCCACAACGAATATATCAAACCGCAGGGGATAAAATTTGGCTGCTTTTGTCTTATTGTTCATGGTGCAAGCTGCAACCAAGCTGCTGCTTCTTCATGACTTTTACTATTAATCTACTTTGAAGCTCTCTACATTCCCTCCTTATTCCACTTTTTGTTCTGCCCTTTGACTCCTGTTTTGGTTCTGTCTTTGGTCTCTAGTCTTGGTTCTACTTTGAACAACTCTCACTACGTTAAGATTATGCAACTGTGGTGACTGAATCCATGGTATTTTGTTGTGCAGTTATTTGATTTGTTTGATATTAAATGCAATGGAGTAATTGAATTTGGTGAATTCGTTCGAACTCTGGGTATTTTTCACCCAAATGCACCAACAGAAGATAAAATTTTATGTAAGGTTTACATTTTGTATAATAAACCACGCTGTAATTTAGACTTGTATTCTTGTTTTGCTTCATATTTTTCTTTTAGGTGAATAAGTCTTTAAATTAACTTGGTCCACTACTCGTTTGCTAATGTATTTTTGTTTGTTTTCCACCAGTTGGATTCAGACTGTACGATCTTAGGCAGAATGGTTACATTGAGAAGCAAGAGGTTAGTTCAACGGCATTTGTGCATCAGCTAAGTTAGGTTGGCTTGCAGCATGTACAATAGGTCCCAATAGCCTCCATTTTTTGAAATTCTTTTTATGGATTTTTCAATTCTGTGCCACGCGATAAGAGTAGGTAATAACAAAAACTAATGGACAAACAAGGAAGTGGGATCACTCCCTATTAAATCTTCTAACTTTAAATGAGCATATTTCTTTCACTCTCCCTTTACCATTTTACCCTTTTAGCAAAACTTGATATTCGGCCTTAATTGATAGAATACACTGATAGTGTATACATTATCACGATTTGATTCATGATATGTGTGTAAAAGTTGAATTTCAAAAGCAATGGAATTATGATTGTTATCTCAATAGGCATAATACTTTGTATATTTTTATAGAGGAAACTACTAATATGTTGAAAAAAGCTTCAATTTAACATCTTCTTGAATTTTCTTGAAAAGGCTAATAAGCGTTATATTTTTAGTTGAATTTTCAACATCTTCTTGCCTAAATTCATCGTCAAAAGCTTCAGAGTTCATTCAAATCAAATTGATTTTGTACCACACTTGCACTGAGATTAAATTCGCAAGATTCGTCATCCATTATACAAAAGAAAATGACTAATAGAAATAATTAAAATCATATAGAAAATGAAAAAAATACAACAAATATTTTCTTTGTCATTTTACCTGGCAACAGACATTGAATGCTAAAAAAAAACCTTGCAAGCCTCCTAACATTGTAAAAAGTATCTTTGACAACGAGCTAACCTTAGAAGTATAAGTAGGATAAAAGTATCTTAAGGATAGATATTTAAAAACTAGGAGGAAGTCTCAATTCTTTCTTTTCCATTTAGAATTAAAAAAAAAAAGTTAGACACACCAGAAAATTGGCGCTATCCATATGGCGCTAATTTTAACTAAAATATATGATAATGAGTAGCTGCTTAAAAAGAGTGATGAGTAAATAGCTGCCTCAAATCGTGGATCATCTTCCGTCAATTTCGGTCATTGGAATAATCAATGAGGACTGAATATCAAATTTTGCTAAAAGGGTAAAATATTAAAGAGGAAGTGAGAGAAATATGCTCACTTAAATTTAGGAGGTTTAATAGGGAGTGATTATTCACTTCCTTACTTATCCTGTGCTCTTAGGCACAGAACAGTTTTTTTTTTTTAACTTCTATGTTCCTACAATCTGTCAGAGATAAATGATATGCACATACCATTGCTAGTTTCTTGCTGTCTTGCATATCCATTTTCACTGATTAATCTCCAGCACAAAAAATTTTACTTAAAGGAGTGTAATAAGCTAGAAAAGGATGTGCGTACATCGTTGCTCTCATCCAAATTACCGCCTTTTAATTGGCAACAAATGCAAATATGAAAACTTTATTTATTAATAGGATTAATCTTTTCTACACTGTCAATATTAGATGAATGATAACTATGCAAAATTTGAATTTGAAATTCAACATTTGCATGCATGTTATGAATCTAACGGTGATAGTGTATATACTGTCAGTGTATATAAGATTTATCATGATCATCAAATTAATCAAACCAACTGGCAGCTAAGGGAGATGGTACTAGCAGTACTATCGCACGAATCAGAGCTCCTACTCTCGGATCATTTTGTTGAAATAATTGTGGATAAGGTGAAAATTCTCTAGACGATTATGTTTTGTTCATTCTAAAATTCCTCCAACTTTTCTACGTTGTAGACATTCAAAGATGTAGATACGAGAGGTGATGGCAGGATTGATCTAGATGAATGGAAATGTTTTGTATTAAAGAATCCATCTCTTCTGAAGAACATGACTCTTCCTTATCTGAAGTCTGATAACCTCTCAAAGTTGTCGGTCAAATTAAATCTTCTTAACGTGTCAAATATGATCACCAAGGTAAAATCCTCAAAGTTTTCTCTGGGTTTTGTAGCAGTAAATAAAACAAAAAAAAAGTGCTAAAAATAGGGATAATTATTCTGAAAGGAAAAGCGATGTCAACATTCATTTGCAAATTCAAATTGGAAAAGAATCCTTCCAAAGGAAAAATTCTGAATTAAGGGAATTTTTTGATAAACTACATGTCAGATTCTAGCCCTAAAAAAAGGTCAGCTAACGCAGTTACTTGGCCTGTCCGGGGACTTAAACTTTAGCATTTCCCAGCTTTGTGGTGAGCTCTGACATTGAAGATCTAGAAATCGAGGTTGATGGTTAAGAAAAAATTGTAGCTTGGAATCTCTAGTTAACTGGGGCTCAATCAAACTTTATTTCTCCGCACTGCCATACTCGGCTTAACCTTAATCATCCGCCTGGTTTGATTCATGGCTCTAAGCAGTACGTACAACTTCTTTGTGAAGCACACTTTTATGATCCTGCTCAGAATGCTTAGATTTAAGAACAGGAATAACATGTTCAATTGTAACATGACCAGTGATACGTTTTCGTGTAATTTTTCATCTTTAAGATGTACACTTACGTATTATTTACTGTTTTTCTCCAAAAATAGGGCTGTTCTATTCTGACACGTCAAAGTGTACGAGACTTGAGAGAATATAAACTTTTAGAACTCTTTCCTGGTAACTTCATTTGAAAAAAAAAAAAGGAGGAAAAGTCTCCTGGTTTGGTGCGTTAAACCCTAACTATTCTTGACGAGTAAAGCTTTTTAGTTTTCCTCCCATATTGTAGCTTCTCGACAACGAGTGTCTAAAACAAAAGCAAGCTGGATTCTGCTTCTCGATTGGAAATTTCTTCAAATTCTTTTGCTACCATAGCTCATATAGGTTTTTATGAATGATAAAAGGGTAAAAAATAAAAAAACCCCTTGTGGTAAGCCTAATACACAGAAAAGCCCCCTATGATTTCAAAATATACAACACGATACCTCATGCTTTGAACTAAATTGTAAAGGTGACGGAATTCGTTAAACTTAACGGAAATGACTTATTGGAACCTAAAAAAAAATTTTATACCTAAGTTTTATTAAATATACCTATTCTACCCCTTAACCCTCAATTCTCTCTATTTAGAGAATAAAACAAATAAATTTTTTGAGCTGTCTTTTGCTTAATTATATCAGGACATTTTTATCATTTTGTTCATTTTCGTTAAGTTTAATGGATTCCGTCACCTTTACAATTTAGTTCAAAGTATGAGGGATCGTGTTGTATATTTTGAAACCATGGGAGGCTTTTCTGTGTATTAAATTTATCACAGGGGGCTTTTTTGTTTTTTACCCATGATAAAATAAAGTTGCCTCTCTGGCAATATAGGGTACAGTTCTAGAAATCTTGACTGCAAACTCTTGATTTTGAATTTGAATTGGCCATACTAAACCAACATAGATCTCTAAAAGAAAAAAAGATCGGAAAGATAAGTAAGCATGCACCACATGCATGTTATATGGACGGAATACAAATACCAAGGAACCTGAAACCAAGATTGGCGTGTATTAATACCAAAAAGGTAAAGTATGCTGATATACAACTATGGGCATGGTACATGAGTTCTTCAGGAACAAATCTGGCAGTAAGGGGCTTCCAGTAGGGTGCAAGTGGAATGAGTAAAAATGGGACATCCCGAGTCTGGACTCCAGCTCATGTAATGATGCAACTCGAGCATGAGAATTTGACTTGACGGTGTTCTTAACATATTTGAATTTGACTGAAGTAATATTCAACAACCAGTTGAGAGCTTGATCAAATTCGAGTTCAAGCACGATCAAGCCTAGATTAATTTGCCAATGAAGCTTGAGTAAAAAAGTAATCATGACGTTGAGGGACAAATAATAGCCCTTTCACATGAATAAAAATAATAAAGAACAAAAGAATAATACGTACGAAAGCTCAATCGAGTTCACCCAGCCCCGGGTTTCAAACCTAATACTTCCGTGCTGGAGCTTGGCTCAGATAAATATGACTTAAACTTTACTCGAGTTGAGTCATTCAACATCAAACTTTGTCGGACTTTTGACTGAATTACTAAAGAATAGATTGAGCTTGTACTTTATTTACACGTTTGGGTCATTATTTAAAATTATTTTTCTTTTTTAAACAACAAAAAACTGAGAGTAATAGTAGCACCGCGGCAAACTCAAATAGATTGCAACAGTTTAATAAAACAAATTACGTATTCTTTCCATGGGTTTTGTGAGTTGGTGTTACTTCAAGATTGCTGTCTCATACTTTTAAGATCCTCCGACTCCAAGTAATTAATATGCAGGCTCCACCCCCTTTCGGCCAAACTGCAGGGCGCCAATTTTCAAAAGCTAACACTACTAAACGATTTTACTTGCTCATGATGGACTACTAAAACATTGCTTGATCCGTCCCCAAACAAAGCTTGAGATAACAATACTAAACGATGTTGCTTGCTCAAAAAATGTTAGTATTGTAATGAAGATTGAAAAGAATTAGCACACCCATATGGGAAAATGTCCATTAAGTCGAGTATGTCCTTGGTCAATTGGATGGAATGGCTAAAAGAAACGTTCTTCAAGGTTTTTAGTAGTTAAAGAAACCATTTCCTTTAGCCAACCAAACCCTAGAAAATAAGGGAGAGAACAAATCAATTTCCTCAAAAACGACTTCTAGGAAAATATTTTCTTAAAGAAAAACTTGTACCTTGTAGCAAACGGATTCTAGAAGAAACTTAGCTAACAGTCCAAACATTGGGACCAGAGTGGTGATTAGCCTAGCATACTGTCGATCGACTACTGGGAAAAACACATGCAAATATTAAAAAATTGAAAAAAAAAAGTAGAAATTATTGGAATTAATAAGAAGAGAATAGAAGAAATTAGTGGAACTTTTTTGAAACTTACTGATTATCTATCTATAGTTTTAATGTGGTCAAAATACTGACTATACGGTGGTAAAAAAATAGAAAAAAAAGTGATACAGAATTTGAAAACCAAATGCCAAATGTCGTGCTATAGATATCCTATGCATATATAAAAAGCAATTTGCAGCTGACTCTTGGGAATTTTTCATCTGTCTTGTGGAGGGGTATTTCTGGGAGAGCAACATTGTGGTGGCAGAATTCCTGCAAAGAGTACAACCTAGGCATGGTTTGAGAAGCAGTGTTTTGTCTATGTTACCCTTTTACCTTAGTTGGTCACGGACTGTTGGGGATTGTAAACTATCCTATGTAGGGGTATTTTGGTCACAGAAGAACAGGGAAGACAATGGTACAGCCTGGCGTACAACATCCTAATGCTTCTGCCAATGTTGTATGCCTATAATGCCCTCTTAAGTGCTTATACAGCTTTTAAACTACGAATTCAATGGCTTAAGTATCTGTTAAATTTGTCATTAATACAAATAGAAAAAGGGAGTAAAGCTGATGAAACCACAGAATTGCAATTCAACTTCGATGAAGAATAGGAACCACACAAATAAGTAATGGGACTCAATTTAAGTGAGTTGTAATATGTGCAAGATGAAGGATCGTTTGGAGAGTGTCCTGAGATGAGAAGGGCATTCGAATTATAGAGTTGGAGCTCAATTCTACCTGAAATGGGATTCACTTAAATGAGTAATAAAACTATGTTGAAGAGAGCTTTAATGCAGCCTGCTTGGAAACCCACTTTTGTAACCGATGAAAAGTGTAAATGCAGGAAGTGAAGGTGTTGACCTTGGTGTTGGGTTTTAGGGACACTACGCAGCGGAAAAATAAAAATTTTTCCCTAAAACCATCCAGGAATCACCCTAGATTTTACGTATGATGTATAAAAAGTAGGGTTATAGGATTACCTTAATCCAAGCAGCGTCTCCCTGCAGCGTTGTTTGAGGATGGTCAGCCCTTGAGCAGTCCAATCGTCCTGCCTCTACTGATATCCACGCTAGAGCAACCCTGAGTCGTCTCACGAACTATGTATTGAAGAGCAAGAAAAAGTTGCTAGCCCTTCTTACTCTTATTCGAAAAATATGTGACACTCACAGATTCTCCCTTTTTCTATTTGTTACCTTCACCCTCTCGTATCTCAGCCAAAAAACTATTTAACGGAGAGAGAGAGGGATACCTGATAATATATGATGATAAGTCTCCTTGTCTGATTCAAAATCAAAAGCCTAAGACTTCTCTTCACTCAAGACTCTATCTATCATCATCTGATAGATAAGAGATAACCATTTACTCTTATTTGCTCAAATAGGCCTGGGATTAATTTTCTTTTAAAATTAAACCCCGATAATTCACATAGTTTCAATCCAGGATTAAATCTCTATTGCGTGTGACCCAATAGGTCCCGAATGTATTGGTAATAATTATGGTTTAATAATTAGATAAAATAAACTACTTTATTTTATCATAACTTATAATAAATAATTAACCCATAATTATAAATCACGAGCGGTGTCTAGCAACACATCGTGATTGCCCAATTATTCGGAATTAGTCAAGGGAATTTGACCTAACCTTTCCGTGAAAAATTACCGTGTAATTATTATCCTTTCACCAAAGATATCCAATTAGTCAGGAATAAGGAATAAGTGCCAATTCCCTGATGACTAATTAAATTTTCTAGTTCCCGAAATTTACCCTTAATTAGGTTAAATTGAAGACATTCTTCAATTTACCTAGTAGTCGACTTTAGGGTTAATTTCTCACTAGTGGCCATCCGGATATCAACTCCTTCTATCAGAGTGGTAAATCCTGTCTTGATCACCCATTTTCTTTACGTGCTTCACACTACATCCAACTTCTACATTTTAAGGTACTCACGAAGAGTAACAAGTAAATAGAGTCAAAATGTAGCGATTCACACTCAAGATACTATGGTGATCTCAAGTCGTAGGATCACTTACACAATTTTCACTAGAGATACACCATTGGCACTAGATAGATATCCTAACGGGATCTCTAAACGGATCATCCAATGCATTTGTACTTTTCAAATCATCTACACATTAGCCTAAGTATCTTCATACCATAGTTGATGAGAACAACCACTAATTACATTAATTAGAGGCTAACTGTGTACTAGTTTTATCGTACTAAAGATGTCCTATTTCATTAGTACAAAAACTAGGGCATTTTAATAATATTACTATAAATGTGATTGATATCTCATAGTCACCAACTCTTGTGACTATCATCACATTAGTAATATTATAAGGACTTTATCGGTTGTATCTAATATTTAACAGATAAATAAGAAGTTATTAAAATACAAAACATATAATAAGGAATGTATAAGATAAAAAACAAATACATTGTTTTAGGGCATACATTCCAACAATCTCCCACTTGCACTAAAACACATTATCCATGTTTTTCATCCCATAAGATAATACATGACTATCATGCTTCTTTTGAGGAAGAACTTTAGTAAGAGGATCAGCTATGTTATCCTCTGTGGAGACTCTCTCTATCTTTACATCATTCCTAGCAACAATTTCTCTAATCAAGTGAAATCTCCTAAGCACATGTTTGGATCGCTGATGAGACCTAGGTTCCTTGGCTTGAGCTATAGCTCCATTGTTATCACAGTACAAAGTGACCGGATCAACAATGGTTGAAACCACACCAAGTTCAGTTACGAACTTTTTGATCCAAACTGCTTCCTTAGCTGCTTCCGCGGCCGCAATGTATTCAGCCTCTGTTGTAGAATCTGCTGTGGTGTCTTGTTTGGAACTCTTCCAACAGACAGCACCTCCATTAAGAGTAAAAATGAAGCCTGACTGTGATTTACAATCATCCTTATCTGATTGAAAACTCGCATCAGTATAGCCTTTGAGCTCTAACTCACCCTTTCCATATATTAAGAACAAATCTTTGGTCCTTCTTAAGTACTTAAGAATGTTCTTAACGGCTATCCAATGACCCTCACCTGGATTAGCTTGAAATCTGCTTGTGACACTCAGAGCATAGGAGACATCAGGTCTTGTACATAACATAGCATACATAATTGATCCAATTGCTGAAGCATATGGAACATTGTGCATCTTGTCAGTCTCAACTTGTGTCTTTGGACACATGTTTTTAGAAAGGCTTATACCATGAGTCATAGGTAAATTACCCCTCTTAGACTGATCCATGCTAAACCTTTTTAGCACTTTCTCTATGTATGTAGATTGTGAAAGACCCAGTAGCCTTTTAGATCTATCCCTATAGATCTTAATGCCTAATATATAGGCCGCTTCTCCTAAATCTTTCATGGAAAAGTTCTTCGACAACCAACCCTTTACCGATTGTAACATCGGTATATTGTTTCCCATTATTAATATGTCATCTACATATAAAATAAGGAAAACAATTGAACTCCCACTAACTTTCTTATACACACAAGGTTCATCCGGATTCTTGAGAAATCCAAACTCTTTGATCGTCTCATCGAATCGGATATTCCAACTCCTAGATGCTTGCTTAAGTCCATAAATAGACTTTTGTAGTTTACATATTTGACTAGGATTTGGAGATGTAAAGCCTTCAGGTTGTGTCATATACACATCCTCATGCAATGTCCCGTTAAGGAACGCGGTCTTTACATCCATCTGCCAAATCTCATAGTCATGATATGCTGCTATGGCAAGCAATATCCGAATGGATTTAAGCATAGCTACTGGTGAGAAAGTTTCATCGTAATCGATTCCCTCTTTCTGCTTGTAGCCTTTGGCTACCAGTCTAGCTTTATAGGTAACCACATTACCATCCATGTCAGTCTTCTTCTTGAAGATCCATTTACACCCTACAGGTTTTATCCTTTCAGGTGGATCAATTAAGGTCCACACCTTATTGTCATACATGGAATTTATTTCAGAATTCATGGCTTCTAACCATTTAGAGGAGTCTGGATTACTCATTGCCTCTTGGTAGGTGGTAGGTTCGTCATCTTGAATGACTAGAACATCATTGCTATGGCTCACAAGAAATTGGTATCTCTTGGGAGTTGAGCGTGTTCTTACTGACCTACGAACCCCTTGTGTATTAACAGCTTCAGTATCTACCCCATCATTATGTGGTTGAAGCTGTTCTTCATGAGATCGTTCAATGTTTGTTGGATGATCCTGAATTTCTTCAAGATCTATTCTACTCCCACTGTTTCTTTCTAGAATGTATTCTTTCTCTAGAAAAATAGCATGTTTTGAGACAAACACTTTTTGCTCAATTGGATTGTAGAAATAGTATCCTATAGACTCTCTTGGATACCCTACAAACAAACATTTGTCAGATCTAGGTTCAAGCTTGTCTGACTCTGCCCTCTTCACATAAGCTGGGCAGCCCCAAATCTTCATATAAGACAGATTTGGTTTCTTTCCTTTCCATATCTCATATGGTGTGGAGTCGACAACTTTAGTGGGTACTCTATTAAGAGTGTAAGAGGCTGCATCTAATGCAAATCCCCAAAACGATTTTGGGGCACTTGAGTGGCTCATCATAGAACGAACCATATCCAATAAGGTTCGATTTCTCCTTTCAGATACACCATTTAACTGTGGTGTACCTGGAGGAGTCCATTGTGGAACTATTCCATTATCCTTTAAATAAACTCCAAACTCGTCATTTAAGTATTCTCCACCACGATCAGATCGTAGTATCTTAATACTTTTATTGGTTTGTTTTTCTACTTCATTCTTGAATTCCTTAAACTTTTCAAAGGATTCAGATTTGTATTTCATTAAATACACGTAACCATATCTCGAATGGTCATCTGTGAAGGTGATGAAGTATGAAAAACCTCCTCTAGCAGTGATCGACATTGGGCCGCATACATCAGTATGTACTAGCCCAAGTAAATCACTGGCTCGTTCCCCTTTTCCAGTGAAGGGCATTTTGGTCATTTTGCCAAGTAAACAAGCTTCGCATGTATCATATGATTCATAATCAAATGAATCCAAGTATCCGTGTTGGTATAACTTGGAGATGCATTTTTCATTTACATGACCAAGCCTACAGTGCCAGAGGTAGGTTTTATTTAGTTTATCTGTTTTCATTCTTTTTCCACTCACATTGAGAATTTGATGATCAAGATCTAGAATATATAAACCGTTATTCCAACTTCCAGAACCATAAAACACACCATTTTTAGAAAAAGAACAACATTTATTCTCCTGGGTTATCCGAAACCCATTTAAATCCAAACAGGAAATAGAAATGATGTTTGTAGTAAGTGCTGGAACACAATAACAATTCGATAATTCTAAAATCAATCCACTGGGTAAAGTGATATAATAAGTCCCTACAGCTAAAGCAACAACTTTTGCTCCATTGCCCACACGTAGGATGACTTCTCCTTTTCCCAGCTTTCTACTGTCCCTTAGACCCTGCATAGATGTGCAAATGTGAGAACCACATCCGGTATCTAATACCCAAGAGTCTGATTTGGAAGTAGACACATTAATCTCAATCATATATGTACCTGATGATGAAGCTTCAGCAAGCTTCTTTTGCTTCAGGCTCTCCAAGTATGACTTGCAGTTCCTTTTCCAATGTCCAGTTTGATTACAATGGAAGCAGGTTGCTTTGGACTGATCCGCCTTTGCCTTTTTGGGCTTTTGGGTGGGCTTGTTTTTGGATTTCTTAAATCCCTTTTCTTGCCTCTTCCTCTTCTTAGAGGAAGTAACGACAAGCACACCAGTAGAGCCTTTTCCCTTTTTGATTTCTTTCTCAGCAGTTTTCAGCACATTCAACAATTGAGGCAAAGTGTGCTGTAGATTATTCATTTGATAGTTCATAACAAACTGTGAGAAAGAATCTGGCAGAGATTGGAGCACTAAATCAACATTCAGCTCCTGATCCATCTTAAAACCTAATTCGGCCAGCTTTTCAATTAGCCCAATTATTTTTAAGACATGCGGAGCAACAGGTGCTCCCTCTGCCATCTTGCACCTGAACAATTCTTTAGAGGTATCATATCTAACCGTCCTCGATTGTTGTTCAAACAACTCTCTCAGGTGTTGTACAATATCATACGCCCCCATGTTCATGTGCTGCTGTTGAAGCTGAGGAGTCATGGAAGCTATCATGATACATGAAGCTTCCCTATTGTCATCCTTATGTTTCTTATAAGCATTTCTAACAGCAGCAGGTGCAGTAGGTTCAGGCTCTTGAGGCATAGGACCATCAAGTACATACTCAATTTTCTCATGAGTGAGAACGATAAGGACATTACGATGCCAATCAAGAAAGTTTGTGTCGTTGAGTTTGCAATCAGTAAGAATAGTACGAAGGCTCAAATTGTTACTCATTCTACAACAAAATGAAAGATAGAATTTGTTAAAAAAATGTTTTGTTTAATAAAATCATAAAAACTTCAAAATTATGATTTTATTTCCACTATTTTTTTTCAAATCAATTACCCTTCAAAATTGATTCGGGAATTTCTAAAATTCCATAGTGGCTAGAATCCTATCTTAATTTATTTCGACCTTGAGTGTGTCCCAACAAATCGAAAATAATTATGAAAGGTAGGTACTTTTACCAATTACAACTTATTGTAATTCCTAGATCAGTTGGGTGTCAACTCTTGACTTTAAATCTCTATGAATCAACCCAACACTTGCCTCTAAAATTAATGATTTTGAGTGAATCCCAACAAATCATAATTTTAGTTAAATCAAACCCATCATTCTTGAGATCATTTCCCATAGCAAAAACACGTAGTAAGTAAGGCAGCCTTGGGTGAATCCCAACAAGCTAGCACTTAATAACTACTCTAGTTTTAGACTATAATGATGGAAGGCATTTTATTGATTTAATATTATTGTTGAGGGATTTGTCTCCTTTTTTCCAAAAATATTTTATAATTATAATTTGGAAAAATTGCTCATTTGGTCTCATCAATAAACATGCATATAACTATATCAAACTTATAAACATGAATTTAAATCGTGGATGGTTGTGGATATTCCTAGACTAATTTCCCCGGCCATTAGGAAAATTAGCATGAGACTAAAACCTTTAATCTCGCGACGAACCCCTTCGTTGTAGTATGCCTTCTTTCTTCTTTTCAAAGTAACAATTTCTATATAAATAATATAAATTCCTATCATCTATTCCTATCTATTGTACATTACAAATAGTATAGAAGAAACCCCGAGTTACATTCGGGGGGAATTTAGATGAGAAAAGAATTTACAATTAGAAAATAAGAAAGGCAGGACACGCAGGCCCTATTTTAAAATTAATTACAACCATTCAATCTTAGAATGATTGTAACCATCCAAAATACCACAATCATATTGCGTACTATATCCACAACCATCCACCATGCATTTTCACGATTTAAACAACTTTAAATAAAAGAAAAGCATGTAAAATAAGCAATCTCAATTCATGGATTAATTGGATTTAATTCCTAAGGTCCCAAACAAATTTTGGGTCCATGCATACGCAAGAAATATTGGTAAAATTAAATTTTATTAGGTCAACTTTATCCTCAACTAATTTGAGGAAAGAATGGGAAAATAATTCAAATTAATCAAATTAGTTCTAAATTAATTCCCAACCTAATAATATATGAAATAAATGATTCCATAATACATTTTAACAATTAAAATGGGATTTAATTCAGAAGATTGCCAAAAGTTCAAAACTTCAAGTTTTAGAAAAAAATATTTTAGTTTCCTAAACCACTCTTGCAATCGTTTTCTAGAATCACTGGCTACCACCACTGGCCACCATTTCTACTGTCACCATTACTGGGTTCTGCACTTATCACCAGTGGCAACGGCTCCCAGCAGTAGCTCCCAGGTGGTCGCAACAATGGAGCTCAGCTACAGCAGCAACCTGCTGCAACTTTTCCTTGCATAGGTTGCTGCTGCAATTTGCAGCAGTTTTGATGCATTCTCATGCCTTAAAAGCTCTTGGTTTGCTTACCTAGCAACCACCAAGAGCTATAGCAACTTTCCACCACCACCAAGGAAGCCTCCCATGGCCTCACATAGCAGCGGCAGCAAGCGGCAGCCCTTGGAAGATCGCTGGCAGCAATCACTCGCATGACCTTGCGGCTCCCATGGCCTGCTGCTGCTTTTGGTCGCCTGTTTGCTGGACAGCGGAGCTACCACCGCAACAGCCACCACCACTGGAGTCTCCACTGACCACCAGTGGCAGCGGCTCCTGGTAGCAGCCATCGGAGGTCATGGGCAGCAACCGTGAGGAGGCTGCTGTGCCCTGGCCGATGTCCGCAGCAAATCTGCTGCGCTTTTGTCCCAGAGAGCTCATAGCTCTGTTACCCAGCAACCACCACCAGGCGTGCATCTCCTACTGCCACCATGGAAAAACCACCATGGTCTCTCATGGCAGCTGCAACTGGCGGCAGCCCTTGCAGCCGCAACATCGCAGCAGCCGCAGGTTTGTAGATGCAAACCTGCTATATCGTTTTTTTTTTTTTTTTTCAATGATCATCTTGCAACTTTTGCAGATGATAAACTTACATCCACAAGCGAGGCAAATCCACGGAAAGGAAAAAAAAACATAATAGCTCCATCCGAGCTTCCATAAGAGCAGACGTACGTAGCTTCAAAAGCTTCGTAAGAAAACCTTTCCTTTTTTTTCTTTTTTTTTTTTTTAAAAAACAAAAAGAAAAACAATTCTCCAATAATTCCGCATATTCAATTAAATCCAATTAGGAATATTAATCCTATTAATCCATGAATCCAAAATTGCCTAAATCATACGTAAAATTCTTAGGGATGGCTCTGATACCACTGTTGGGTTTTAGGGACACTACGCAGCGGAAAAATAAAAATTTTTCCCTAAAACCATCCAGGAATCACCCTAGATTTTACGTATGATGTACTAGAAGTAGGGTTTTAGGATTACCTTAATCCAAGCGGCGTCTCCCTTCAGCGCTGTTTGAGGATGGTCAGCCCTTGAGCAGTCCAATCGTCCTGCCTCTACTGATATCCACGCTAGAGCAACCCCGGATCGTCTCACGAACTATGTATTGAAGAGAAAAAGGTGCTAGCCTTTTTCCTCTTTTCAAACGTATATTTTTCACTCTGTTTCGTGACAATCACAAAACCCTTTTTCTTTAGTATCTTCACCCTCTCGTATCTCAGCCCAACTGGGAAAAAACCAGAGAGAGAGGGATACCTGATAATATATGATGATAAGTCTCCTTGTCTGATTCAAAATCAAAAGCCTAAGACTTCTCTTCACTCAAGACTCTATCTATCATCATCTGATAGATAAGAGATAACCATTTACTCTTATCTGCTCAAATAGGCCTGGGATTAATTTTCTTTTAAAATTAAACCCCGATAATTCACATAGTTTCAATCCAGGATTAAATCTCTATTGCGTGTGACCCAATAGGTCCCGAATGTATTGGTAATAATTATGGTTTAATAATTAGATAAAATAAACGACTTTATTTTATCATAACTTATAATAAATAATTAACCCATAATTATAAATCACGAGCGGTGTCTAGCAACACATCGTGATTGCCCAATTATTCGGAATTAGTCAAGGGAATTTGACCTAACCTTTCCGTGAAAAATTACCGTGTAATTATTATCCTTTCACCAAAGATATCCAATTAGTCAGGAATAAGGAATAAGTGCCAATTCCCTGATGACTAATTAAATTTTCTAGTTCCCGAAATTTACCCTTAATTAGGTTAAATTGAAGACATTCTTCAATTTACCTAGTAGTCGACTTTAGGGTTAATTTCTCACTAGTGGCCATCCGGATATCAACTCCTTCTATCAGAGTGGTAAATCCTGTCTTGATCACCCATTTTCTTTACGTGCTTCACACTACATCCAACTTCTACATTTTAAGGTACTCACGAAGAGTAACAAGTAAATAGAGTCAAAATGTAGCGATTCACACTCAAGATACTATGGTGATCTCAAGTCGTAGGATCACTTACACAATTTTCACTAGAGATACACCATTGGCACTAGATAGATATCCTAACGGGATCTCTAAACGGATCATCCAATGCATTTGTACTTTTCAAATCATCTACACATTAGCCTAAGTATCTTCATACCATAGTTGATGAGAACAACCACTAATTACATTAATTAGAGGCTAGTTTACTAGTTTTATCGTACTAAAGATGTCCTATTTCATTAGTACAAAAACTAGGGCATTTTAATAATATTACTATAAATGTGATTGATATCTCATAGTCACCAACTCTTGTGACTATCATCACATTAGTAATATTATAAGGACTTTATCGGTTGTATCTAATATTTAACAGATAAATAAGAAGTTATTAAAATACAAAACATATAATAAGGAATGTATAAGATAAAAAACAAATACATTGTTTTAGGGCATACATTCCAACACTTGGTTGATCAGTCCTTGGTTTTGATGATTAACAAACCAAAATGTAGATTTGGACTAATGTTTTTATGTGAGAAATTTGTGAGAACATGTCATTGATCCAAAAGAGAATCGAAAAGATTTGAATTAAAGAGAAGTTAAGAAATATGAAGGTTCGGACGTAGAGGATCGGACGCTCGATAGAGGATCGGTCGTCCGACTGACGACGATACTCTTCGGACGCTTGGATCGGACGCTCATTCATTGCTTCGGCCGTCCGATACAAAAAGAATGAACGTTGAACATTCTGACTTCTATCGGACGCAGGGTTCGGAAGCAGAACAAATGGTTCGAACGTCCGATAGGTGGTTCGGACGTATGGTTCGGACGCAGAGCAAATGGTTCGGACGTCCGACAGGCCAACGGCTAGTTTCGACAGCATTTAATATTTGACCGTTGGAGAGCCTTTTGAAGCCATTTCTCACCTTCTATAAATACCCCAAAGCACAAGAAGACACAGACTTTTGGCCAACACTAAATACAAGCTTACAAGTGAGATCTTTGAGTAGAAATATTCTTTATTGGTTGTATAAGGGGTTGGGAAAGTTGGGTTGTGAGGTTGCTCAAGTGAAGGTTACTCTCTAGGAGGAGTAAAACTTTGGTGAAGGTGAACCCATCACTTGGAGTGGTAAAACCTTGATAAAGGTTGCCTCACTTGTATAAAGTAGTTCTTAATTGAGTGGGTAAGCTTTCAATTGTAGCTAGTTGAGGGTTTACTTGGAGAGTAGTAAAATTCCTTTGCTCAACCAAAGTATGTTTGGGGTGAGGAAGGAGTGAGCCTTCACTTGTACAAGTTGGTTAGCACTACCATCAATTGAAGAAACTATTTGGTGGATTCAACTCCAAGTTTGGAAGAAGCTTGGGAGTTTGATTGGTTTGAATTTCTTTTACTTTATTGTTACTCTATTTTTGTGCTTTAAAATTGCTTATATTCTTTGTCATTGTATTTACTTGACTACTTGTCTGGTTGAGTATTTTGGTTGTATTTGGTTGCATCGGGGCTTACAGAAGGATCATTTGCAGTCAATACAATTAACTTTAATGCTTTATTTAGCCTACTTGACAAAGCTGTTGGTTTGAGTATTTAATTTGTTATCATTGTTTTGCACTTGCATTTGTTGGTTGGAATTGAATTGTTGTTGGTTAGAACTAACAACTCTATTGTACCATCAGTATTATCAACCCAGACAATGATGCATTTGCTAAAACCATCTATAATAATATGGTGTCCTTATTGTCACTGCTATATAATTTGCTGGTTCTTTTGCTTTCATAGATTAGAATTATAATTTTGTACAATTCCTTTCTCACAATCCTACTTTATGACACACTATAACCGATCCAAGTACACTTATCACCATCAACATCTATACCTGTACACACAAAAACTAGCCCACAGGTCAAAACTCCCGTGTTGAGCCCGGGCAAACCCCCTAGCGTAAGAAAATATTTTATAGTTTCATGAAGATGTAGGTGGTGGGCTGGTGGCTTATAGAATGTGGTTTCTAGACAGACTGGGTCACTACCCATATCCGCGTACTTCCACGAACATATATGCTTCTTCAGAACAATTATATGGCAATGTCCAAGATCTCTCAACCTTCAATGATCAATTGTGGTAGACCTGATAATTATACTCAAAACCCAACAACTCACCCACTAATTTGAGAGGTTGGGTTGGGTAAGTTGGGTATTGGGTCAATTTTGGGTTAGATAATAAAAACTCACATATATTTTGGGCGGTTTGAATATTTGTATTGAGCACCCATTAACTTAAGTTAAAAAAACAAATAAACAAATTACAAAGGATGGGATATGGGATACAGAAACATTTCATTGTTCATGAAACAGCATGAGACATGAGCCAAAGCAGGGTCTCCATGTATGGATACTTAACAAAATTATATGAGTTACTTAACTATAATACTTACTTGCACGCGTCGACGTTTTATTATTTTCCTATATTCAGAGTATTCCACTCCTTTTACTTCCATAATATTTTTCGCCACTTCTTTTGTCATGCAATCAAATATAAGCCCATTTGGATTGTTATTTTTTGAAATTTTTTTTTAAAAAAATATACTGTAACAATTTAATGTATATGTAATAACAAAATAATAAAAAAATGCATTCAATAAAACATAAAATTTTTTTTGGGAAAAATAACAATCTGAGAAAGTTTGCAGACATCATATCATATGTGTGCCTTTCCCACTTCTTGCTGTACTAGTACGCTATTCCCATTCTCAGTTCTGGTAGACCAGCGCAGAATTGGACATTAAAGAGATCTTAATTGATCAAGGCAACTAGCCTTGCTTTCATAACACGATTCCTTCTTCATTTTATTTCAAAATACACACTACGCTAAATCCATTTCTGACACCACTAACCCACGCCAAAACCCCCCATCTCCTCCCATATCATACAAGATACATGTGTATTTTAGTGTGTTTATATTTGCAAAAATAAAGTATTCAAAATAGCTTAAAAAGTGAGTGTGTGTTTGTATCTGTGAGTGTTTTAGTGTGTGAAAATATGTCTATCTATGTGAAAATGTGTTTATGTGTGCGAAATTTTTTTTTTTGTATGTGAAATATATTTGAGAGAGTTTATGTATCAAAATCTATTAATTAATATATTGGGTCATATTTGGATCATGTGTTTGAGATGACCCAATATGACCCAACCCAAAATTAACTCAATCTAAAGTTAGGCGGGTTGGGTGTAACCCATTTAAATGAAAATCCAATATTAACCCTCTCAAAACTCGCCAAACCTGTCCAATTGCCAGGTATAATTGTGGTTACGAGTTCATGTCTTGCATCCTCCAGAAAATAAAGGGTTCATTCTCATAGTTTCGGTTTCCCTTGTCATAATATGCTTGCTCCTTCCCATCGATCGCTCCGGTTAATGCTGGGAAAAAAGTTCAGAATTTTCCTGAGCCTTGTCTTTTCTTGAAATATATGATTAGATTCTTTTGGTTGCATTACTAGTTTAATGAAAATCTAGAATGTAAGATCACTATATAAAATCCTATATCAGTAATACATATTTAAAGGAGCAAACAAACAAATTAGATCACCACCTGCTTACAATACAAAATAAAACAAAAAAGAAAAACTATTTAATTTTGAATTTACAGTTATCTTACACAAAGGTTGTCCACTAAATCATGTCAATAAGCTTGAATCCTTATGCTTTCAAGAGCTCCTTCCTTATCTTTGAGTTTTACTCTCAATTAAAATTAACTTTCCGCCATATCTAACTGGATGATGCTAGGTAGTACGTGGTTTCGGTATGCATATTTTTGTCTAGCACAAGCATTTGACCAAAGTTATAAATGGTACTGGAAAGTTGAGTGAGGGGAATCAAGTTCTTTTCCTTTCTTTTTTTTTTTAAAAAAAAAATTCATGTTCAAAACTGTTGGAAGAGAAATTAAAGATTCTGAATGTGGGAATACAATGTGTACAGCATTAGGAATTTTGAGAATTGTTGTGGTTAGCGTCACCTATGACTCAATGGTCAGCCATTGCTCGGTTGGATGCGACCGAAGTTTGCTCATGGAAATTTATTTCACGCGCCGCAGAAAATTTATGATGCTCGGTGTCATAGATGTGAGGGGTTTTGACTTTTGAGCCGGGAGAGGGGGCAGGAGCCGTCACATTGCAATCACTTGTAATGTTTTTGGACTAGTTGGCAACTCATTGCAAATTTCTTGCACATTTTTGTGACAAAAATATTATATTCAGTTACTTTTTATTAACGCATAGGAGAAAAAAATTATCATTTTATGTAAACCCTGTAGATGTTGATTGTGTCATAATTATGTGGCTTTTTTTAATGAATTAATCTTTTATATACTGACAGTGTATACACTTTCACCATTAAATGTATGATATATAATTCGAATTTGAATTTGAAACTCAAATTTTACTCTTTTTTTTGAAACGTGTTCCAAGGATCAAAAGTTCAAAGTCTCGTTAAAAAAAAAAAAATCAAACTTTGGAGGCATCAAACTCGATTTATTTTACTCGATCATCAACTCTGGTCAAGATAGATGCGTTATTCCTACGTAGGATGCCCTTCTCCTAAAATCTTAACTCCTAAAACACGCCAAAATAGGGCAAACAAAGCTCCTCTTGAATATTTTGATGCCATGCATCGTTTATCATCGCGCAAGAACACATGCTATCAAATTTTTCAGTGCCAAAACCAAATCAAAAAAACTAGGCAACAAGGGTTCGATGCATTCATCAGCCACCGAGGGATCGACACAAAAAGAAACGTTGCATTGTTGATCTATGATTACCTCAAATGTCTCAGGCTCCAGCCATTCTTGGACTGCAAGAACTTGAAACCCGGAGATGAATTGAAGAAGAACTTAGACATGGCAGTGCTCAAATCTAAGGTTGGAATTCCCGTGTTTTCACCCCATTTTTGTGAATCCTACTTCTGCTGTCATGAATTGTCCCTCATGATAGACTCAAACAAGAAGGTTATCCCGATCTATTGTGACGTAAAACCTAATGAGCTTAAGATTAAGGCTTGGAGAAGCTGCTCCACAGAAGATCTGGAAAGGTTTAATCGAGCCCTCCATGAGGCAAAAGAAAGGATTGCAATAACGTTTGATACATCCACGGGGTAAGTACATACAGAATTTGATCCATTAATTGTCAATTATGTTATGTCTTGTACATGACTGGATTCTTGAATAGATGTACGTGTTGATAAATTTCTTCTCAAAATTCTCCATCTGAATTTGCTTGGAATGCAGAAGGAAAACAAAACAGAGAAAAATCCCCTATACGCTGATGTAATGGTGGCTTGACTTCTCATATGTGTGCAGGAATTGGTCCGATTTCCTAGCAAAAGTTTCTGCTGCAGTCAAAGAGAACTTGGACGAGGTAGTAGAACTGTAGAAGGGGACACTCTGGAGCCAAAATGCATGCGAGTTGTTGAAGTTGTATACTTGCCACCTGTATGCATATGACGGAGAAAAACACATATAGCTTGATTAGACCCCATGGATTATCTATTTGTCTTCCCCCAAATAAAACGCATTTGACAAATTTATGTAGTTTCTGATATATTTTCGGGTTTCCTAGCTAATAGTTTGATTCTGTCAGTTTGATGTAATTGGTAGGGCCTTGGCTCTGTATCATGCTTATCGCTTAGTCATTTAAGAAAATGTCAGTTAATTTTCAGTTAAAAAAGAAGAAAATTAATTACTTTTCTTGATAAAATTTTTAATCATCATGTGGAAACAATATTACGCACTACACATCCTCCACCTCCTTCATCTTGATTCCCTTTTCGTAGAGTTACTTAAGAATTTTGATTTTGAGAAAGAAACTCCTCAATCCATTTGCTTCGTATTTAGAAACTGAATTACGTGATTGCGCAGGATCCCGCAGGATGTAGTTCAAGATCCCGCAGGATGTCTTTTTCATTCTTTTTAAAGTTTCTTCCTAGGAGATGCAAGGGATGAGATTTTCAAGGAGATCTTGATCCTTGCCTGGCAAATGATTGAAAAGGTTTTCTAACCTTTTTCAGTTTAGAAAATTTAATCATAATTTTATTTTTAACTTTTCATTGGAAGAAGTTATTATCTATTATTCACAAAGTAAGAGAAAGTCACTAGTAGAAACTCAGAGAACATTTAGGGACAAAACCAAGAACCATTGTGCCCAACAGAAAGCCGACTACTGAAAATTAAAGGTGTAAAATCTCTAATAAAACTCCATTCGACTAAAATTTATTTGGGCCATCAATCTAAAAGGGTTAATTTTATTTTGTAAGAGAAAGTCACTAGTAGAAAGTAAGAGAAAGTCACTAGTAGAAACTCAGAGAGCATTTAGGGACAAAACCAAGAACCATTGTGCCCAACAGAAAGCCGACTACTGAAAATTAAAGGTGTAAAATCTCTAATAAAACTCCATTCGACTAAAATTTATTTGGGCCATCAATCTAAAAGGGTTAATTTTATTTTGTAAGAGAAAGTCACTAGTAGAAACTCAGAGAACATTTAGGGACAAAACCAAGAACCATTGTGCCCAACAGAAAGCCGACTACTGAAAATTAAAGGTGTAAAACCTCTAATAAAACTCCATTCGACTAAAATTTATTTGGGCCATCAATATAAAAGGGTTAATTTTATTTTGTACCGTTCAAGATATCCACTTTTAGTCCCTTAACTTCAAAATATGACACTTTTGTCCCTAAAGTGTAAAATTTATCCCATTTAATAAGTAAAATCTATAAAATCTACCACACTTAATTATAAAGTCTGTTAAAGATTTTATACATTAGGGATTAAGGGATAGATTTTACTTAAATTTTATAAATAAATTTTATACTTTACAGACTAAATTATTACATTTCAAAATTTGGAAACCAAAGTAGAAATTTAGGTATAGTTGAAGGGTGGAAAGTGAAATTAATCCATCTCAAAAACATCTTATCTAGAATTATTAAGCATCCGTTATTTGATAAAAAGAAAATATTATTAAATAAAATGGTGGAAATTTTAACAAAATTAGATGGAAAATTTTATATATATTTCATAAGCATCCTGTTAGATATCATGCTCCACGAATGTTACTTAATTCATAAAAATGTTGATACGGATGATCCGAATAAGTTCATATTCCACTAGATAAGTTCCATGTATTGCGTCTAATTTTGAGTTCCCTAATACTCCTGTACCTGCTTATACGAAAAGAATTCTAACTTAAACATCCTTACTAACTCACTTTAACGGGATTCACGATATTTGATGAGATTATACTGAAATTGACGTTACAGGATTGAATCAATATCAATCAAAATCTTCACATACCTTGTGGTATAATTATTTCTTAACCAATTAACTACTGGGTTATTATAACTTTACTCCTTTAATATTCGGTGTCATTATCAATTTCCCCCTTAACGTTACCTTTTAGTCACTTTACCCCCAAGATTAATGGTCAAACTTAACGGAATTTGTTAATTAAAGTAAAAAGACATGTTTAGTCCTTAAAATTATTATCACTTTACCCCTATAAACTATAGCTTCATTATCAATTTATCCCCTAAAGTTATTTTTTAGGTAATTTATCCCACCATTAAACCAACTTAGTAAATTAAAGAACTTTAGAAGAAAGTACCCTCCTGTTTGTATAATAAAAAATTTAGAGTGGCTCTTCTACTTTTTAGTATCAAGAAAAAAAGTCAAAGTGTTAATCTCTTTCTTCTTGACAATCTTATTAATATTAAAAAAATAGAAAGATGGGGAGGAGGGGGGAGAGAGATAGAGAGAGAGTTCAATTCTTTTTCTTTTTTAATACAAGAAAGAAAGAATGAGAAAATCCTTTTATTTTTATGTTTTTGAATCTCTTAAAGTGAAAAAAAGAAGAATAACTATTCCAACTTTTTTATTTTTAATTATATCTAATAAAGGTAAATATATTTAAAAATTTTTGATGATACTAGTTAGATTAATAATGAGATAAAATGCCTAAAAAATAATGTTAAAAATTAAAGCGATTGTATCACTATAATTTTAAGAGATAAAGTGATAATAACAATGTGATAATGCTATAGAATAAAGGGGGTATTTTTGTCCAAAATTTTTTAACATGTTGAGTTGAATTACTTTTGGGGGTGACGTAAATAAAAAATAACGTTAAGGGGTAAATTGATAATAGTGATATAGTTTAAGAGGGTAAAATGATAATAACCCTTAAGTTAAAAAGGTCCTAATGGAACATTGAAAGTGCAGTGCAATCACTGCAAAGAACTATTTGCCAAAAGTCCATCTGGAGCTACTTCTCAACACAAGCGTCACCTCAAAAATTGCCTACAAAAGAGACTGGCTGTTGGGGAGGAAAATCGAAAGAGGCAGCAAGTGTTATCCTTTACCGAAGGACCCTCGGATGGTATAACTTCTATAACTAATTTCTCCTATGATCATGCTAAAGTACGAGAGTTAGCAGCTCATATGGTTCTTGTGCATGAGTATCCTTTCTCTATGTTGGACCATGTTGCTTTTAACAAGTTCATGAAAGCTGCATCTCCATTTTATAAAAAGATTAATCGGCAAACAGTAAAGGAAGATTGTGTGACTGCTTACATGCTTGAAAAGAGAAGGCTGAGAAATATTAAAAGGTACCAATAGGGTTAGTATAACCACAGATTTGTGAAAATCTGGTCAAAAAATTCAATACATGATTGTGACAGGGCATTTTGTTGATAGTGATTGGGTGTTACAAAAACGGGTTCTAAATTTTTGTAATGTCCCACCTCCTCACACGGGGGTAATTATTGCCAATGCTTTAAGTAAGTGTTTTCTTGAGTGGGGTATTGAGAATAAGGTTTCTACTATCACTGTGGACAATGCTTCTTATAATGATGTATGCATTAGGAGAGTTAAAGAGGATTTTTCTCTAAGAAAAAGGTTGAGCATTGGAGGAAAAATTTTTCATATTAGGTGTTGTGCCCATATACTTAATTTGCTTGTTCAAGATGGGTTTAACCAAATTGTTGATGTGATTGATGTTGTTCGAGAGGGGATTAAATATTTGAAAATTTTAGAGTCTCGTCTCAATGAATTTGCCAAAATAAAAAAACAACTTCAATTGCCTTCTAAAAATCTCATTTTGGACTGCCCAACTAGGTGGAACAACACTTATTTGATGTTGGCTTCAGCTCTAGAGTTTAGGGATGTATTTCCCAGGTATGGGGACATTGATCCTGGGTTTCACTATGTCCCAAGTGAGCACGAGTGGATGAAAGTTGAAGAAGTTTGTAAATTTTTTGGTATTTTTTATGAGATCACCAATATTATTTCTGGATCCGATTACCCAACAGCTAACCTTTTTCTTGTAGAGTTGTATAGGATTAAAGAGCTATTAAATGAAAAAGCTCTCGATTTTTCTGATCATATTAGGTTTACGGCTGAGAGTATGGCACAAAAATTTGACAAGTATTGGAGTGAAAGCAAGCTATTCTTGATCCGAGGTACAAAATGGTCCTTGTTAATCATACTTTCCTAGTTATTTATGGAGAAGATGCAGCCCCTAGGTATATTGATGAGATTAGATGCATTCTTTATGACCTCTATAATGAATATGTGGATGCTCACATCTCATCTCATGGTGAGGAACCACAAAGGGAAGCTGGAAAACGAAAACATGCAGAACTTTCAAGTAAATCTACCCAAGGGGCTGCTAAAAAGCTTGGAGTTAATGTTTTAACAGGGAAAGAAAAATTTCAGATGATTGTTAGTGAAATTGACAAGACTCTCCCTGAAAAATCAGATTTAGATGTCTATTTGGAAGAGGGCGGATATGTTTGTGATGCAAATGCAAATCTTGATGTCCTGAGTTGGTGGAAAGGGGAAAGATGGAGGTTTCCTATATTGTCAAGATTGGCAAGTGATGTACTCGATATTCCAGGTACAACCGTGGCGTCCGAATCTACTTTCAGTGCTGGTGGTAGAATAATCGATGATATGCGTGCTTCTATGTCTGTTGAAACGGTGCAAATGCTACTTTGTGGGAATGATTGGATCCGCAATCTTCATGGGTTAAAAAACAAGTCTCGTGTAAGTAAAATATATCTTCTACTAGTTGTTTATTTTGGCAGCTCATTTTATCTTGTTAGGAGTTGTAACTTTCTTGTTTTCGTTTTGTAGGAACCACTCGATATTCCCGAATCATCTACAATTGAAGAAATTGATCTTCCGGACATTTGAAGGCTATTTTCTAGAATATGTGATGCTGTTTCTTGTGATTTGTAAAGTTGGACTTGTGAAATGTACTATTTCTTGTGATTTCTGAAGGGGTTGCTGTACTTTGTCTTGTGATTTCTGAAGTTGGACAATTTTTAGCTATGTAGCAGTGTTTTACATAGTTATTTGGCTGTAGTTTGTGTGTTTATTTGGCTGGACAAAACCTGTTATGATATATTGGCTCTTATGGATGTTGTCTCGTATGGAATTAGGTTGTAGTTTGTGTATTTGTTGACTTTTATTCCTAGAGTTTGTGTTGTATGGATGTTATGGTCTTATATGTTGTCTCGGATGAAATGTGGTTAGAGTTTGTGTATTCTTGAATGAGAATGGCATTGCTTGCCAATCCTAGTAATTTTTGTTGATTTTGGATAGCTTAACTCTGGACAAATTTTTGGATCTATTAAATGGAACTATGCTGGAGCATGACTTTGTAATAACTGATTGCTGGACAAATATTTCGAAATCGAGCCTCAAGCCTCAAAATCGAGCTCGGACAGATATTTCGAGCTTGAGCTCGAGCTCGTCCGAGCCTGGCTCGTTTGTGATAAACGAGTCGAGCTCGAACTCGAGTTCGAGTCACATTTCTATTTTTCGAGTCGAGTTCGAGTGCATATCATGGCTCGTCCGCACGGTCGAGCGAGCTCGAGCCTGGCTCGAATTCGTCACGAGTCGAGCTCGTCGTTCAGATACTCGGCTCGATTAACAACACTGTCCTTAACTAGTAGCTAGACAAAAACACATTCCCTTTGCCCATTGTAATTGGAGACATTATTCCACGCATGCTCTTTATTTAATTTTTATGTGAAAGGCACTTTCACTTTATTTAATTTGTAAGTTACAATTTGATTCAATCAATAGTCATAGTGATATTTTTTCCTCAGGAAAAGTAGGCTTATGTTCAATACAAAATATTTTACATCTTCTACTCAACATGTAACTAAATAATCTTATGACTGAGTAAAATTAAGTCAAAATAATTATATTCTATGAAAGTTATTAAATTGAAAGATACTAAAATGCATTAAACAAGTTTTTTTTTCAAAGACTTTTTATGAGTCTTAATTAGACAAAGGATATCTTCAAAAAAATTTAAAAAAAGAGAAGGTATATTTGTACCATTGAAGATACTATTTGATACTGGCTGAATCATCAAATGTCAGTCCTAGTGCAGTCTTTTAGATGCATTAATCCCTTGTGTTAGTAAGGAGTGTTAAGCCTGTTTGATAACCCTATTCAGCACTTAAATTTAATGGATTCAAATCCGACAGGTGTCGGGCCTGCACAATAATAATTACTAAAAAGTCCTAATTACCACCACAATTAATTATAGAACAAATTCAAGTACTGGAGCAGGGACTCCAGGTGTGCAATGGGTTACTTGATTCACCCTGTTCCCGAAGAGTTTGCTTGATCCGATATACCAGAATTGTCTATAAAAATACTAAGTTTGCATACAATGACAAATAGGGTCGATTCCACAGGTAACGGGTAGGAAGTTGTTTCTCTCCAAGTCAATAGAATAAAAGAGAGGGATAGTTAATGGGATGAAAATAAAAATAAAATAAATAAAATTCAAAAGCTAATTCAACAAGTTCAATTTAGTAAAAATAGCAATTAATAAAATTCTACCTAAAGGATCAACTGCTCAGGCACGGTCCTATAAATGATCATCGATGCAAATATATTTCATTAATCTGTCACTAGATTGGTTATAGCTATCAACAAACTCTGACAACCAGTTCTTCCTTACTTTTTTGACAGTCATGGTACGACCATTGACTGCTTCTCTAACCAGAAAATAACCCTAGATACGACCGTAGGAATTTAATTATTCAGTTGCATTAAAGTTAGAAGAACCCAACCCTGACCAATAAGGAGGGCACGATATTGGAGGGCACGATATTAAAGTTATCTAGTCCCTCAACCCGCTCACCTAGTTCATGGATAGAATCTTGGAGGGCACGATATTGGGAATCCCCAACAGGAGGAGCATAGTAAGAGGAGCACGCCACGGCGACGCGCTGTGCGCAGCAGACTAACAAGAAAAGAGGAAACGAAAAAACTGAAACTAAGACAAAACAAAGGAAATTGAAAAGTAGAAACTAAAACAGAGGAAATTAAAAAGACCAGACAAGACAAGAAAAGAGAAAAGTAGAAAAGTGGGGGTAGAGAAGGTCCTGATCAATTTTTTTGACTTTCATTGTTGCAAAGGTTGGAAGGTGTGGGCACGCCTTGGAGGTCGAGGTCTTCTGATCACCAAATTTTACAATTGTCCATGTGCGGTGAGTACAAGGCGTGTCCGCGCGGGCACGCCTTGTAACATGAAGTCTTCTGCCCATAAATTTTTTTGCTCCCAACCTAGAATAAAACTACACAGAAACACCCATTACCTACAATAAAGATTGTTTATCAATAGGAACCTAAACCCACTGATCTTGAACACACAAATATGAAATAAAACACAATTGAAATCCTTGGATTGCCTTCCAAGTAGCGCCTTTCTTTAATGTCTTTGGCTAGACACTATACACATCTCTTCAGTCTGGATGTAATTCAATTTTTCTTGTAATCTGTGGCCCCTCCTCCGGGATCCAAATAGCCATTGAATGCAACATTTTTCATTAATTTCCTATCCATTTTCACCTCATGAATTGCTTTCATTCCATGATACTTGTTCGCAGCAACTTTGAATTTATTCCTACAATTAAACTCAGAAAATTCTTGCACAGAGGGATCGGTAGCATGAATAACAAACACAGAATGAGAGTTAACAAGATGTTTTATTGTATCAAAAGTATTAAAGTAGACTGTTTCTCCATCAAATTCCATCGTGAGAGTATCCTTACTAACATCAATCTTAGTCTGGGCAGTACTCAAGAATGACCTTCCTAATATAATAGGTGATGGATTTGGGGCACTTCTATCATCATGTAAAACACATAAAAATCAGTAGAAAAAATTAATCCATCTACTTGAACTAAAACATCCTCAACTATTCCATCCGGATAAGCAAATGTACGGTCAGCCAATTGAATTATTATCCCTGTTTCCTTTAAAGGTCTTAAATTTAGGGAATCATAGATTGATTTAGACATCACATTAATAGAGGCCCCTAAATCTAGCATGGCATTTTCGATATTAGAACATCCAATCTTACAGGGGATAGTAAACATACCTGGATCTCCGTATTTAGGTGGTAGTTTCCTTTGCAAAATCGCTGAAACGTTCTCACCTACCACAATTTGTTCATCCCCCCTCAATTTCTTCTTGTTGACGCACAAGTTTTTCAAGAATTGAGCGTATTTTGACACTTGCTTGATTGCGTCCAACAAAGGGATATTGATTACCACCTTTCGAAACACCTTTAATATCTCTTTTTCCTTATTTTGCTTCTTTGTCTTTTTCAACCTGCAAGGAAAAGGAGGTAAGTTAGATTTAATAGGAGTTGAAGGAGTAAATTTTACCTTAGGGTCTTCGCGAATGCGCCCTTCTTCTTCAATCTCCTTCTTACTTTTTCTTTTCGAATTTACCAACTTAGGTCCCTCCACCTCTTTGTCACTTCTTAATGTCATGGCACTTACATTCCTGGGATTTGCCTCGGATTGTGATGGCAATTTCCCATAAACGTGGGAGTCCAGGCGATTAATGGCAGTTGCCATTTGACTCATTCGAGTCTCCATGTCTTTCATGCCTGCTCTGGTGTCCTGCTGGAACTGAATAGTGTTCGCGACTAGGGCCCTAGTCTCCTGTTGGAGCTGAGTGGTAATCGTGGCTAAACTCTTGACAATTTCCTCCAAGAAACTTCCTGAGTTGGAGGACGAGGGTTGAGACTTTTGTTGCCAAGGTTGCTGAAATCCTGGTGGACGATTCGAGAATGAATTTTGTGGCCTATTACCATAGCTGAAATTGGGGTGGTCTCTCCAATCCGGATTGTACGTGTTGGAATATGGATCATATTGCCTACGAGGCGCGGGCACGCTTCCAGTCATGTTCACTTGTTCAGCCCTATCCTCTTGCAACATAGGGTATGAATCCATGGGGTGGCCCACATTTGTGCAGATTCCACAGTCCTTTGCCTGGTGCCCGTTTCCCACAGCTAATTGTCGAACGAAGGAAGTTAGCTCTGATAGCTGCTGTTGAATGGATGACGTCTCTACCTCATTAATCCTACGGGTAGGGTTACTCTCACGAAAATCAAACTGTTGAGAATTCTCTGTCATCGATTCAATGAGTAGTCATGCTTCCCTTGGTATCTTGTTCGCCAACGCTTCCCCACTCGCAGCATCAATGATACTCCTATCAGACGACTGGAGGCCCTCACAGAAATATTGGATCAATAGTTGTTCACTAATTTGATGCTGTGGGCATCTAGTGCACAACTTAATGAATCTCTTCCAATAGTCATATAAGGATTTTCTAGGATACTACTTAATGCTGCATATCTCTTTTCTTAGACTTGCAACCCGGGATACAGGGAAGAATTTTTTCAAAAATTTCTTCTTAAGTTGGGCCCATGTTGTGATACTACCTGCAGGTAGGTGGTAGTATAACCAATCCTTCGCTGCATCCTTGAGGGAGAAAGGGAAGGCTCTAAGTTTAATCTGCTCCTCAGTAATTCCTGGAGGCTTCATACTGGAGCATACCACATCAAACTCCTGGATGTGTTTGTGGGGTTCCTCACCTGAGAGACCATGGAACGTAGGTAGGAGGTGAATTAATCCTGACTTCAATTCGAATAAGGTATTTTCAGCCAAAGTTGGGATGTGATGCACAAAGGCTGCTGGGGCAATTTTGGAGCACTGGGTCAGTTAAATTTTCACCACTTGAATCTGTTGATTCAACCTCAGGATCCAGTCCCTGAGATGCAGTGCTAGATTGCTCCTCTCTGAGTTGTTTGGTCGTTTTCCTAGTTTGGCGCTGTCTTTTCTACTTTTGGGTCAAAAATCAATTCACCTGTACGAGAAGAACGAGGCATAAACTAGAAAAAAAAATGCCAAACAAATCCAAAAAAAATAACTTAGAAAAAAAAATTAACCAAAACACCCGTCTCCGACAACGGCGTCAAAAATTGACAGGTGTCGGGCCTGCACAATAATAATTACTAAAAAGTCCTGATTACCACCACAATTAATTATAGAATAAATTCAAGTATTGGAACAGGGACCCTAGGTGTGCAATGAGTTATTTGATTCACTCTGTTCCCGAAAAATTTGCTTGATCCGATATACCAGAATTGTCTATAAAAATACTAAGTTTGCATACAATGGTAAATAGGGTCGATTCCACAGGGAACGGGTAGGAAGTTATTTCTCTCCAAGTCAGTAGAATAAAAGAGAGGGATAGTTAATGGGATGAAAATAAAAATAAAATAAATATAATTCAACAAGTTAATTCAACAAGTTTAATTTAGTAAAAATAGTAAATAATAAAATTCTACCCAAAGGATCAACTGCTCAGACACGGTCCTATTAAATGATCATCGATGCAAAAATATTTCATTCATCTGTCACTAGGTTGGTTATAGCTATCAACAAGCTTTGACAACCAGTTCTTCCTTACCTTTTCGACAGTCAAAGTATGACCATTGACTGCTTCTCTAACCAAAAAATAACCTTAGGTACGACCGTAGGAATTTAATTATCCAGTTGCATTAAGGCTAGAAGAACACAACCCTGACCAATAAGCACGCTAAGAGGGTTTATTTAAATCAGATCTTACGTTTCCCCAACATAAAACCAATTATGGTGGTTGCCACTAGTTGTCAACTAAACGAACAATTACGGATTTAATTTAATTAACGTGGCAGTAGGCTATTATATTAAATCAAATACCCGGCCATTGATATCCAATTAATAAAATACATATGAATAATTAATTCAAGAAACGCACGAATAGTAACAAGCTGGAAGAAATAATGAAGATTCGATTAGATCTCACAGATATTATGGACCGCGCCTTCGCATCGACCTTTGAGTAGAGGAGAAACCTAACCGCTCCTTATCATATTCATCTCGCGTGATTTAATCGAAATCATTCAATTAATTGCCGAAAAATTGGGAAAGATGAAGCAACGAGGAAAACGAACAAAAGGGCTTAACTATCTCTTCGTATCTGTGTCTGTACTGGAGCAAGAAAGTAAAAGTAAAGCACTAGAGAAAGTCGGCTGCCAAAAGACAAGAGCCAAGCCGCCCGTAAGAGATTGTCTAATAGGAAGAGACAAAAGCTACCACTATAAAGCTCACGTGATTCTGGCTTCTTAATTGCTCCCGAAGAGAAAAAAGGAAAAGAAAACGTGTGACCCTCAAAAGCAAAAGCTAATCTAATTACTAAGACATAAATCTGGCTTTTTTCCTCTCTTTTGTAGCGCCGCCAGGAGAAATCCACAAAAGGTCAGGAGCAAAGCTTTTCTTTTTGGGGTTTTAATCCCATGCCTCTCGCGGTTTACGTGGACCCAACCTCCTAATTGCTCACTTTTTGCTGCCACCGAGCTCGCGGGTCCGATATTAGATATATCTCCTCACTTTCTGGCGTAGGCACGCCATGAAACAAAGAGTCTTCTGAAAATTTGTCTCACGCGATCACTTTTAACACCAATCACCTACAATTGACACAAATATGAAATATGAGCAAATTCTCAATTCTTAGCATCATGAGTAGCCAAAATTAGGACAGAATAATAGTGCAAAATATGCCCAATAATTGCTCTATCAAGATTTTAATATATTCAGACCGTTTGATAATAAAAAATTGAACATCTGAATTAATTAAGTGGTACTGAATTTTCTAGACAAAACTTGCACCCAAAATTAAGTGATAAGCTATTCACTTATCACTGAATGTGATATGTAATCAAGTATATTAGATTTAAAACTTAAAAATTTAATAATTTAATGAATTCACATTTCAAATTTCAGATTTCAAACTTCAGTTTTATCAAACGCACTCTTAGTAAGAAGTTGCAGTTAAGTTAGAAACTATTTTTCCAATAAGTAGGAATAGGAGGATTAGGGAACTCAAGATCAGACACAATACGTGAAACTTATTTAGCCGAATCTGAACTTATTCATTGTTCGGATCATCCGAACCCACATTTTTCTGTAATCCATTATGGAACGATTGCCTCTTACGAGAAAATTTAGACCTTTACTATGCCAATAAAGTACATGTAGATAACAAAAAAAAGGCACATATCAATGCAATGCAATTAACAAGTATAGTCTGAATTCATTGAGAGAACATGAAAAATTCAAGATCGTGTAATTCGTGGGTTACAATTTCCAGTAGCAGATTGAAAGTTTCAACAAACGTACTAGTATGTTTTATCTGTACTGATTGACATTTGATCCGGGTCCTAAATCTTATGTGTGAACAGTATTAAAGCAAAACCTTGTCACGTCCTATTCTGTAGCTTTAAGGATCCAACGTGAGTATTCCTTGTGATCGATTGCCTGGTTACAATTGATTCAGAATTCAAAGTGATCACACCCACAAATCAAAATTAATGAATTCAGTTTCCATTGAATTTTTCAACAAAAAAGTAGTTGTTGACATTCTTTCCAATTAAAGCTGATGAATAAGTACTTGCAATGCCGTTGTGTTGGTTGTTGTAGTACATGGTTTTCACATTAAGCCAGTTTTTTTTTTTTCTTTTTTGGAGCCACACTAAGCCAAATTTGATTAGTACCTTCTCTCATCTCGTTTCTAGGTTGCACTTCAAAATTTTCATGTACCAGTCTTTCCGGTTTTTTTTTTTTTTTATAGATAATGAAAAAAAATAGTCTTAAGCTGGAGCTATATACGTTAGCAAAATACAAACGATGGTGGCTCATTTAGGGCCACAAGATTTTGCCGTCAAAATATTCAGACAATTAATTAATCAAATTGATGAGTTAGTATGCTACTATTTCTTATTAATTGGCGCTTCACATCATCGACAAATGAACAAAATATTGGTAGATATCATCAATTCACCCTGTAATGAAGCTATCAAATTGCCCCCATTTCCTTCAAGAGTAACTGTAGCCCAACTCCAAGCAACAGATCGGTTAGCAGCAGGGAATTGGACGAGACTTTTTGAGAGGTTGCATTTCGAACTTTAGTGTCTGACATTAAGTATTAAACCTATAATCTTTTGCCAGTTTAGCCAAGTTAGAGATTGAATGTTAGCTTTTGGACAAAAACTTCACTACTACATGTGGATTTTTTAAGAGTAAATCTTGTATGCATTGACGGTGCGTATATTATTAGCATTTGATGCATGATATATATACAAAATTTGAATGTTAAATTCAAATTTACATTAGTTATCATTCATTAAAAATTGACGGTGTCTAAAGATAGTAAGATTAACATTATTTTCTGCTTTTTTTTCCTACTTTTATAAGAGAATCAGCAGTGGGACTCCACTTACCTCCTCGATGACTCGAACTAGAGACCATTGTTGATCACAGATGAAGTGCCTTCCCAAATTGACTACACTTTGTTTTTCATTTGGATTGTTGTATTATTTCACATAATATTTCGCTTGTATCATGAACACATTTCACAATCTACCTTTTTATTTTTTCAACTACATTTTTCTTTTACATACATCACATTACAAAAAATTTTATAGTAATTATTTCAAATAATACTCTATCCAAACACACGTAGTGTGATTTATCGAGTAGGACATGAAAAATAATAATGAAGCTTTACGCTTTTATTTTTGACTTTCCTAAATTACCCCTTGTACAAATACTAATACTACTAACATCAGGTGGGACCTAAATGCCACGTGGAGAATGATGATTTGGATGTCTTTGTTGACACGTGTACTAAAGAGTGTTTCTTGGGGACCAAAAGGGATTAGCCTTTTCGATGATGAACGAGGAATGATGATAATTGGTGAACATTTATTAAGGCTCAAGAAAAGTACTAGCACTCATATAAGGATTATAATTGAAAAAAATTTATTATATTATTTATTGTTAACGTTTTATAACGTGACGATTATAAAATAAAAAGCAACAAAAAATTTGTTCGAAAACACTAAAATTAATTTTTTTTAAAATAATGACATCCAAATGAATCCGTTAGTTTTTTATTTTCTTTCTTTTTTTTTTTGGAGAATATTGTGTCCATGTTAGTAATATAAATCATAAAGGCACAAAGAGTACAAGCTAGAACGTGTATGCATCAGTTTAGCCATTCTCTTTTCCTTAATTTAGTGGGAAGTAGTTAGATTGATATAAGAGAAGTGAAAGAGATGGATGCAGCAGCTCTCACCATGATAAGTGCTATTAGTTTAAATTTGAAAGTCAAAATTAGAGTGTTTATAAAGTGGAAATTGTATCACATCAAGGTTCATTTGACATCGTAGTGGTTTATAAAAAAACATTTCTGATACAAGTGCTTTTAAATTACCAAAAATTATGCTACTTAAGTTACATAAAATTAGTTACCAAATATCCTACAAATACTTTCAGTGCTTAAAAGCATTTTTTTCTTCGTAAATGTACTGCAATCCCGAATGAGCCCTAAATTATAAATCAAATTACAATATTTGTTTAAACAAACACAAAATCCAGCCGAGTAATAATTTTGCACAGACTCCTATGGCACAAACTCCTCTATCACAAATTTTGCAATGAATGTTGGCACTGACTCCATTATCAAATAATACTCTATTCAAATAATTCACCTTTTTATATTCTCAATTATAACTCACCTTAATTATCTTGCCATGATCAAATAATGCTCAATTGCACAATCTACTTTTTATCCTCGCAGCAAACTACAAATTAGGTCAGCGCAAGAAGAAATGCAAGTTTAAGTATTACTGAAAAGGTCCACGTTACAAACTTGTAATGCTCGACATTTTAGAGGTTCAAAGTAGAATCAGCTACCCCTTACAATAAAAAAGGAAAGTAAAATCAGCCATAAGTTTATATCAGTGTGAACTTTTGACAAATGATATTAATCTTTTTTTTTCCTTTTGGGACAAAAGGAACTCTAGTGAGATAAACTTGATGACAGGCTATTTTGCCCGGGACCCACGTCTATTTTAGTATTTTGGACGGTTTTCCCTGGGCCGATTCTTTGGTTGTTGGAGCAACCGCAATAAGGCATAAGCTTCTCCCATGGGTCGGTTCGCTTCGCGCCTCGCGGGAATATTGCTGTGAGGTTTATCCGTTGGTACGAAGGACAGCCACATATTTTTCCAGCTGTGCCTCTTGCGAGATTCTCGTTTACAAGTTAGAAAATTTTTCTAAGGAGGTTCATCGGCTGGTACTAAATCAAGGACAGCCACATATTTTTGCTAGATGGGCCTCCTGCAAGATTCTCGTTGACAAGCTAGTAAACTTTTTATGTATTAACAGTATAGTAATTTTTGTTATACTAATAAATTTGGATGTATATTATATATGTATTATTTAAATTTTAAATTTAAATTCATATTATGTGATATTTTTTATATTAGCAGTCTTGGATATATATCACATATGTATTATTTGAATTTTAAATTTAAATTCATATTATGTAGCATGATCTCAATCTATTTGTATAAATTTTTACATTGACGGTATATAAAAAATTATCCTTTTTTTTAATGCATCTTCTATCCAACTTCCTATCTTGCTCATTGTCTCATATTTTATTGTATCATCATTTTCCTTCACAAATATTCTATGATAATTCTTTTTTATTTTCTTCAATTCTAATTGCAAACAAGGTAAAAAATAAAATTTAATAAATCATCAAAACAAAATATCACAAAAATAGAAATTTTTTATGAATTTTTTGCTGTACTTTTTGTGTTTCTATTATATATTTTTATTTAGCCAGTTTATTTTTTTTTCTGCCATGTTAGTAGCTATTGAAACAAAAGAAGAATTAAAATAAAATATTTATGATGGAAAAATGATAATATAACAAAGAGCTGGACAAAAACACGAGGTAGAAAGTAGGACGGAAAATCCATTGCGAGCTTTTTCCCGCTTCGTGTCCTCTATAAATAGCTTTCTTCGGGAGCATCATGATTGCACTCACCAATAACTTGCATTCCAAAAGTTTTGCTCCTCGTATCCTTCTCCCATCTGTCTCCAGCATCCAAAAACATGAAAACCTCATTTTCTTCGGTTGAATCTCTAGTCTATGAGATCAAGAAAGAGATGTTTTTGAATCAAGATATTCACCACTTGGTTTCCCCATCTGCCTATGACACGGCCTGGTTGACCATGATTCCAGACCCTACACAAGTTGACAAACCAAAGTTCGAGAGTTGCCTGAATTGGGTACTCAACAACCAGAATGCAGGAGGGTTCTGGGGAGAATCTTATGCAGAGGACCTTCCTACCATCGATACTCTTCCAGCGACTCTTGCTTCCATGGTTGCCCTGAAAACATGGAATCTCGGAGAAGAAAACATAGCAAGAGGCAAGTAGATATTTTGCTATTTAACTGGTTAATACCTCATTATTATGTTGGTTTTTGTAAATAAAGTTTATGCGTACAACAAAATTATATACAAATATACACTAAATCATGTATAAAACATGGTAATCACACAACCAATACCAAAATGTATTTGTCCCATACTATGACTTTTGATATGTGATGCTTTTCAATATGTTAAATGCCATTTGCTTGCTTCCATGCTGTAGGGTTAGCATTCATTCATACCACCGCTGAGGTAATTCTCGAACAACACCGTCATCATCTTCCACGGTGGTTTGCCATTGTTCTCCCAGCAATGACTGAACTGGCTCAAGCAGCTGGTCTTGATCTTGTTTTCTCCCAACGATCCAAGAGGGTGTTATCCGACCTTTTCCATCAGAGGCAACAAATTCTGAAAATGTGATGCTTCAATTTTTTTGTGTTGTTTTTCTAGCTTATGAATACGTCATTAACAACGCACATAAATTCGTCATTAATTTACCTAAATCTTCTACAGGATAACAAATAGCTTAGACACCTTTGGTTTGCAGTTTTGGGAAAGTTTCCAAACGATCTCCAAATCACCTCTTCGTCATGCACAAAGACTTTTTAAGAAAATGCTACTGTAGTATTTAAAGGGAAGAAAGCACAAAAAATGCAACGTAAAGGGAACTTAATTTTGCAATACTCATGACTTGTAATTGATTTTTAGGACTTGCATGGAGAACCCTGTAGATTACTCACAGCAAAAAATTCCATCGCTGCTATGGTATCTAGAGAGCTTGCCCCCTACGTATCATGTTGATGAACAAAACATAATGAAGCACGTAAGTGGAGATGGCTCAATTTTCCAGTCACCAGCAGCCACAGCTAGCGCATACTTGAGAACTGGAAGTTCGAAATGCTTGGAATACCTTGAGTTCCTCGTTCAAAAATGTCCTAATGGAGGTTGATAATTCTATTTTGAAACTGATCCCTATATCTCAATGATGTGTATGTTATGTATATATTGATAGTATCAAGAAGTCTAAGTAAAACCTCTAATCAAACTGCTATTAACATTTTCTTTAGCAGTGCCCGCTGAGTATCCCCTGGACGAAGAATTGATAAAGCTGTGCTTGGTTGATCATGTACAAAGATTAGGATTGGCTGAGCACTTCGAAGAGGAGATTGAAGACATCCTAAAGCTAGTTTACAAGTAATAACCATGTACAATTAATTTTTTTTTTTCAAGGCTAAACCATATATTTGAGCATTTTCTAAGTTATGATCGATCGAATTTGATCCTCTCATGGAAAATTTCCAGGAACCTCAGGAAACAAGACTTTGAGCCAACCAACAGGCGTCTTGTGGCTGCAAAACTATACAAGGACGCGCTGGCTTTTCGGCTTCTTAGGATGCAAGGCCATGATGTTAAGCCAAGTACGCCGTTAAAATTAATTAATTAATTAATCAAATCTCTGTTGTCTTCCTATTTAAATAAAGGAAATAGTACCTAAAAAAAGGAATAAATACCTGCTTATTTCCTATTGCAGGTTGCTTTTGTTGGTTCCTTCAGCATGCTGATACCCTCGAGTATATAGAACAAAATTGTGAACAACTTACTAGCGTATTATATAATGTCTATAGAGCAACGGACGTTATGTTCAGGAGGGAATATGAACTCGAGGAGGCACGCGCATTTTCTAGGAAATTGCTGGAGAAATCGATCAGTTTCAGCTGTAAGGACGATGATCTTGTTATTTTCCCCGGTCTACATAAACTAGTAAGTCCACGTCTTGTTTCTAACCGATAATTCATTAAAAAAAATTTTTTGTTTTGTAAGGGAAAGATTTAGAAAAGAACGGAAGGATATATAATTCTTACGCCAGAGCAGGTCACCCGTGCATTTTTTTCAGCAGCTTATGATGATTTTTTATATATAATTAGTGCTTTAATTATACCACAATTAATATAAAACTTAGAAGTGTAATTAATCATGGGAGAGGGTTAGATTGAATGATAAAGTGGAAGGGATCATAAGTATTGCAATTAATCATGGAAAATGAAACCTCAATGCCAAGAAGACAAGAATGCTTGCGCGTGTGTGACTTATCCACTTTTGTGAACTATTCGCTGAAATTGAATTGAGAATGAAGTGCAATGGACTAATATTCAATGCTCAAGTTCCACGTGCTCAATTTGTGAATTTGTCAGATACTTAGACCATTTTAGTAAATTAATACTATATTGATTAATTAAAATGATTCTGATTGCCATTTCTTAATTACTAGGCAAAACTTGACTTGGTCTCATGTTTTTGAAATAGATTAAGCATGAGTTGACTCTTCCATGGATTACTCGGCTAGATCAACTTGATCAGAGGATGTGGATCGAAGAAAATAAAATCAGCCCCTTGTGGATTGGCAAGGCATCCTTCTACAGGTATAATTAAGCAATACAAATCATTTTCTTTCTAAAAAAAAAAACAGAGTAAATTTTACTACTAAAATTGCTGAAAATCATCCAGCGCCAGTTGTTTTACAAATTGATTTAGCATAGTGTGCTGATGCGCGTAGTACTCTATTACAAAAGCTTTATAATCAAGAGAGAGTCCCATTAATGAAACGCGAAAAAAAGAAAACGAAGTAGCTTCGCTAAGAAAACAGCTTCTCTGCGGTGATAGCTTCAAGAACATAAATCATTTTAATCTGCCTATAACAGACAAAAATTGAAAGAATAGGATTCATTTTTTTTTGCATTGTCGTAATTAAAAGAAAAATCAATGACCCATTGAACATTGCCAACACTTGTAGGTTATTCCATCTTCAACATGAAAAGCTGGTGCAACTTGCTAATGAAAATTACAAGCTTCGGCAGTCGGTCTATGCCGAGGAACTAGAACAACTAAGAAGGTACAGCTGAAATTCATTAGACATTTCTATACATTCTTAATCACTCCAAAACAGTAATGAATGAATACTTGATCTCATCTGTTGCTGCCTACGGACTAATTAATGCAGATGGTCCAAGGAATCCGGTCTGAGGGAAATTGGGTTTGGACGAGAGAAAACTGCTTACTGCTATTTCGCTGTTGCTGCCAGCAGTTGCCTGCCTCGTGATTCCGTTGTTAGGTTAATTGTTGCAAAGATTGCCATTCTCATTACAGTTGCTGATGACTTTTACGACGTGGAAGGTTCCACAAGGGAGTTAAAAATTTTGACTAAGGCCATTCAACGGTATATCATGCATTTTAAAATTTCTTCTTTACGCGCAGACAAGGCCACTCAATGTTTTCTAGTTATTTCATTATCAAATCAGTTATACTAATTTCTTAGATTATATCTTCCTTCAATTGAAACTTTAGATTATAAGATGTACAAGATATCTATCTGATCATCAACTCATTCATATCATATCACCTCATTTTCATTAACTATAATAATTTTAACTTGCATTTTGCTATAGTTAAGGATGTTTAAAAAACTAGACGGTCTCGTGCTTTATTAGTTCGAGTGTGTACCTTTAAAATTTTAATTGATTCCAACGCTGCACCCCAAATTTTTCTTTACAATCTTTTTGCACACTAAATTGTTTCACTTATTCCATTTCAGTCTCGTCGTTAATGTTGTTAATTTTTTTTTGAAAAAAAAAAATCAACAATTTAGTTGAGAGAAAGTGAGCAATTTTTCTTTTCTATTTTTTATAGTCGAGAGAATTCTCTTTCAAAAATCCTAATATTCTACAAACATTTGATGATAATTTAGATGTACAGTCATTTGGAAACACAAAATGCAACCAAAGTGTGAAACAATAAATTAAAAAATAGTTTAGGGTATAAAGTGTCTCAAGATTGAAGTTTATAGCAAAATATGAGTATCAATATAAATTGAGGCTTTTTAGCCCCTCTAACTATTGGACTAATGTAAGGCAAACAATAAAAAGAAAAAAAAAAAACAGTTATCAAATTGAAGTTCAGGGTTCAATTTGAGATTCTCTATAAAGTTCAGGGATGCATAGCCGAAAAATCCATTTTTTGGGCTCTTAGCTCATGCAGATGCTGCCTAAATCCTCGCAGATGGAATGGTGAAGATCTCACCGGCCATAGTAAGATTATCTTTGATGCCCTTTGTGACCTGGTCATGGACATCTCAAGAAAGTACAATCATCAACGAGAAGGAAGCAAATTCTTGAAGGGGATTAGAGATATCGTAAGGCTTAATTAATTTCTACAAACATTCTTCTCTTTTTTGTTTCCTAGAAATGCACC
The DNA here is from genome assembly GCF_003713205.1 of Coffea eugenioides. NCBI lineage: Eukaryota > Viridiplantae > Streptophyta > Magnoliopsida > Gentianales > Rubiaceae > Coffea > Coffea eugenioides. The sequence continues at coordinate 12,523,393 of NC_040036.1, read as the reverse complement.
AGAATTATTTTGGTAATTATCAAAAAATCTTCACTCATGGCAAACATATAACGACATAAATCACGTTCCATTCACTCACATATAGTGGCAAGAAACATTCGGTTCATGGATGGTGGAAAGAACATGGAGTGACACCGGGTACCGAGCATCCCTTGACGAATATCTGGACATTGGCATGATATCCATTGGAGCACATACGATCATTCTTCCAGCTTGTTGTTTCTTAAGCCAAGATTATCCAATCGAAAAGCTCAAGCCTGACAATTATGGGAAGATCACGAAATTGTTCATGTCCGCTGCCCGATTGTTGAATGACACTCAAAGCTATCAAGTAATTAATTACGAAACTTTCTCTCTGTCTCTCTGTCTCTCTTTTTTTTTTTTTTTTTTTGGGTACTTGGTTTATTTTAGAATGGGATAAAACAGTAAGTCTTTGTTGTACTATCTGAGCAGAAGGAGCAAAAAGATGGAAAAATGAACATGGTCTTGCTCCACTTGGACGAAAACCCAAACGCGAAAATTGATGGCTCCATTGCATATGTGAAAGGTATTTTGGAGGAGAAGACTAAAGAATTCCTTGAAATCGTTCTCATGGATGATGGGCCGGAGGAAATGCCTAAATCATGCAAACATTTCCATCTATCCTGCATGAAAGTCTTTCATATGTTTTTCAACTCCACCAACCTATTTGACTCCGAGGAAGAACTACTTAACGATATCAAGAAAGCCATATGCATTCCTCCGGATCTCGATTCTCAAATTTCAGACCTTTATTTACCGCCTCCACCAGAAAAGGAAGAGATTCTTCAAATTTCCGCTCGTTGGGATGTCAACACAACACAGCATTTTCTTCACGGAAATGGAAAAGAAAGTGTTGTTTAATATTCCAATAAACAGATTTGGACGCTAGATATGTTGTTAAGTGTGTCCATTAGCTGTCCCTGAATATGGTTACAATAACTTGCTCCAGTCATTTTCAATTTCTTTCTTTTTTTGCCTTTAAAGCATAAGGGTTTTAAATGATAAAGCTCAGTATTATGTTCTAAACTCTGCCTCATTTTCAATTGTAGTTAGTAATAATTGAGTATGTCCTTAAATTGTAAGAATCTAGAAGAGTGCAAATCACGCCGCCAGTTTTATAATATTGCAAAGTTACTATACAAGGACAGGCAAATTTCTATAAATCAAGAACATCTCGTATGATATGGCATACAATTCTTCCATGCCTTGCCAATTATTATTACGTATTCTTCTAAGAGCCTATACCTTCACCATTCGAGTGAACTTTTTGGATCCAGATCGACCTCATAACTTGATTTCCATTCAATTCAAACTGATTCGTGTAATTTTCATTGTGTTTGGTATAAATTCATATAATTTTAGTATAATCGTGAATTTTACAGTAATTTAATTATATGAATTGATAAATTCAAATTTACATCCAAATTATATAAGGTAACACTAAAAATTATAAAAATTATATTAATCGACTTAAATTGAATGAACTCGACTTGTGAGGCGTGGTGTCAAACTTTTTTTAACCCTACCACTGTCTCAATCTAAAACTTATTTGTGACTAATGGAGCATTTAACGATTAATGAAGTGATGAAGACTTATACTGCCGTGTTCCATCACATACGTGCTCAGGAGGATCTTTTTTTCTGAATGATTAAAAAAAAAGGGCAAAATTACACTTTACCTCCTGTGATTTAGTGTTTTTGTACATAACTCCTCTATGATTTTAAAAACTATACATAACTTCCTCATGATTTAAATTAAAGTGTCAAAGTGGCAGACATGATCATTCGTAATGGAACTTATGAAAATGTCGAAAGTACTCTTGTTTAAAAATTAAAATGGTTGAAGTGATCAAAATAACCCCCTTATAATTTTCAAAATATATGCACAACCCCCCCTATAGTTAATAAATAATTTTCAACTTTACATAGGAGTATTTTTAATAGTTTAGGTGACTACGTTATGAATTACAAATTCCGTCACTTTGGCACTTTAATCCCAATCATGAGGGGGTTACATATAGTTTTTGAAACCATATGGGGGTTATGAACAAAAACACTAAATTACAGGAGGGTAAAGTGTAATTTGCCCTTAAAAAAATGACAAATAGGGAAAGGAAATAAAAAAAAAATGGCTACTTTGTAGAATCATTTCCAATCTATACCTTTCTTTTTTTTTTGGGGCAAATAATAAGAGCTTTTATTGATCAAAGCAACAAGGCTAAAAAAGAAAAACCACTGCCACATCTTTCTCTATCACGCAAGAATCTATACCTTTCTTTGTCACTGTTAGCTAAGCAATTTAAAGACTACGTGTCCGGTTCATTCTTTTCCATTACCAAGCAATGGATTTATGTCATTGTTAAATTAATCTATAAATTAGACCGCATGCATTTGGCACTTAATTCAGCGTAAAGATTCTAGACGTGTAATCATAAGTTTTTGTTATCCTAGATATATGAACTGCATAGAGGTAGGAAATTTGATTTAATGGGGACGAAATACGCATGCATTTGAATCTTGGAGTCAACATAAAATTCTTTGAAATTTTTAGGAGGACAAATAGCTTATGACGTATAAGAGTATTTCAAAATTCCCAAAATCTTAAAAGGAGATAAAAAAATATGATTTTCTAGAACTCGTTGGGAGGGGAGGGGAGGGGGGGATGTAATTGCAAAATGCAAATAATGTAGACATATTATACCAAGTCAGTAGTAAATGCTTAGTTTACTTAGCCACGCGGTGTTAGTTTATTGGTTAGTAATGTTGATTTCATTCTTAGGATGTAAGGGCGGTGACATGGGATAAAAGTCATAAAACACCATAAGGGACATAAGAGTCGCAGTCTCCAGTTTTAGTGTCACATATGAATCAGTAGGGTGCAAAAATAGCAGCCCTGTTTTTGTTTGTATATGTAAGAGCCGCAGCCTCATTTTCAATAGAAAAAATCCTTTCTGCCTGTACATTGATTTCTTGTGTTTTTTTCTTTTCCGTGGGTTTCTGTTCATTGTCAGTTTGGGTCCATCAAATAATGCTACTAAATTTAATTGCATAAATAAAAAAAAAATTTAATTCTGAGAGGGAAATGGCGAACCACTAACTTTATTTGTCTACATAAGGTCAAGCACGAGGACCAGAAAGATTTCAGGCAAATAAATGATCGATCAAGGTAAGCTCCTTCAAGACCTCAAAGCTCTTCTCAGCAGCCTAGAAACGTGGCCTCAGCTTTTGTTGGTCATACTATTGACTACAGAGTAAAAGGACTCTTAGTATTTATGGACCAGACTTATGCGGCAATCGTTGTCTTCCCTAGTTATCAAGTCAATAATATGGTCTGGCAAAACTCCTACATTTCTTGCAAGGTCTATATCAAAAACGCAAAACGCAAGGAGGCCGCCTTCCGATTCCAGCCGCCTCCATGTGAATGAAGCCTTTCGCGATTCACGACGGGTAACAGGATTCATGCTGCAATTCGTTTTTCCTAAATTATTTAGTGACAAATGATTAAGGAACCAACTTGAGAATCAATTTTTCACTGTAAGGAGGGTTGAGTTGAGTAATACGATGATGATGTGAAGAATTGTAATACGTGATATTCGTTTCTTATCATGTTAGCAGTTACGTGATCAGCACATTATCAGTAAAAATGGAGAAGTCAAAAGTGGAAGAAAAACAACTTTTGTTGGCTACTCCATTTTGCATGATGATCTATTCCATTCCATGTTTACATTTAGAAACTTAACTTCCTTTCCCTCTCTCAGACAAAGATGTTTTTCTTGATTAACAATTCAGATAAACTGCCCCCAAAAAGAAAAAAAAAATGGATAAACTCTATCCTGCCATTATGGTATCCTTGAAATTAATATACTGTTAATATGATCAATATCTTTATCATCTATGCGTGACTTCAGAAGAAATGGCTATAAAATAGACTAGCAATTGACATTCATCTTTTTTTTTTTTTTTTTATGCACTGCATTGACTACTCTTTTGTTAGTTTAGTGAGATGAGAATGTTCTTTCTTTTTTTCAAAAAAAAAAAAATCACGAATAGTGACTTTTCATCTTAAAACGACAGCGTCAGTCGTTTTTGTTACTGAAGAAAGCCAGTTTGGCCTTGTATAATATAACTTGTACACAACCATACATTTATTTTGTAGGGTTCGAAGACTCTGGTCAATCTGGAACACTAACTTCAGGGGATGAACGATTCACATCGACGTTCGTACTCCGGCCCCCGCCCCAGCCCCCGCTTAAATCCAATGAGAGGTTTGTTGCTTCTTCTGCTTTGGCCAACGTAACATCCTTTTCGTCCTTGTCATTTCTGCCACATACGAAGATGAGTTTTTCTTTAATTTGCAAAAAATGTTGATTGACAGAGAAAGTATTCAGAAATCCAAATATGAAGGTTCTGAAACGTAGCATTTGCTTCAACACAATCGTCAATAATCAAATTCCACCTAAACTTTTTTGCCGGAAGAGAAGTCCCATCGTAAGTCGTGATCCATGCCTCCAAGAAAGGTAAAACGTACCAAAATTTGCAGCGAAGTTGGTTTGTGCAACGCCTTGATTTAAATGAAGCATGAGTTGGGGGAGCGTTGGATTAGGTGGTTAAACCGGTAAAGTATGAGGGATTATAAATAAGAAACTTTGGATTCACATCTTCTTATTTGAAAAAAAAAAAGAAATGAAACATGAGTTATAACTCTAGAGATAATGGGGTCCTAACAATCCGATATAAAAAAAATTGGATTATGGATTTCTTTTTTTTCTTTTTTTTTTTCTTGTGAAAACCATGTGGGGAGAGGACTATATCCAGACACAAGGTTATCAAAATTCCTAAAATTGAACGCCACCCACCTCCCAGGCAATGCACAACTTCAGAACTTTTATCATTCTTTTGTCCCAAAAAAATAACATAAAAAACACAAGAAGCTTAGATTTTCAGTTCTGGCAGCCTGGTTTTTTGTTTTCTTTTATAACTTCATTCACTTTTGCAGGTTTAAACTTTTAGCGGTACACTCCGGTAAAGATGACAAAGCTTTTGCCAAGGCAAGTTGGTTCAAAAGACGGATCACTTCCTTATAAAAAAATTGTGTATTCGAATCCTGCTGTCGATGATATGATGATATGAGAGTTGTGTTGATAAGTGATTTATAAGAACTTGATGAGTGATCTATAAAAACTCTCATAAGTTACCTATAGTTCCAAGAGTATACCCTAACCCGTGATAGTATTTAGAATCAAATCCACCCAAACTTTTTCACATAAAAAATACAAAGATTTTGTAATTTATAAAGAGGGCATACTTTTTTTTTTTAATACGAACAATTACAAAAAAATTGGTGTGCTTAATATAAGCATATTTACACTAGCGTTGACCAGAAACATGTGCAAGTTAAGCAAAGTTAGGCATTTTGAAATTTTTGTTGCTGCTAATTTAAAAAAAAAAAAATCCTCAACTTTAAAGGGTTCAGCTATTGTAATGTGATTGGTTGTAATGCATGTACCTTTTGGATCGACTTCATTCAATCCAGCTGACACCGCGATAAATGGGTGTACAAAGCTTCGGATTAATAGGTCATGTTATCAACTACTGTATATTCTACCATGCTGCAATCTTTTTTTTTTTTTCAATTCTTTTTAGTACTTTTTCAAATTTGGCAAGTACTTTTTTTCAATTGGCAAGTACTTTTTCAAAATTGTTAATGCTTTTTTTTGTGGTCCTATGGTTCTCTATGCATGTATAAATTTTAGTTGGCAGTAGTTTTGAGTAGTTGAAATCCTATGTGCCGCTATTAGATGTCAAATCGAGTGTCAGTCCTACTTATCATATAAGGATAAAGAAAACTTAAATAAATAATCAGACGGGATCCTTTATCCATTATATCTGTTTATTTTTCATATTCAATGCAAAACTACGTAGTTCCATTTATTAATACTGCTGATATAGCACATAACATTGAATGCATATTTAGGGAGTGTTTGGTAAAAGGGTTTCAAATTCAATAATATCCTAATTATACCCATAGTCTTCTACTTTAGAATTTCACACTGCATAATTCAGATAAGATTAGGCAAGCATTTGAGGACGAGATTCTTAAGTTTGTCAAAGTTGCAATTACGTGTAGTCATATTATTTTTATTTGATATAAATATAAAAGTTGAGCCTGAAAAGTGACACCAAGGATCTAACGTGAGTTTTGAGAACCAGAAAACGACAAGCATTAATTACAAATGTAAAAGCATGTGACTTGTACATCTACGTGTACGTTGGAAAGCATCGTGATCCATACATTTTCCAATGCGTAATTCTCCAAATCCTCCTATAAATAGATCTCGACATGGTACAACCATTCCAACTCAACCAGAAATTTGTTAATACTAAATACATTTTGCTTCTATCGTCTTCTCCCAGCTTCCCATGAACATGAAGTCCTCCCTATCTTCTATTCTTTCTTTAGTCGCTGAGGTAAAAAAGGGGATGTTCTCCAATCAAGACATTTACACGTTGATTACCCCCTCTGCCTATGACACAGCTTGGTTAGCCATGATCCCAGACCCCACAAATTCCACGCAACCAATGTTCAACAGTTGCTTGGATTGGATACTCAACAACCAAAATGAAGCAGGGTTCTGGGGAGAATCTCACGCGGAGGGTCGTCCTACCATTGATACTCTTCCGGCAACTCTTGCTTGTTTGGTTGCTCTCAAAACATGGAATGTTGGAGAAGGAAACATAGGAAAAGGTAGTGACTATTAATACCATATTTGCTACACTAGAATTTGAACATTTTAGTTGTGAGGATCCAAGTTCTTACTGTCAACTATGAAGTACTTACTTCCGCTCAACTTTTATTTACTTACTCACCTAAGGTCATTGTACGTACACTAGGAAATCTTTAGGAAATACTTAACGAGGAGGTGCAGGAACGGTTGCAACAGTTCCTAAAAGTTTATGGCTAAGATTTGGCTAAAAAAAAAATGTAAAATTCAAATTACATCTTGTACATCATTTTTCACACCATGTTTGAAGTTTACAAAATTTTGTTCTATAATTATAGTCCCGTTTGACAAGTGAGTTTTTTGGGTGTTTTTCTAAAATTTTACTGTAGCTTACCATAGAAGTTTTTAAAAAAAAATTTGAAATTTTTTTTTTAATAATTTGAATGGTATAGTTTAAAATTTTTGAGAAGTTTTTTAAGGATACTGTAGCTAAAGTTTTTTAAGAACTTGTAACAGATAAATTTGACAAAAAACTTATCTACCAAACAAGACCTATCTGTTATTGAAAGTAAATTATACCGCATATAAAGTTGATCCCACATGCCCACGGTCGTTATAACCATTTCACATGACAATACTGCAATTATTGAAGGGAGCACTTGCCAATAAAAGTACACAAATATGTGGATAACATTAGTATGATTTTGTACAAGCTCGGCTGTCGTGTCACGTTTACAGGTTTTCTAGTCATATCGGTCGAACTTTTGGAGCTTTCTTCTCTAAATATACAGTAACTTTTCCAAAATTTTGAATTTTTCCAATTTCCACATTATTGTTTCTTGGCCAAAGGGTCGAAAACTCGAAATAGCGTACTATATACAGTCTTATATGCTACTCATAGACAATTCTACCATCATTCATTCACCATCCTACGTGTGTATCTTTAAAAAGAAATCATGACACATTTTTCACAAGTTTCTTAACTCTCCAAACAACCTGGCTGGCAGCTGGCTTTTTAAAACTAAAATCCACTTTTTCGAAAAAAAAAAAATACTTTCTGTTTCGGGAAGAGGAAACACGGATAGTCTCTAAGTGTAGCAAGATAAAAACAGGGAGTTGGGCAGGTACGGTTAAGTTCTTACACATTCATGTATGGTAGGTGTATCTTTTACAAAATATGCTAACATTTATCAGTACTTGATTCGTAAAAACAGTTGATGCATATAAACAAAGATGATGAGCAAAAGTATATTTTGGCTCATGGCGACAAGAATACTTGTCATAATCATTCACAAAAGTAGAACCATGCATGCTGTGACACGTATAGTTCTCTATTGGTTTCGTTCATATAAGCTTTTCTTTTTATACTTGAATAACGCATTGTCCTCCTGGGGTTGTGCAGGTTTAGAGTTCTTCCAATCCAAAGCAGAGATAATCCTCAAACTAGCTTATCATCATCTTCCACGCTGGTTTGTTATTGTTTTCCCTGCAATGGTTGAACTTGCACAAGCAACAGGTCTTGATCTTGCTCTCACTCAAGGGTCAGAGATTGTTTTGGCCGATGTTCTATGCAAGCGGCAACAACTCCTGGACATGTATTGCCTTTTACTATCTTTTTAGAAGTCACAAATTGATTGTATCATAGTAATTATAGTACTTTTTTTTTTCTGAAAATATCTTCTTAGATGTTGTCCATTCCCCCAGTCACACTTTTTGAGCATCAATAGATGTATAACATGTTTGGAGCTGCAGGGAGAACGTTGAAGCTGATTCACACCAGTATTATCCACCACTGATATCATATCTAGAGAGCTTGCCTTCTGCGTATCATGCCGATCAACAGAAAATACTGAAGAATTTGGGTGGAGATGGCTCATTATTCCAGTCACCCTCAGCCACAGCAAGTGCATATATAGCCACTGGAAATTTGAAGTGCTTGAATTACCTAAAGTCTCTTGTTCAGAGGTGCCCCACTGGAGGTTAGACAGCTTCGCCACAGGAAGCAATCATTGACTTGTTATCTGTTTCACTACTATACTGACCTCAAAGAAAAATAATTCATGGATCCACTTTTTTTGCTACTCCACCTTGGGCCAGCATTATGTAATTACCTGCCTGCAGGATAAAATAGCTATTTAAGTGTTGCCCAAAATTCATAAACTTGCGTCTACCGTTACGTTTTAGGGCTGAAGCAACGCGAACCACCTAGCATAGACTTTTTCACCATCCACCAAACCTACAGCAGGGATATCTCCTGTTGACAATAATATGTAGGTTCTACTAAGGCACCGAAATTTGAACTGTTTTTTGCAGTACCAGCCGTGTATCCCGTGGATGAAGAATTCACAAAGCTCCTCATGGTTGACCATGTACAGAGACTAGGATTATCGGAGCATTTCAACGAAGAAATTGAACATATCTTGAAACAAGTTGATGGGTAATATGCCGATAATTTTCAAAGTTGAAACGTACATATGTGCAGAATTTGCATAGTTGATTAACCTTTCATTAACTCCGTTTTAATTTGCAGGAACTTTAGGTATCAAGACTCACAACCTACTGAAACATTTCTCCTAGTTAAAAAACTGTCCAAGGCCGCACTGGCATTTCGGCTCCTGCGGATGCAGGGATATGATCTAAATCCACGTATGGAGTTAATATGATCATTATCCTCAATATTCCATGTCTAGTGCAAAATTAAGTACTTTAATTTGACAGTTATGCTAAATTTCTTTTTTGCAGGTTGCTTTTGTTGGTTTCTGCAAGATATAAACATGCTAGATTATATGGAGCAAAATTGTGAACATCTTACAAGTGTACTATATACTGTATATAGAGCCGCGGATATTGCTTTTACAGGCGAATATGAGCTGGAGGAGGCACGATCTTTCTCCAAAAAATTGTTGGAGAAAGCAACCAGTGCTGTCAGGATTAGAGATGATAATCTTGTGATTTTTCCGGGTCTTCAAAAAGTTGTGAGTGCCTGTCTTTTATTGCACTCGGTAATAAGTAATTAACTTTGATTCGTATAACCTCGTAAAGGGAGGTAGCTTAATTAATTATCTTACGCCTTTTTCAATTGGAATTATTCTGAGACGACCTCAAATACAAAAATTCGTATTAAACACTCTGGAAAGAATGGAATTCATGAAAACACAGAACAATTTTTTTTTTTTTTTAAAAGAATTGGAAATTAAAGCCAAAAGATAGAAAAATGCCCTTTTTATCAGATGAACAAAAAGGAATACTAGTAAGGATTTAACTACAGCTTTAAATTGTATGAGAATCAGACTCTTTTTTGGCTCGTGAAAAGTTATCCTCGTGAAATTAATCAATTTTAAAGAGCAGAAATAACTTTTTAAGATGAAGAAATACCTAAAAACTTTTGCATTGCCAATTTAGGGTATGCTTAATCAACGTCAAGTACGTACTTGATTCTTGATATTAGATGCTACTCCATACATTAGTTGTGCAGCTTCCAGATAATAAGTAGCATTATTTGACATGATTTTCATGACGTTTCAATAGATAAAACATGAGTTGACACTGCCTTGGATTACTCGACTTGATCATCTTGAGCATAGGATGTGGATTGAAGAAAATAAATTCAGTCCCCTGTGGCTCGGAAAGGCATCGTTCTACAGGTATAGCATTTGATTTGATTGTGTCCATACTAAAATCACTGCCAGTTTCCTAGTCCACACGCTACTAATTATCTTTCAGCAATTCGTATAGTGACTGCACCCCTTTAAATCTTCATGCATAATTCTGCATATTTATCTTGACTGTGCTTACGATGGCTCCTTTTAATCTGTAAATGAAATGTTCTCCATATTCATGTAGGTATTACGTAACGCTAAAATTCATCCTATACTTGTTTTTCCACTTAAGTTTGCAACATAGAGAAACATGAGTACAAGGACATGGCATCGCATTATTTTAAAAATTAAGTATGTAAAACGAATTTCATAGATAAAAACACGAGTCATCAATCCCATGGAATAAAAACTTAGTGATGCCTAAGCATAAGATAGCAACCATGTCAGTCCAATTTCCCCTCCAATAATGCATGACAAAGTCTTGCTGTCGATGCAAATGTATACATCTACTGATGTTGAATAATTATTAGGTTGTCTTGTTTCAACAATGAGAAACTGATACAACTTGCTTCCGAGAACTACAAGTTTCGGCAATCAATCTACGCCAAGGAGTTGGAAGAACTAAAGAGGTGCACTTCTTTTTGGATGGACACATTCGTCAAAATTTGCTGCTGCCCACAAATTAATTTCTTGGCCTTTTGTTTTTTTGACACATTTTTGGATTTATGTAAAATGCAGATGGTCCACTGAGTCTGGTCTAGCTGACATGGGATTTGGACGAGAAAAAACTACGTACTGCTATTTCGCTATTTCGGCCTGCTGTTGCTTGCCCCATGACTCTATCATTAGGCTGATTGTTGCGAAGGCTGCAGTTCTTATTACAGTTGCCGATGACTTCTACGACATGGAAGGATCTATCACTGAATTGGAAGCCCTGACTGAGGCCGTTCAAAGTGTAACATAGTTTGTAACTCTAGCCTTTAAATCATATAGTCATCGCCAGTGGATTAGTGTAAACTTACACCATATGCAGTATATATACAGCAACATCTATTTTAAAATGCATGTGAATAATAGTAAAATTTTAAAGATGAGGGGATTTTTCTCAGTTATGGTGATGCATCTTCTCTTTTCTTATTGCCAGATATTAAGAGGAAAGAAAAGAACTTTGCTCAAGATGTTGATGCGTCTCTTTTTCTTATTCACTAGAAACTTGTGGTGTACATTTATCCACATTTTTTCTCAGCGAGTATAGATTTGTTTTTTAGTGCATGCAATTTTGGTAGCATTTATTGTTCGATTAATAATCTCGTTCACTTGTTTAGGCCTCATTTAAATCATAGCAACCTGCTACTCCAATTAGTGCTTTTTATGGAAAAAAAAAAAATCTAAGTTAAACCATATCCTTACTGCACCAAAATGATTAAGAAGATTAAAAAGTACCCAAATTTTATCCACTAATTGCTTTCAGTCTCTCGCATTTTTCTAGAACCGTGGCTGGTGTAATAAGGATATTACAGCCTTCAAAGTAGTAATAAGAACAACCTGGCTTAGATTTTATGTGCAGTATCATATACACTATCATTCATGCTACAAAATTTTTCTTCTTGTGCTGATAATGCACATGTTCCTCTTATTACTTATATTCGCTCCTGTGGTCTAAATCCTTACAGATGGGATGGCAAAAATTTGAGGGGCCACAGTAAGACAATCTTTGATACCCTTGATGATCTAGTGACAAAGACTGCAGCTACATACCATCTTCAGCAAGAACAAACCAAATTCTTGAAGGAATTTAGGGATATCGTACGCTTTCGAACCAAAATCTCATTTCTTGATAACTCCATATACATTGTGTCGATTAAACATGAGTGCTATTTTTCACTGACAAACACATAATTTTTCAATGACAGTGGCGGGAAACATTTCTTTCTTGGATGACAGAAAGGACTTGGAGTGATACCGGTTACCTACCATCCATGGAGGAATATCTAGAAACCGGCATGGTATCTATTGCGGCACACACGCTCGTTCTTCCTGCTTCTCGTTTCTTAAGCCAAAAACTGCCGGTGGAAGAGTTCAAGCCGGGCAAGTACAGAGACATCACGAAATTGCTCATGGCTTCCACCCGTTTGGTGAATGACACTCAGAGCTATCAAGTAATCATTTCACAATCTGTTTTTGACTAGCTGTACCCTTGCTAATAAGCATAAATTATGATTATTGATTTTACTCTCTTATTAGAAAGAACAAGCGGATGGGAAAATGAACATGGTGACGCTCCACTTAAATGAAAATCCAGAGGCGGATATTGATGATTCGGTTGCTTATGTGAAACACATTTTGGACGAGAAGACGAAAGAATTCCTACAAATTGTTCTGGAAGATAGCTCCAGCGATATGCCTAAATCATTCAGGCATTTGCATTTATCTTGCATGAAAGTATTTCAGATGTTTTTCAACTCCACCAACCTATATGACAGCAAGGAAGATTTGATTGATAATATCAAGAAAGCCATCCACATTCCTCCTGATTATACTCAAACTCCAGACCATCGAGTTAAGCCACTGCCAATGCCATCATCAGCTCCTCCAGAAAAGAAAAATGTCGTCAAAATTGCTGCCCGTTTCGACCCCAACATCAAAGTCAAATACCGCGGCGGCAAAGCCATGTTCATGGGACAACAGTTACTGATCAAGAATCCTATTTCTGTTTGTGGTAGTGGAGCAGTCTGTGTCCCGCCAAGATTTTAATAATTTGGTTGTATCATTTGAATAATAATGTTGTCTGTATAAATTTCTTCTGGTGTATTTCCTAGATGTTGTTTGTGTGCACTTGGTCGGATATTGCTGGCACGTTGTCTCTACTGTATGATTTGTATGATATTGAAATAAGACGTTGAGATTATGTTTGGATAGAAATTACTATTTATTTGCATCACAAATACATTTTTAATGCACATTTTTATCTTCCCAAACATCTTTTTCTCTCACATATATCACATCGCAAAAAATATTATAGTAATTAAAATTATTTACTTGCATTATAAATATATTTTTCTATCGCACTTTTTTATCTTTTCAAATACCTTTTATCTGGCGTACATTATCTCGCAAAAAAGTGCCACAATAATTATTTCAAATAATCTCTTATGGTCAAATAAATATTTCAAAAACCTTGGCAGAATTATTTTAACTTGTATTTTGCTAGTGTTTTTTTGTCAAAAAGAAGAAAAAGGATGCCGGTTTCGCATTCTTAATTTCATGGAATATGGACCACTACAATGATTTTCCTTTTAAGTCTTGGAATTGGATAGTGAATTATTTATAAAAATTTATTTACTTATATTATTAGCGCATTTTTCAATTACTTTTTTTGTTTTATATACATCACATCAAAAAATACTACAATATTTTTTCAAAAAATTATTCCAAATAATTTACTATCCAAACATGCTAATACATTCAGCCCCCCCCCCCCCCCCTTCTCTCTCTCTGGTCCTGAGCAAAGTAGAAACAGCTTTATGAATGATAAGCAAAACAGTACATGCCCGCGGAATTCCTCAATCTATATCAGTCAGAAAATGCTAAACATTACAAGCCAACAAAATTGCTTAAAATTTAAACCCTGCTGTTGGAAGTTTTCCACAACTGAGGACCACATAATGGACTTCTCGCCCAACAGCAGCCAGGATATTCCTTGATGAAGCCCGATTGTTGGCAAATTACAGCAATACGGGCCCCCATATGATATCTCATGGACGGTGACAAAGACTCTTCGTTCATCTTCCCCCATCTTGTTGTATATATATATATCCCATTCAAGTACTGAGTTTTCCAATTGTCAATTTATCAACTGCTTTTGATTTTCATAAAAGCTCAAAAGTCGGAATCTGAATAGTAGATTCACAGCTTCTAATTTTGACATCATCGAGGATCTTCTCATCACTTTCAAAAAAGACAAGAACTAAAGGGAAAAAAGTAATTGAGGTACAAGTGTACATGCAAACTTAGGGTCCTGGAATTTGTTCTTTTGAGTTGTTAAAGAATTTGATAAAAATATGTAAAACTTGACATTAGGTAAACAAATTCTCTTGAAATATTAATAAAACAATTGGTGGAAAGAAAACATATAGCAGCATCAATGTTCATGGACAAGTTCAACGGGATTTGTACTCTTTCAACTAGTGATATTCTGTAATTTATTCGAGTGTAAGTAAATATTTGCCATTAGGTATGTCATAATATTTTGCACTTTTGGAACCACTGAAGATTTCTATTTAGTGATGGAAATGCTAATTGGTATACATTCTGCAACACATACCCTATCATAATGTGCCACAATCCCATACCACCTCACACAGCGAATATGAAATCTGAATTTCTTGCATTCCTTTAACGATATAAGATATTATTCTTTTGGCTGCTATCAAAGATGTAGGAGGAATAAGAGTACCTTTATGCCAAAAAGTGACTTCTTGGGGTTGTATCAAATATCAACCAGTTTAATATGATTTAAAATACTGCAGCAATCGCTAGATTTACCGAATCAATCCAAACTGAATTCAACTTTATTGAGTTGTTCGTTTCCAATAGAAATTTTTTAAAAAAAAGAAAGGGTTTGCCTTGAGTTTTAGCTAAGTTGATATACTCCATCGGAGCTATAAGCTTTTTGCATTGAGGTTCCTTTTCCATGCATTCGACAAAAATAAAAGTAAAATAATATTGATAGGTATCATATATAGTTGGCAGAAGGGAAATTGATGATACCAAATTCATGTGAGTTGTTGTTCGACCACATATATACATGAGTCCAATCATGGTGCATTATAAGTTTTTCCGAAATTTCAAAAAACTTGTAAAAATATGTATAGCTTGGTGTTTGTTCACAAATTTGAACAATCAATACTAAAACACCTCATATTTTGTTTATCATCAACATGCACTAATGTTTATGCATTCATATTGGAAAAAATTTTCTATGCTTTTCAACCATATTGGAAATACAATCTGTACATTTTGTAAAGTCTCTGTGCATTTTCATATTTTCCCTCAAATTTCCAAATTATGGGAGATCAATTCACGGGAAAAAGAAAAGGGAGCTTATTTCTTCTGTGGCAACGTCATAGGTAAGATGAATGTGATTTACTAATATATTTACCTTGATAAAGAACATTAGAAAGGGACCTGTGAGAGTTTACAAATGCGTAACATTTAATGGATAATGGATTAGTTAGGCATCTAGCTCATGTCTTCGCTAAATCTGCGAAAAAATTCACATGATTAGTGCCTGTTGTTCTTACTTCGTGTGAAATCTAATTGAGGGAAAAAAACAATTTAATGCCACAACAAGAACTTGAATATCACAACAAATTTTTCTCTTAATACCCTTACATGTCAATTAAAGTCCAATATTGATTAGAAAGGTAACCTTGACAATTAATACCGAGTTGCTGTGACATTAAATTTCTAGTTAATGGCAACATCTGTTTGACATGACACATCTACATATATATATATATATATATATATATATATATATATATGAAATCTTATACATTCTAGGATTCACATTTATCCTAAAGTTAATTCCACATTTTCCCATAAAATGAGAAAATAGAGCTGCTTATTTTCCCTTCAGATTGTGACGAAGTTTTGCATGTGAAATCAAAGCTTTCTTTTTTTTTTTTTTTATCTTGTTGTATCCTCCCACATCCTTCCTTTTCCAAGTGCTTGGCGCAGGATTCCCAATTGCTTGGCACAAGATTCGAATTCTAAACCTGATGGGGGAGGAAGGGTTTTTTTGGCAGTCTTTTATCACTATCCTCCCACACCCTTCCATCCCCAAGTGCTTGGTGCAAGATTCCCAATTACTTGGCACAAGATTCGAATTCTAACATGTCGGGGGAGGAAAGGTTTTTTTGGTAGCCTTTTGTCACTTTCCTCCCACACACTTCCAATCCCCAAGTGCTTGGCACAGGATTCCCAATTCCTTGGCACAATATTCGAATTCTAAACCTGCCGGGAGGAAGGGTTTCTTTGGCAGCCTTTTATCACTTTTTCGAACCTTTGATTTGGATTCAAGAAATTATTCGAGTGACTTTTTCATTTAAATTACGTTTTTCGTATCAGTTGCTCTCCCCTAACCAACGGACCAACACTCAACACTGGGTGGTTAATCAAAGCTTTGCATCAATTGAATGTTTATCGCTTGAGTATAATGCTTATATAAGCAACTTAGAAGAGTCAATGTTTTATAGGTTATATATGTGGAGAGGAAGATTGCATGTGTGAAAGTTAGAATTAGAGGCTTTGGAGGACTACAAAAAAAGATGATGTATTAATAACATCCAATACGCTCATATTGCTTTCATGCCGCAAACGCAGTGATGCACATAAAAATTACAGTAGTTATGTATATATATATATATATATAAATATGCCGTGAATAACAGTAGTAGAAGAGCAAAAAACTCTTGGAAAAGTACACTAAAATAGGACAATTATGTTTGATCTAACGTTGGAGAGGTGGATACTCCCCAGATAGAAATGCTGAGAAGAATGCAAGTGATTCGCTTGGTTTGAAAATGGGCACAGCATGACCGGCTCCTCTAAATGTAGCAAAAGTAACCCCCTCGTACTCCTGAAGCCAGCCACCAACCTAACATAAATGGTACAACATAATCTTCACGTCAGACCAATTCAATTGTCTTTTGGGCACAAAAGAATCAATGCAAGTATTAACTATGGAAGAATACTAGATCATTTGGCAGGGTTTTTTATCCCACTCATGAATGCAATCATGACGATGGAAGTGGAGCTAAACCAACATTTTATGGCATTTCTTTACTGCAAAGGTCTCAAGTAGGCTCTAGTTTAACAACAATTAAAACCCTCCACTCAACGAATCCAAACACTATGAACACCAAGAGTCTTGTATCAGATGCAAGAATTTGTTTTCTTATTCCCTTTGATCCAAGTTATACTCATGTGCTGTCATATAATACCCCAGAGAATAAAACGTGTTGAATGTTCAATTATTAGTCCTACATTCTTAAGTCGAAGTTATTAGCAAAATAGGGATTTCTATTTTCGGGGTGGGTTGCAGATCTCCAGCTGTTATGCGTCGATGTGACAAAGATAATCACTTTTTAAATTGTAGTGAATTTACCTTTAGAATTAAGGAAAATTTTTTCCATATTTCTTTTAGGATCATAAATCATCAACTTTTAGCAACTGGTTTTCAGAAACTTAGGTAAACAATAAAGCAAAATCTTGGGCGAGGTCAGATTAATATTGAAAACATTAAAGAAAGCCTAACACTGTGACAGATCTAGAAAGCCATTTGAAAAAGAGTCAAAGAAATCTCTTTTCAGGAGTCTCCTAATATTTTCTGTTTTTTTTCTTTCCTCCCGTGTCCCAGACTGCACAAGGCTAGCAGTCGAAGTTTATGAGAGGGATCAAAGTGGTACCAGGTAATAGCAATTTTTTTTCATGATCTACTGTATCCAAATCACGTTACCTGTTTCTGATGTACAGGGCCTCCACGCTCGTGTAATGCGAAGACCTGGAACTTAGCTGTACTTGAGACGGGAACTCTTCCATCAGTGTCTCCACTGCATCAACGGAAAAAAAAAAACCCAAAAAAATGGTCCAAATACTTTTATAAAGTGAATGATATTCAAATAGCAAGTAAATTAAAGCAGAAAGAAAAGAGTTTTGGCCATGTACCTATACACCCAAATTCTAAGTCCTGAAGCAATGAGTTTCTTGTATATAGGGAGCATAGATTCCTTTGAATCTTGACCAGCTATTAAAGATAGTCATGCTGCATCAAATGTGGTTGATGCGATATTAAGAGAACTAAATAATCTTATTTATCACACAAATGAGAGTTGCAAACCACAGAATTCAAATAAGTGAGATGGATGAGAAGTATATTACTTGCAAATGCTCCAGCCTCTCAGGCGCTGACCGTCACTAACATGGAGGGCTTTCTGCACCTCAGCTCTGTTGTAATAGTATCTTGCATAGTCGTCAAGGCATGGATCATAGCCGCCGATGATCCTTGGCATCTAGTATACGAGTGTTCAAGCACAGCCATGTCAAACACCAGAACAGGTTAATTCATCCTGTTGATAGTCAATTTTGGACTCTAGACTAGGAAGGATATCATGCATAATGATACGAATTGAAAATGACTAACTGAACCCACATGCTTCATTTTGGCTCCCAGGAAAGTCTTAACTATTATCTAAAAGTCTCATATGACATTGATGCTTTAGAGAGTTGGAAAATGGCACCTCGGTACGGAATATATAGTTATTTCACATACTTAAAAGCCCGCTTCTTACCAATTTAGAAGTGCTCCTGAACATGACTTGCATTGATTTGTCTTCGGAATTTGTTGAATTGCCAATACAGATTGATGTATATAGACTATAGATATCTATCTCCTTGTACTGTTTAAGAACTTCATCCACGGCCTGACTACAAGCTTCATTGCTCCATGTGTCATTGCTATAAAAATCACAAGATTCCTTGATAATTTTGTGGGTTTCATCTGAAATCACAGCATGGCTCCAAGCATAATCCACAAGACCTTTCCAGTCTTCAGCATCACATGTTTCAGGATTACCTAGCTGAAGCAAAGCAACAGTTTTCGCTTGATGTTACTGGTCAGAGAAAAGTCTACAATAATGAATAACAAAAGAGTTCACCTACAAAAGCGACTAAAAATCACAACATCTTTATGCAATAGGCACAGACGTGGGAATAGCTAAAAACTAGGAAGTATCATTTCCCGTAACAAAATAACCAGTTGCTACTGAATGCACACTCCTATTGACATGTCAAGATGTGATCATTATGTTGGCATTGAAATTAAGAAAGTGAAGTAACGATAAGAAGAGGCAATCACAGTTACCCTCTCACTGAAAGTGGACCTTTTTTTTTTTTGACTCCTTTAGCTTTTGCAAGATATCTAGGTAATAACATGTAAAGAAATACATAGGACTGTCACTCAATGCATCAGATTTGCTGTAACAAGAGGCCTAAGTTCCGCCCATGATTAAGACAGACTATACCAGTATGCCACCAAGATCAATGAAAAGTGAAGAATTTTTATTCTCGTCATGGATAAGTTCGGCCAGCTCAGGTACGTATTTGCCTGTTATAACATGTCAAGGAGAATATGAGCATATGCGAACTTTTGACAAAATGAACACCACAGTAGGATTAAAAAGTACAAAAACCTGCATAACTCTCCCCAGCTATATAGAAGGTTCGCTTTCTATATGATGGGAACTTGAGGAACCACTTGTGCAGGAAAATATAAGCATCTTGTGCTGATATCACAGTGGAACAAACACAGTTAAAAATAGAATAATTAGAAGTACAAACATATGCTTTTAAACCCAAATAATTATGCAACAGAGAAATACCAATGGACGTTAGTGTACAACGTGCAGGGAGATTGGGGAAGGGGTAAGGGATGAAGAGAGGAGATAGTAAAGGAACTTCAAAAGGAAAAAGCTTGTGGCGTATCACCTGTAAAGTCATCTCCTATGTTATCATAATCGGTACTTGTATTTGAGTATGAAAAGCCAACACCAACAGGAGATTCCAGGAACAACAAGTTTGCTTCTGCATCATTTCACAGGAAGAACTATAAATCTATAGTTTGTCAATGTATGAATTTGGAGTATATATTATGCTGGCGGTGCGTCGCATCTTAAAATATGTGTAGGGAGAGTGGTGACATGCGGTTCTGTATTGGACAGATGTAACTTAAATTAAGTGGCACACCTAATAATGCACAATTTGGTAGACATCAAACCTGTGTTCCATGAATAAGGATTAAATTTTAAGGCATGTCCATCTGTGTCCACAAGGAAAGGTCCAATCTCTTGTGTTGCTCCATATCCAACAGAAGAACATCCAGGACCTGAAACATTAACCTCCTGTCACCTTACTGGAGAACAAGCTACACAAGCATGGATTAAACAAATTGTAGGTGGCCTTATGCATTATGTGAGAAAAAGGAAAAAGCACAGTGTACCAAGTACTAGTAAATGAGATAGAATTAATCTAATCTATTGGTGGTACAGAGAGCTTGATCATTTTTAAAGTGCAAGCATCTAAAGAGAAGATTAAAATATTAGCTAAGATTCTCCTCTCCTCTTTTTAGTCAGAAAATTAAATTCCTTTGTCTAGTAATCCTTTAGATGAATAGAGGACTGGTCAAACAATCGTTAGAAATACTCGGTTCGGTTGCCACGAAAATACAAAAAAAACTTGTTAATCCTTTTCTCTTGCTGACATAGTAGGGTTTGAAAACCCTAGAGTTAGATGGTTGACATTATTCTCATTCAGTAAAAGCGCAAAAAGCTGCAGAAAATACTTCACATTTCCATGAATGATCCTAAGACCAAGATTTTACTAAAGGAAAGGTGTCTTAAAACCTATGACAGATGTGAAGCATTCTGCAATTAATTAACATGAGAAAAACCTCTGTGTACTGTTCCATGCTGCTTACCTCCATTAAGCCAGAGGACTAAAGGTTTCTCATCAGGGAGAGCAGAGGCTTCATAAAACCAGTAGAAAAGTGCTCTTCCGTTTTGTTCATTCACGGTGACATATCCGGCATAGTGCCGAAAGTTCACCATAGGTTGACCCGGCAAATTAGCAACTAGATCTTCTGTTTCCCGTAAGTTAGGTTTTTTATCAATGGACCAATGCCTAGCATTCAAGACCAGCAAGTTAACAAGAATCAAATAGAAGAAAACCATTATCTTGAATATGGGATCCATTTAGAACAGACACCAGCTGTGGGACAATTCAAGTCCTGAGGGTGAAACAAACAAACACCCACATGGCTATATATACTTTCTAGGATGCACTGTGCACCAAGGAATGAATGCCAAACTGTCTTCTGTGGGTTTAGGCAGGTTTCATCTGACGTAGATTTAGGCAGGTTTCAGAGTTTTAACTTGCACCAGAAAGGCAAGTGGAGCCTCCATTTCCATGTGGGTTGTTGGATCACAATCACGTGAACAACACGGGAAACAATTTAATACAGTTGCTAGTCTCTAATACACAACTTCAAAGGTTTTTTTCACTCCCTTGACGCACCTTACAACTCACATCGTAGAAAAACATGAAGGTATTCTTTTCCCACCAGTCTTTTGTTGTTTTTCACTTCCTTTTCCATTAGATGACAACGTCCTTCATTAATTTACAACTACTAATTATGATCCTTGAAAGTTCAAGGATCGATGGCATAGCAAAGCATATGTCATTCACTTACAATAAAAAAAAACTTAGAGATGGAAACAAGAAGTTTTCTGCATGTGTCAACAACTTATCTCAGAGCTTGTAATTTAACTTAGGGTGATTGGTGGGTGGGATGTCCTCAAAAAATGAGAAACCACCATAACATATCAGGAATCATAAACTTAGTACTTGCAGATAACATGAATAATTTTTTATCCAGAAAAAACAGAGGGAATTTCTGAGCACCAATGAATAAACGCAACAAATCAAGTGATAAATACTATGACAATCATTTGGAATATCTGGACCGGACAACCATATTTTCTTCAATAAATCATAAGCTAAAATGTCACCGCGGATTTGACATGCTTAGAAAGATGTATCCAAGTGATCACAACTAACAAATCAGTGGTGACAACTGGCCCAAATGACCACTGATTTGATCAAAGATAGAAATGGAATTTCAAACATCAGAGATAAAGGGATAAAGTGACAGCAGAATTGAATAGGAAGAGAAGGCTTCATTATGTTTTCCGCACGTGGCACTTCTTTATGCTTGCTGACCAAATTCTTGTAAGGAAATTTTCACTTCAACAGAGTGAAAGAAGTTTTGGTATATATTCCCAACTGATGGTGCCCTTGCTACACAAAGAAAAGATGAGCTGCTTTTGGAATCTCATCATCAAAGGGGAGAAAGAAAGAGTTTTGTGGCGAACCTTATGCGTCGTGACTCTATTACCTGAAGTCAATGTGATGATAAGCGATGATGACAGCAACCAACTTAGTCGTGAATTATGACTTGGATCCCAATACAACAGGTAGGGATACATCCCTTGATTATTTAGTAATTATTTTATGGTTTACAAATTCTATCCAGACTATGTGCATTCTAGTAATCTATTCGCCACCTTAAAGAAATCGAGCTCTAAAGATAGCCCTCTTATGGCCAATCTACGGATTTCTTACCAGCATGTCTTGATACAGGATGCATACATATCCTGCAACATAAGTACAAGTGAATTTGCATCTAAAGATGCTGACAAGGCTACACCAAGATTAAGCTATACAGGGATTAAAGTTAGGGAAAGGAGGTTTTTAGGATCAATTAAAGTACTTCAATGAGAGAAGAAGAAGTAGTATCTCTGAATACATAACCAACTGTCCACGTAACAGCTAAAACGTGAGTGACGAGTTGCAGCTATATGTGTTTCCTTATTTCAGGTGAAACCAGATTAATGGAGATTATAGTTGTACAATTCTTGAAACTCTTTTCCATGGATTTGCATAGTGTGGCTGTATATGATCTTTTAAGATCATCGTAATTATGAGACAATACGCAGTCAATATCTCATATCAAAATTCATGTTTCCTGCCAAACTGCAAGATCCTATTTCTTCTTGCTTGAGCAAGGAACTTCCTCCTTGCTCCTCACCGTACCAAGTAATTTCTTTTGGCATCAATTCAGCAGCACAGAAATCTTTCTCAAAATTGCATTTTTCATCTTCCCTGACTGAACAGACATGTGATTCATTGTTCACACTGTTCTCGGAAGCACTCCAATCCAATAAATTAAATTGTATCTGTATTCCAGAAATTATCACAGTAAGATAACGTAGAATATAATTTTATCCAAAAATTGTTGCTGACCAGAAATTCAGGTTCAATGGTGAACTCTATCTACCTGATGATGAATCCTTCAATTTAGGTGTCTGTCAAGTCACAAGAGGCTCTTTGGTCCCCAGAACAAGGTACAGTTGACTCTGCACTATCTCAAAAGCAGTTCCCACTTATAATAGATGAGGAAGAAGATCTATCTAACTTGTATACTTCCGTGGTCTTGCAGGAGTTAGACTTTCCTTTGCTTCGAGTAAATAAGGAAAAGAATGCACTAGTCTAAATACAAATAGTGTCTGAAATACTTAATTAATCATAGAACTACTGTGTCACCTTTGTTGCTCTTTCAAATCCTACAGGAGCAAACACAATTCAAAAGCCAAAGGATCTGTCAATCTAAAGACACTAGCTCATCAATTTTGCTTCTTTGGAGATGAACATTTTGCAAAACTGTTAAAATTAAGCTTGTGGCCCTTAAATCCCAGTGATGAGAAAAGTGACTAAATGTGCCAGGCAAAACCTAAGCAAATGGAACAGCAAACAGAGAGATGGGACCAAAGTAGTCTTTCACTCTTTTGTGCCTTCAATACCAAGATGTACAAGTAGATTAACAAACAGTATATCTAGTCTAATAGTTATCTATAGAAACATCAATCATGGCATTGGCCATCATTCTCTCTATAGGACCATAATTCTGTTATCTGTATGACTAAACATCCATTTATCACCTTCTCCACCTCCCACCCAGCCCCAGACAAAGGTTTGAAAAAATTAAAAAATGCCATATAGGCACCTCTCTTAAGCATGACGATTCGTTGTTTGCATTGTTACAGAAAGAATGAAATTTGACCTTACTGGTGAAGCTTAAAGAGAAGATGTCACTTCTAAAGTTTGCAGGCGGTATCTGTTTATTTTGCATTTCAGTCTTTCAAAATGATTAGAAACTGTCCAGAAAAGCTTATCTCTTAGTTCTTTTTGCCGCAAGCAGAAGGATGAAAGAGTATATATCAGCATCAAAGGAGTTTAACAACACCCTTTCATCTATTCCACTATCTCCAATTTGACTGTGCAACTGTCAACATTAGTTTGGAGTAAGGTATGTGGTAGGTAAAAGAAATCCAAACAGCTGTTTCTGCCAAGTATTGTAACCTAATGGGAATACTTCTACCTTTGTATCCAAACAGCAGTTACTAGGATGTGGTAGATATAAATAGATAAATAATCTATAAAGAGCTGAAACAGAGTGCAATCTCAATGTGCTGAAGAAGACTAGACTGCTTCCAACCAATTTTCAGCTAATAGGTTTACAGCATTAAGACCGCATCTTTAAAAGTTCAAGCAATTCTATCTTTCATTTTGTAGATGGCTTGGCCAGGGCATACGGTACTAGTATTTATTTACCCTTTTCTATGTTTTTCCTTCTTGACTTGGCTAAATACAGCCAAATAACATAATAGCAGGGGAGGATGTGGGGGACACAAAGGAGAGAGGGGAGTCAAACTCGCTTCCTGTAACACACTGATGACCAAGAGAAGGTGCAGGCAAGACAATCCTTTTGTGGGAAAATCTTTGTAAACACCCAATAGTATATCACCTAAAAGGGACAGCAGGACAAGGATGTGCCAAAAATCTAGTGTAATTTCCTTTTGATCTTGAGTTGCACACTGTCACTAACAGCACCATGGTGTCCATATGAAGCATACTCAAATAGTTAATCAAGTAGCAGGTCTTTTCCCCACGGCTCCTTTTTTTAAGTTGACTTGTCTACTATAAACGTGATTCAAATTTATTTTTCTCTAGCTAGAATCTGTTGTCTCCACCTTCCGTGATGGAAATTTGACCCCACCTAAATGCCAATTAACAGTTTGCTTTTTGTGTTCTTGCGGAAGTGTCACTTTTACTTTATTCAACTTTTCTTTCTTTTTGTAATTAGAAATTTCCCCCTAGAAGCTTGAGTGAAAGAGACAATGCACGGTTGTTGTTGACTTGCCGTTCGTCTCTATCTCTAATCATTGTGATGCATTGCATCTTAACAGTTTTCTTGATTAAGTTGATATCCATAAGAACATCAATTTGGAACGAACGTAACACCGCTAGTGATTACACCTTAACACAGTAAAATTCATTAAAAAAAAATTAAAGCATGAAGAAGAATCAATATAAAAGTATATCTAGAAGACCAAGCAAACATTTTTCAATGAAACAGGAATAAACAGAGACAGGATATTCATCAGCAGATAATCCTTTACCTCTGAGAGTGCGATTAGACTAGTTACAAAGCTAAAAGACCCTCTGGCGCTTGAGTTTTTTCTGGTGTTAGCACAAACAATCATCAATGATCCTCCCGGAAGCAGGAAAATTGACAGTATGAGAGCTTTTGTACTCCAAGCCCTATTTGTTTAAGTATTGGATTTTTCCAAAAGTCATTGGACCCTAGATTAATCCCAAAATTCTAAGCAGAATATTTCCTTCGCAGTGACAAACAGCCCACAACCAAACATAACAACCAATTGCAGTTTAATATTGCTCAAACGTAGCCATCCATTGAAAAGTAAGATAACGTGTCAGCAGTCATTAAAGCGCAAAAGCTCAGCAGATTAAAATATAGTAGATGTGGTGATCAACGACCTGTCAAATAAATTGACGGGAACAGTACCTTGCGATAAAGATCATAAAGTGAATTTTAACAATGCATTTTGTCTTGCATCCAGGACTCCAAACCTTTGTTTGTTCTTTTTCAAGTTCTGGATTTTCCTTTGTGGAGACTGGAGAGACGAATGTAACTGGGAAATTCAGAGGGCCAATAAGACCAACCCACAGCTTTGGCATAAGATATCTACCAACTACCATCCTACACCTCATGGTCCAAACTCCAAAGCCATAGTCCAATACAAAATTGTAAGTGCTGAGAAGGCCCCCAGCCCCACAACCGACAAAGGCGGAAAAATCCCCAGCCCTGCTCGGCAAAAGTAAGAAATTTCCGCCGCAACTCACCTCTAAATAAATCTCTAATCCCAGAAGAAACCCCATTAAAGAAAGGAAAAAGGCCACAAAACCCCATTCTCCGGACTCCAGTAATGGGAGAAGATCACCACGAAGCCCTCAAAACAGAACCCTATTACTGGGGAACCACTCCGGAGGACGAGTACTTCGACCTCCATGGCATCAAATCAACCAAATCTTTTTACACTTCGCCCAGAGGCGTCACCCTCTTCACCAAATCATGGCTACCTCCTAACAACCATCCACGTGGCGTCATCTTTATGGTCCATGGCTATGGTAATGATATCAGCTGGACTTTTCAGGCAACCACAATCTTCCTTGCCCAAAATGGTTATGCCTGTTTCGCCGTAGACCTTGAAGGCCATGGCAAATCTCAGGGCCTCAAGGCCTATGTCCCAAATGTTGACCTTGTTGTCGATGATTGCCTCTCACTCTTCAACTTCATATTGTCCCAAAATCCCACCTTTCAAAACCTCCCCAAATTCTTGTATGGTGAGTCAATGGGCGGAGCAATTTGTTTGTTGATTCATTTCAAGATCCCAACTTTGTTCAACGGTGCAATCTTGATTGCACCCATGTGCAAGATTTCTGAAAAAGTTAGGCCTAGATGGCCTATTCCTGAAATCTTGACAATTGTGGCAAGATTTGCACCAACTTTACCTATTGTGCCGACAGCTGATTTAATAGAGAAGTCTGTCAAAGTCCCAGAAAAGAAAATTACTGCAGTATCAAATCCATCAAGATACAATGGGAAACCAAGATTAGGGACTGTTCTTGAGCTTTTGAGGGTTACAGCTTACATTAATGGTAGATTATCTGATGTTAATCTTCCATTTCTTGTGTTGCATGGCAGTGCTGATGTTGTTACTGATCCACAAGTGAGTATGGAATTGTATGAATTGGCTAACAGCAAGGACAAGACTATCAAGATCTATGACGGGATGCTGCATTCCTTGTTGTATGGGGAACCTGATGAGAATATTGAAATTGTAAGAGGAGATATCTTAAAATGGTTGAACAATAGATCATAGATGCTGAGACAGGAATGTAAAGTTCATTGTTACCATATTGAGATGAATTGATTCATTTACTGTTTATGAGTCCAAATGGATGATTGTACTTTTATGCATAGCTATGGCTATGAAGTGCAGTGAAATTTTAGTGCAATCCATGATAGAATTTTGTCATTTGATTGAAACTCCAGTTGGTCTTGGGTTCTTCCTAGAAGCAAAATTGTTGCTGAAGCTTCAAAAATACAGAGCAGACTTGGCTAGGTTCGATATATTCCAAGGAAAAACAACAGCCAGCAATAGCATATCTTTGAATTCAGAATGGGGAAAAAAGGGGAAAAAGGATGAAAAGAGACTCCTTTGTTTTCTGTTTACTGGCTACAATTATCCGCGATTAGTGTTAACAGTTATTTCTCTAAAATGGCCTCTCAAAATGGTTGCAAAATTTGCTAAGGTAAATCAAAGGTCGTCTGATATGTTGGATAAATACTGGCATTCCTTCATTTTTTTTTTTTCTTGGTACATCATTCCATTAATTCGAAGGAACTTAGAAACAGGGGTGCTACATTAACAATGATGAGAATTGATTCTTGGTCTCGTCAGTGTCTAGGAGCAGAACAGCATATGCCTTGGCATATTAAAGATACTTATTCTCCGTAGGTTGATTCTTTTTACGAGTATGTAATGGTTGCTTCAATAAAAATATGTGGTGGTTACTTCCACGTCCAGTAAAACAAGAAGAAAGTTTAAATCACGGCACGCGGTTTATACTTTACATATCGCATTGAACTTGAAATATGTTAATTTGAAGTGCTAAGTTGAGGCAATCTTGATTTTAGGACTCAAGATCAATTCAGATAAGAAAACCATTTTCTCCTTATTAGATACAAGCAAATTGTGATGCAGATGATTCTCTTCTTCTATGTGCAATGTTGCCCAATATAATAGGGTGAGCTCAGTAAGGAACTTGGTCCCCTTTGGGGAGACTCCCCTTGGTTGTTTCTCTTACTTGCAAGCTGCAATGACTTGTACAGGCGGAAATCATTGTTTTGAAGACCGGACCGGCCGGTTGGACCGTGAACGGGTCATAACTCCAGTCCAGTTCATACCTCGGGTCAACTAGATTCAAAAACCAATAAAAACCATTTGAACCGTGCAAATCGGATTGAACTGTTGAATCAGCGATTTTTTGTTTTTGTCTATTAAATAGAAAAATATATAAAAAGAATAAGTTTTCGTTAACCCTAAAGACTAATTATAAAATGTCACATCCACTTACTTTCTTTTCATTTTTTGCCTCTTATCAAGATTGCATCTTTATTTTCTATTTTCCTGATTTCTTCTAAACTCCAAACTTCTTTTTTTTTTAAGTTGCAATCTCTAAATCCCAAAAATGTAAATTAAAAATTTAAATTCACAATGTCTAATTTCCATGGATGTGAATTTTGTATAATTTTAGAATATTGTGGTATTTTTGGGTTGGATTTAAGATTTTTTTTTTTTGGTAAATATAATTGAGACTGAGATGAAATTTATTTGTTACAATTTATAATTTAAAATTTTTATTTGTGAAAATCCAAGATCTTTGAAAATATTAAACTTTTCATCATATAAAATCTTAAATTAGTCCATTGCAGGTCTTATTTTATACATATACATTCATATATTTTTTTAAAAAAATTCATCGAACCAGGGTTGAATCGGTCCAACCAGTTGAGTCTTGACCCAAACAGCTTGCCAATTCAATTAATAGTCCGAGTTTCAAAACATTGGCAGAAATAGATGCAGAATTTGTTTGCACAGCCTAAAATCCAACCCCAAGTCACTTTATGATTCTAGTTTGTCCTTTTAAACTGTACAATATGTTTTTGACTTAGTGCCGAATGCTTATGAAAGACTTGCCCGTACCAAGCTCATAGTATTGCTTAGGAATCACCCAGGATCAATGTTGACTTGCATTCTTGATCATCATGAAAAGATGATCTTCCAGTTGGGTTTTTAAACATGCATTTGACTTCTTAATAACACTAAATTAAGTTGAAATTTCGGTATTGCTCAAGTTCAGTTCGAGTAGCTTGGTTCTTTTGTACTGAATTACTACTATTTTTCCTTTGCCTTCATGAGTTGAGCTTCACAAACGAACACTAGAACTTGTTGAAACTTGATTTGATTGGTTACGCGATCATTGAGACGAACTTCAGTAGATTATATGCGTGGAGATTTTTGGAAACTAGAATTTTTGAGGGCAAAAGCAACTTGTAAATGAAACTGCAGACAACAGAGAAGACATTGCATACTTGAACTGATTTATATGCAAAATTGCAGGTGAATCAAAATAAACAGTGGTAAAATGAGATGTCAATCTGGCAAAAATGGAGACGACCGACAAGGGGCAATTATGTGGGATTAAGCTAACAAGATTGTGGAAAAAAGCATGCAGATGCAGATTATAAATGTACAACTAAATCTCTTCTGAGCCATCTAATCGAACACTTGTTTGGAGTCGTAATTGTCCATACCCCTCCTTTGAGGCTTCAACAGAGGGATTTGAAGATTAGTTAGGAGCCTGGGATGAGGAAGAGAGAAACTAATACTCCCTCCCTCCCATTTTGATAGTTCTATTTTCTTTTTTTGTCTGTCTGAAATTGTAGTTCACTTTTCAATTGAAAAATATAGTTATCTTTTAATTTATCTAAAATACCCTTATTCAATGTAGGGTGTTATTAGTATGAAGTTATAAACTACCCTATTTAATATAGATTGTTAACCTACCTCATTTAATACATTTAGATTTTCCAAAACATATTGATATATGAAAAGCCAAATTTGTTATTCTTTCAAGCCAAAATGCTCGATTTTTTCTTGATCATCAATTCAAGTTCCCATAAACCATCAATTCAAGTTTCCATAAATAATTAATATAAAGTTGTACTCTATTTAATGTAAGGGTATTTTAAGAAAATAGCAACTTAAATTTATTATTCCAATAAAGTTAACTACTTTTTTCTTAAACTGTGTGGTGAAAAAAAACTAGAACTATCAAAATGGGACAGATAGATAGAGTATTATATTGGCTTTGTGTTGTCATGGCTTAAGCTTGTCAATGCTTTGGAACTCAATCCTCAATATTTGCTAAACGCAACCTACAACGTAGCCTGTAGTGTTTGTTAGTTATGCCACAAATTGTGGTGTTTGTTATCCAAGGGAAGTGAGAAACCAAGCTACGTGAAAAGACTATGGCCTTAAAGTAACAAGGACTTCAAAGATTGAAGAAGAGATGTGAAATCAGCATCTGCAGTTATTTGGATTCCAAAGTACCCCAAGTTTTGAGATTGAAACTTTTTATTAGTGGAGATCGAGAACATAATATCCGAATCTCTTTTTTTTTTTTATTTTTTTGGGATTTTGAAATAAACATAATTATGGTATTAATTTACTACTCATGAGGATGATAATGATCGAGTTTGGGGGCTACTAATAGAATAGGAGTGAAAGCTTCTTTTGTTGTAGCCGTGTTATGGTCGACGTGAATTGTGACTTTTATATTTAGAAAAATTAAAATTATGGGAAGGAATATATGGTTATATTTTATATTGATGCCTTGTATCTTATGGTTAAGCTACAAGTAAGTTACCATGGTGTTGTGTCCAGGATTTGGATTGGGGCCATCCTTTTTCTGTTGGACATATAAACAACAATGCAAATTATTTTCCTCTAATTCTAAGAAGCCAAGAATTTCATGCAAATTGGTGGTTTGACTTTGGCCAAAGCAAGAATTGATGCCGGCAGTACCCAAAGGCCTTCACCACATATCAGTCCAGAAGCAACTGCTGGAACCATCAGCTCTGCTTTCTTGGAGTTAAGCTTGTGCCACACGAACACAACCAAACTTCCAATGCACATGTCAATTGCGACGTATGCCCCAACTAAGAAGGGCAGTGCCACAGCCATTGGCACTGGCATCCATTTTCCGATCCTCGCCGGAGAAAGATCTTTCACTATATTGATGCCAACCGCCAAGGCAAAGAAGCCATAACAGAGATCCAGGCAATATCGTGGTAATGCTGAAAAACCTTCAACTCCAAGAATGGCCATGTTTCTGTAAATGATACCATAGGGGGCCTTAAACTCGCCGTTGGGGTTTCCAACGTCGAATGCCTTGTAGAACAGGAAGAAGATGAGCGGTGCAACCACGCAACCTGTAGCTGTACCAATGGCCTGGCTCAGAAACATTGCTCTAGGGGACGTAGAGGTTAGATGTCCTGTTTTAAAATCTTGCATCAGAACACAAGAAACAGAAATGACTGACTTCATGAGACCTGCCCCAGCTAATCCTGCCACAACACCGTGTTCTTTTCCAACCAATGCAGCAATGAGAAAAAGCCCTACTTTACCATAATTGTAGCCCATGTTCAAATCCGTCAAACCAGCTCCATAAGCATTGCAGAAAGCTAAAGCTGGAGCACATATATATGCTACGACAACATAGTACCACTTGAGCGCAGGAAAGATTAAGGGAATAGTGATTGCTGAAACGACTGCCAGGGATATATACCCACATGCTGCTATCCACATTGGAATGTTTTCTCTGATGAAGACCTCATCTCGTGTCCGATTATCAATGGCATCGTTATTGTTACTTTCCTCTGCCAAAAGGAAATGTAAATTTTTTAGAGTCTTTTTATTGCACAAGATCGTTCAAATTTACATTCCAGGTGTATGATGTTCGACGAGATGCTTGAAAATCTTTTTAACCACTTTAACCAAAAAATAGGCGTGGCATTAATAAAGTTTAGGAACAAAATGCTTCCAGGTATAGCCTTACACGTTTGTTCGTATCTTTACCTGAGCTGATTTTTCTCCCTTTGAACTTGACATACATGCTAGAAACCGTGATACAAGTTATCTTGATGAAATTGTATAGCCCATCACCTAAAAGGAGAGCAATGGGAATGAACACCTGCCAGGAGATCGTATTTGAATTGAATCATTAATCCAACATGATGTCGAATCCCCATGAAAATAGACATACTAAGGCCAGATGCACATATAATGTGTCAGTGTGTGGATATGTGTGGAAGAAAGAGGGAGAGAGAGACCTTATAACCATTAAGACTTCTCATACTGACTTCTGGTATTTCTTCTGGGAACCAATGTCCCTTTTGCTTTTTGATGAGTGGCCACATTATGCCCCATGAGAGCACTGAGCCAAGAAGCATAGACAGGTTCACAACGTGGGGACAGATCATTCCAGTTCCCACATAAGTAAAGCTAAAATCAAAGTAGAATCTAACCCAAAAAAAAGATCAAAGTATCAGCAAGTCAAACAACTTCAATGATACTCAGAAAGTAACTAACTATAAGTGCTGCATGATCTAGACGTACGTTTGCCTCTGAGCTTGCAATCCAAATGTAGGAAACTTTGAGAATCCGCATTCTCCTAGTCCTTGTCCAGAATAAAACCACTGAAAAAATCCCCATAAGAAACTCAAAGAGAACATCTTCGTGAAACCTCGTACTTGCTTTCTGCAGCGTCAAAAATTATATGTCATCATTACCAACATTAGTTTATTTTTTTTAAAAAAAAAAGGCACATATTTCTGTACGTGATAGCTGTTATATATATTAAAGAAAGAAGGTGTACTTAGCCATTTTGTCATCCATGGAATGAAATCCATTGATCAGAATAGCAGTTGCCGTGCCACTTGGAAAGGTCAATTTGTAGTCTATTATCAAGATCTGCAGACCAATAGGAACTCCTAAGACTTTTAAATTGTAAAAGAGTAGTACTTGAAAGTTGAAACTCGTAGGTAAATGATAAAGAAAATGCTGTTTGTATCTTTGCTAGAACTTGTTGAAGGAAGTACATATTGTGGTCCAACAGTAGAACAATAGCAAATATGTAAGAGTGGAATTGGATGTACACGATGAGTAGTCTTTCATCATTTGGTCATGCATCTATATCGAATATACAAATACAAGTATACTAGTATATCGATGTTTCATAGAAAGTTGGGAATCTTCAAAAGTTGCAATCCATTCCAGTGCAGCTATTTAAAGAGTAAGACACAAATCAGCATGATGAGAATTCGACTTTGTATATTTTTCCCTAATAGAGGAAAATTGAGCTAAAAAAAAGTCAAATTTTACGAATTGCATCATATCTGATGTTCAAAAGATTTAGGAAGAGGAACAAAACCAACAATAAAGACAAATGCCATATTCACGTACGTATACCTTTCGGAGTGGAATCAACACGAAAAGACCAATGAAACAAACTGCAAATAGGTAGCCGGTCATCCAACCAACCCCAGGTTCCTTGTAGCTGCCTGGAGGATTTCCCTCAGTGGTTACTCCTGTCTGTTCATACGTCTTCTTACTTAGAGCTAACATATAAGAACTAAATCCGCCTGAAAGTCCGAAAACAAATCAAAAGGGATAGATAATTAGAGACAGTACTAAGAGAGTAGATAAACTAAACTCAGTCATTTACTAGTAAGAGTGCTCTAACCTCCCAGTGCAATGCTGTAACACGCAACTGCACAAGTTTGTATCATAGTGTTCTCCTGCGGGGTGAACGGAACTGAAACTAGTCCAACCTTTCGAACCAGCTTTGTCCATGTACGAACAATGATGAATGCAAGAAGAGCAGCAGAGACATTGAGGTGTGGATTGATCCCTGCCGTGAGGGCTAGCTTCATAGTTATGATGCTGTAGATGCTCCCTATGAATACACTGACAATGACACCTCGGACAGTGATCTGCTTCTTCCATGGTTGAAGCCTCCTCTGAACCTCAGCCGCTTTCTGCAGCTCTTCCAAGTCCTCTCTCTCAATCATTTCTTCCTTCTGGTGATGAATTGTCTTTTTTTCAACATCCATAGCTTCTACAAGAGTATTGTTCATCATCTTTAGTTTCCAGAAAAACCTCTGTGTAATGTCAAAGGAGTAAATCCTGCCAAAATACATGTAAATTCTGACCCATGGGACTCTTTATAAGAATGATTGGGGTTGTCATTTTGTTGATAGTTCAATGGTCATGATATGCATCCTCTACTGTACATGCTTGGCTTTTCATGCCGTCGACCTTGTCATTGACTCTCGTTTCTCCATGTCACTTGAGGTTGAGGTAGTTGTGACTTGTGATAATGGTGGAGTAAAGAAGATAAAGTTGGGCCTCTAGTAGGCGGTTCGCGGGAGAGGGACAGGAGTAGGAACGATTCTCAGTACGATGTAACTTTCTTTTACCACGCCCGACCTGTGGAAAGTTTAACAATGAAAAAAGTTGTACTCTGATTGATGAGGAATGAAAAATACATGGTTCTGGCGTTTACAAGTTCCATTTCAAGGCGAAATTACCATTCTAAATCTTTTCTGTTATTTTTTTTACATCGTATTGCAACTTATTTACGCCATATCTATAATTTATTTACATGCAATTTTAGAGCATTTATACTTACAAGGCAAACTTGTTTGAAATGAAACTTGTGAAACCCCAACCACAAATTACATCAAATGTAATCTGATTGGTCACAAGAGTTGAAGAGACTCCTTTCGTTGGGTTGATGAACAACTTGATCATCAATAAATAACAGAGGCAGATGAGAAGGTTTGTTCACTTAATATCTTAATGCACCAGAGTTGCTTGTTTATCTGTGATTCTGTGTACTAGAAAAGAAAACCTTGGATTAGTCGAAGATCTTCTGGTTTTTGAAGGAACGTCCAGTGAAAGAATTTCAAGAGGTATTGGATTTGGGTGATTGTAAATTCAGTGTAAAGTTTTGGATCCTCTCATATTTTGTCCTTTGAGCTTCAAGCAGTGTTGCATAAATTTGTCCTTGACTTCATTAACTAATTCTCATTATCAACTTTGTTTCATTTTCTTTAACAACGGGTACAGCCTTCATATCATATATTGCTTACTTTCTGGTTGTGTGCATATATATATATATATATATATATATTCGGATGAAGCAACAATGACATTGGAGTCTTTAGGATTCGGCGATAGCCTGCGGCGCCAAAGTAATTCTGTGTTGGGCAGGTAGTCCTAAATTCCATTTGCACAAAACGAGGTTCTAAATTTCTTCTACAAGTACTAAAAATGTTCAAAAATAACAATGGAAGTGGAGTCACATGCGCCTAGACGGAAAAAACAGCGTTTTGTATTGTGATATATGTAAGATACTCTCTATTTCATTTTTGGTAGCTTTTATTTTTTTTGATAGTTTTGATTTTTTTTCTCACACAGTTTTAAAAAAATAGTTAACTTTGTTGAAAAAGTAAATCTAGACTAATATTTTTCCTAAAATATGTTTACATTAATATTAAGAATATCACTAATCACTATACCTTTTTAATTATAACAACAATAATGATGGTATATTGCACCATTCAATACATATATCAAAATAATTATTGGTAAAAAACTGTATTAAATAGGATAGGTTATATTTATTGATAACAATGTATATTAAATAAAGATATCTTAGAGAAGTTAAAAGTTTATTATATTATCGAATTGGAAGGTGGACTATAAATTGAGACGGTTAAAAAAGAAAAATAAGAGCATCACAATGAGACTAATGGAATACAAAAGTTATTAAAATTATTTAAATTGTATATATAATTCAAGTAAGTACAATCTACTTTGTAGGTTAGTTCCCACATCGGAGTTGGGGGGATTTGGGGTAGTTTATAAGTCTCCTCAGGAACCATAAGAGTTGCAGGCTTTTGTGGTTTCTGTGGATTAAGGGTTGTAAATTATCAAAAGTCTTAACTGGCTTTGACAAAAAAAAAAAAGTACAATCTACTTTGTACAAAAACTTGGGTGTCCAATCCAAACACTTGAATAGATGCATTATTAGTCCATTTCGATGGCTTTGAATAAAACCAAATGGTGGGTCTACCCTACTTGTCAAGTGGTGAGTGGTGTGACAATGGAAATGGGGCCTGAGCAGTTAATGGCCATGATTTGGCCAAAAAATTTTGTGCGATCCAGATAACAAGTTGTGCATCGATTTTCACACCGTGTGTGGGGCCTATAAAATTTTGTACTAAAGTTACACGCTGTGCAAATAAAGTTATGCCGTGTATAACCAAAGTTACGCGCTATTGAAAATGACAAAAACCGTTGGGACAGTTGCACCTGCAACCGTCCGTGCCCCTTTTCCGTGTGACAATATATCACTGGTTACAATCCAATCGTATTCGTATAATTATGAGAATTAGTAATTGACTAATTGTAGGCTTTGCATTAAATGGGAGAATTAGTAATTGACTAATTGTAGGCTTTGCATTAAATGGGGTAACAAGTTTGCCTGATCTGGCTCCTCGAGTTTAAAGACATACTTATTATTAGCAAGTACGAATGTGGAAGTATGACTGATCTCAATAACCTTTGCCATGGGGGTCTCAATTTAGTAGGCAGCCAGTGGAAAAAGATCCAAGTTTGAGAGTTGAGACCATGCCATGCGTATATTTTCCACTTCCTTTGAGCTAATTTCACTTGGCTTGGAACAAAAAGCAACTAATAGGAAAACAAAAAGAAACCGAGGACAGAAATGATTATAATTGTTAGATAAATCATAGGTCGTAATCATAGTAATAAATCAGACAAATCACCAGAAAACAAAATTTACTAAAGCTCAAGCGAGGTAAATATAAGTATGGATTTTTTTTAATATATATGTATTTTTTCACCCTCCGATCCCTCCTCATTCTCTTCCTATTCTTAACCGTCAGAAACAAAATTCGAATCATGAACTTATCAGCAAAAAATTGCACAGCGAAAAAGACTCGAACAGATCTCCCCAACCACCACTCTACTGGAGGTGAATACAAGAAGTACGATATTAATAATAGGTAAAACGACTAATGCAGAAGCTCGAGTTAGGTAGATAGCTTCCTAATTATGGCAAACTGCAGCCCTATAAACGAAGAAACATATGGCGTTCAAGAACAAGAGAACCCTAATTTTAGCAGAAGGATTGGAATACAGCTAGCTCTCCCAGATTTAAGTCACCTAAAAAGTAAAAACACCACCATTTCATTTAAGTACTGATGAACTGAAAACAAGAATACTGTGTCACACTCACTCAGGAGGAAGAGTCAAAACAGGCAGGCTCAATAATGTTAAGTTGGACTTCTTTGCAAGGTCTCTAGAACACTTTTATGGCCTCAGGAAAGATGAAGTCAAAGTCCACCTCCGTAACTCGGTTTTGCCCGTCAGTCACCAACATTGAAGTTGGACAGCAACGTGACCTTTCAACTTTCAAGAATCCTTAGAATTGATACAAAGAAATTAATGCTGACCTCAGCCCAAACTGGTACAGTCCATTATGACTGTTAGACAGATGAATTCACTAATTCGGACTTTGATGTTCTTGATATTAACATAAAAATATGAAAAGCACAACTTACAGAAAAGTAAACATATTACTACTCTTAAGCAGCAAATGTCTCGTCCAAAATCAACTATGCGGGGAAGCCAAAATTTTCTAGTTGCTCCAAATCCAAAATTTTCTAGCCGAAAGGATGTCCTATCTTAATTTGCCAACATCCTTTCGAACGACTAATTCAAATTCATCTTTCTAGTCCTTCTCGGGGGTCCATATTTTGTCTACCTCTTTAAAAACAAAAATTTTAAGTAAACATTTCTCGATTCAGAAGATAACACATCGTTTCTTTGCAAAAAAACAAAAAACCCATAGTTTGGAAGGTCGATCCTTTTATTTTTGTCCAATTAATTACTTTTACATCTCCTAAGATGAGGCCAAATAACAAGTTCTTTTCTTTAAGCCCCGGTCTGCTCCCTTTTTGCTACTGAAAGTTTTGCAATTATTTGTTTATAAGATATTGACTACAATTGAAAAGGTCTTAACAATCATTTCTCAATTATTTGCTTTCCGGACGTGCACGGCAGTCCACTAGATAATTCTTCCCCTTAGCTCTCATGAGAAAATCATCTCACTAAAGGAAAGGGCCCCTTAGGGAGCAAAGGGCGCAGCTTATTCAGTTATTTGTTGATTGAAAAAAAGACATGAATGGCATCAAAGTTACCGAACATGTCACACAAAGTCTATTAACTAACCTTAGATTTTGAATCGCAACATCCAACCAATTTCCAAAATGTGACATTTTTTTGTTTTTAAGGTTGATGTTTTTCGAACATTTTCTCAAATGGTGAAAACGAATTTAGCGAATACAATGTCTATTCAACCCTTCTAGGGTAGCCGACCTGGTGGTGTAGTTTCTAGTTAGAGCATCCACCAGAGTTCGAACCCTGTAACAAAAATGGGGAATAACCCAACAACCCAAATAAGGGTTGGGGCCTGAAGTGGGGCCAGACCCTTTTTTTTGACAAAAAAAAAAAAGAATACAATGTCTATTCAGAAGATGCATTTACTAAATATGTCTTTTAATTTATATAGATGTATATTTTTTAAACGGCGTATTCAGTGAATATGTTCTTCTAAAACCTTCACTATTTGAAAGTTCTTTTAACAAAAAAAAAAAGGTAGCACGATTTGAGAATTTTTTTTGAGAAAATAATTAATCCAATTTCTTAAACAACGCATTCAGTGAATATGTTTCTCTCTCTTTTTTATAACGTCGATCTTCTCATCACGATTATATCACTTCTTACATGGACAAACACGGAAAAAAGTGACACATGTTTGGATATTACTGCAGCACTTTTTGTGATGTGATTTATGTGAGATAAAAAAGGTGGTTGAAAATATAAAAAGGTAGATTGAAAATGTGTTTATAATGCAAGTGAAAAATTTTTTTTGTAAAAATTTGCTATCCAAACATAATTTTTTTTATTTAGAAAGTATGAATCTCAGAAATTTGCAAGTATTCTTAAAGGAAAATTTTTCTACACCGATTAAGGGTGCGTTTGATAAAATTGAAGTCTGAAATCTGAAATCTAAAGTCTGAATCAATTAATTTATTAAATTGTTAACCATTAAATCTAATACATTTGAGTACATATTACATTCAATGATAAGTGAATAGCTTATCACTTAATTTTGAGAGAAAGTTTTGTCTAGAAAATTCAGTGCCACTTAATTAATTCAAATGTTCAATTTTCGTTATCAAACGGTGTGAATATGTTAAGATTTGAATCCATTAAATTTAAGTGCTGAATTGAGTTATTAAACAAGGCCTAAATTTCTTTATTCAGATTGTCTATTCCCTTGTACCTCTCCGCTACTACACCTATTTCCATGGATTCCAATATACTACATTAAAGCTTCAATTAGTACGATTTTTGCAAACTCTTACATATTTTTGCAGAACAAAAGAAAATTAATGACTTGTCCATGTGGGTGATGAGCCACGGAATTGAAAACTTTTATCCCAGTAGCTTCCAAAATTTAACGTGATATTTTTTCTATATCTAGTTGAAATTGTTTACTTACGATATTAGCATTTTTTTTTTATTTGCTCAACAGGAGAAGCCAGCTACGAAACCCTCTATGTTCACAGATTTCTTGTAGTTTTTCTTTCTTTTTTTAGAAAAGTTATTTATATTTAACAAATACCTTAACTTTTTACTTTGAGAATTTAAGCAAAGGACCATTAGAAATTTATTGTTAAGCTTTTCATTACTTTAGGATTGGCCAGATTTCGATGCGTCTTAAGGAGGAAGAATAGCCAATGTATTATTGGCATACCTTAGGATTCAGAAACAAGGAAATTAAATCAAACGATACTCCTTTTATTCTGCTTATTGCCTAAGCAAATGTCCGCGATTATTAGTGGTAACATTTTCTCTTGAGAATGACCTCTCAGACTCAGCATGCTTTCAACATTAGTTGGCCAAGCGAGGTTGGATGAATACGGATAGGCATGTCAATGGGTAGGATCTTATCCATATCCAACTCAGATCTAATATATTTGGACAGAATTTGGATTTAATTTCTCAAATTCAGAACCTACCCAAACTTAGATCCTATGAGAGAGTCCTGGGTTTAGATAGGGTCTAGTTTTCTAGAATTCATATTCAAATTCAAATCCATACCAATTCCTACTCAAACTCATATATATTTAATTAAATAATATATATATATATTAGTAAATTTATAAAATAACCTAATATTTTATGACTATTGGATCAAATACAGTAAGATTTCATGGCATCAGAATTTGCATTTAGTGTTGGTGGTTGGATAATTGATGATACTTGTGCTAAATTGGCTTCAGATATGATTGAAACATTAGTGATTACTGATGATTGGATTGAATAAAAAAATGAGTTAAGTGTTTATAAATTTTCTTATTCTATTATTTATTTGCCATTGGTTCTTAGTCAAATGAGTTTTATCTCATTCACTATTTTAGTGCTGGATCGCGAGACATCTACCAATATTGAGATTTAAATAAGAAAAAGAGGTACAAAATTATATTTTTTTTAATAAAGCTAAATATTTATATATGTTATGGTTGTTTTCCTTTTTAAAAACTAATCCTAATTGTCATTATAATTTGTACAAATTTTTTCAAGAAAAGGTAAAAGTGAACGAATGAAATGTTGGATGTGGATGAAGTTGAATCTTTGAAAATATATAGAAATAGTCAATAATAATTCTTTCTTTGAGTTCACAATATTGCATTCAACTTGTTGAATGTTAATTTTATTAGTTGAAAAAAAATTAGATGGTATTTATATTATTTATGAACTCTATATATTTTTACTTTAATATGTTTAGAAAATACCCATGGATGCCTATTGGATACCCAAATCCATAAGATTCTGGGTATGGATTTACCTTTTCAAATCCAAAAGGGTCTAGATCTGGGTTTGGATTTAACTAAATTATATAAATCTGGATCTGGATAAAAGGAATCCAACTCAGACCCTACCTATTGACTTGCCTAAATACGTACATTGGCCAAGCTAACCAAGCAAGGTTGGATGAATACTCCAAAAAACAAAAAAAAACAAGGTTGGACAAATACTAATATTGGCAACCAAGGTTTTTTTTTTCTCTTTTTTTTTGTTTTTTAAAATTTGGATGGATTCGGCTCTGGTTACCACCACGAATCAAGGCGTACTCTCGAAACCATAAGTCACTTACCGAAGTTCAAGTTTTTTTTTTTTTTTTTAAGTTTGAATGAATTCGTCTCTAATTACCACCGGAGGTCAAGGTGTACCCCCGAAATGATAGATCGCTTATTGGAATTGTTACAGATCACCCACCAATACAGCCTTTACATCGATAGGAGATTTCGAACGCACGATCTTTTATGAAAAAATTATCTCGTCCTTATCAATTGAACCAACTTGTGTTGGTGCCAAGCACGATTAGTTCAAAGGTTTTTCTCATCTCATACGTTCGGTAAATACTAACATCTCTTTGGCAATATTTTGAACGATTTAGAAATTGATCAATTAAACCAACTTATGTTGACGCCATGCACGATTAGTTTAAAGGGTTTTTTCATCCCATACGTTGGATAAATACTAACATCTCTTTGGCTATATTTTGAACGACATGGAAATTGAATTAGATTGTGACTAATTAAGAATTTTAAATTGAAATAAAATTTGAAGACGGAACGC
Organism: Coffea eugenioides; assembly: GCF_003713205.1. Lineage (NCBI taxonomy): Eukaryota > Viridiplantae > Streptophyta > Magnoliopsida > Gentianales > Rubiaceae > Coffea > Coffea eugenioides. Next base: position 12,481,579 of record NC_040036.1, on the reverse strand, counting down.
ATGGAGTATTATATTTGGCTTCAGCTCATAATTCGAATTTAATTAAGTTTAAGAGTTTTTTTTTTCATAACTACTACCACTATTGCTATTATCAGAATGTAATTAATCTAATTATTAGGAACTTACAATCTAATCTAACGCTTAACATTTTATCTTGTCATCAATTATTATTTTCTTCTAAATTAATATACATGATATATTGAATTTAAATTATCATAATAAAGTAGGATGTCTTGGTTTCAAAAACTACCGGTTACCCCAAAAAAAAGGGGCATCTTGAAGTTAAAAAGCCTAGAACCAACCAACCAACCAATGGTTGGTTGGATATAAAGTTACAATTCCGCCTCAAAGGAAGCCAGCCTAGAGAACCCTGTTGCAAGTTGTGATTGCAGTCAAGACACCAAACAAAGAAAGAAATTTCAATGATCCGTGTAATATATAGGTCAGCCATTTCAGTTGGATAGAGTCAGAAATCAAATTGACACGAACATTAAGTGCCAGGTTTTAACTCCCACAGCACCAAGCAAAAAACAAAAAAGGTTAGACAGCCAAAATAACCGTCTGGTTGTCAAGATCAACGTATCGACTATACTCACTTCCAAGAAAACTAAAAATTAAAAATGAACCACAGCAACATTGATAAATTATAAATAATAAATTTTTTAAAAAAAAAAAAAGCGAGAGACAAGACGGAAAGTTCACCAAAAAGATGCTCACTATATTAACCAATCAAAATAACACCGTCAATTTGTGGTTATATCCAGCCAAAAAGGAACCTATCATTTACAATGCAACTTGAAAGAATCATCGATACCCAGCAGGGATGTATCCTCATCGGATGAAATATGCAGCGTCCCAACTCCTCCTATACACGGTAAAGCTATAAGAAACCAATGGTTCAAAAATTCGATCACGCAAGCCTTCAATGACGGTCCACATGATCAATCATCATCATCATCATCATCATCATATAAAATGTGGTCACCTGTTCCAGTTAGTCCTAAGATCTATTTCAACAGCTCCCATCATTTGCACTTTGCTAATAATGAGCATACAAAGCCAAACACTTCTAAAAGTTATATGAACCATCAAAAGGACCTTCTCAGCCTTTTGCTCTAAACAGGTATTCCAAGTCCTGCAGAGTAAGTCGAGTCGCTTGGCCACCGGTCGCATCCTCTCCAAATGCATTGGCAACCATCTCTCTCTTTTTTTGCTGGAAAATACAGGTGGTCTCCACTCATTAGGAATACCAAAAGTCATACCAATAAAAATATAGATCAATTATTGGACAACTAGACATTTGAGATTTATCCCGCAAGGCTTTACAAGTGCCCCAACACAACAAAAAAATAGGCAGCATTGTTAATAAAGCTCCAAGGGCGTGAAACAACACTAGAAGGTTAAAGAGTTTCAGAGCATATCCCAAACATAAACCTGGCGTTTTAGTTCATACCAAGCGAGAGATTCACAGATCCATCATTATATGATAGCATGAAGTACCAGTCTCATATTTCTTTTTCTAGATGATGATGATAAAAAAAAAAAAGAAGAAAGAGAGCAAGTGAACTCACCTTTGCAAAGATTTTTTGAATTTATAGTAGAGCTCCCACATCAACTTTTTCAAATTATTGTTCTATCTCCTAATCCTACACTTAAATTTGATCACCAGCACAGAATGTCACATTTAATGCTAGTATTTTTAGGACTTAATTTGTGGACATCAATGTATATATGAGATTTATGCAACATGACTTCGAACTTAAAGCAATTCAAAGTGTACTGAAGGAACCTCATAGGAGCTGCATGTAATGATCACAAACGCCAGAGAAGGTTACTATAATTCACCCCATAGAATAGATACAACATGGTATTTATGATGGACAAAAACACTGGGCAAAGGTTTGATTTTTTACAGACTTAACAAAAATTTTGCAACCAACCAGAAGAAAGAAAATCCTGTTCAACACGAGAGAAATGGTTCACAGAAAATTAACCGCCCATGTAAGTTTCAATCCAGCAATTATGACTATCTTGTACGTTGAAGATTAACATATGGGATGAAATCTAAGAAACACCTACAACTTAAAAAGAAGTCAATACCTGAAGGGCCAAAATGCGGTCTTCAACTGTGTCTTTCACAGTCAAACGGAAAACTGTAACAGGACGGGTCTGCCCAATTCTATGAGCACGGTCAATCGCTTGATCCTCAGTTGTTGGATTCCACCAAAGGTCCAGAAGAAGAACATGGCATGCTGCTACCATGTTCAGTCCAAGACTTGCAGCTTTCAAAGACATAATCATTACAGACACCTACAGAAGTTTGAGTTTTAAAGCTAGGAATAATCAAAAAATGAAACCACAGTTCAGAAATATGCCAACATTTCAACAAACCTCAGGAAGAGTATTAAAATCTTTCACAGCTTTATCTCTGGCAACAACGGACATTGTTCCATCAAGTCTCCTATACTGAATGGAACAATCCTTCAGACAACCTTCAAGTAAATCAAGCATTCTCGTCCACTGGGAGAACACAATCGCTTTTTCCCCCACTACTGTAACTGAACCACAAGAAGATTCAGCCATGCCCTTTATTTCTTCTTCTTTACTACATGTTTTCCCATGCAATCCTCCTGAATGAACACTTGACGTATTCTCTACACTAGAAATTCCTTCCTCAACAGAACTTGAGGAACTAACTTGTGAAAAATTCTGTCTTTTAGTCACTGACTGCAGGACCTCAATAGCAGCCTTAATTTTTGAAGAATCATATGCGCAATCAAAAGAGCAATTAGAATTGCTTTCCAAAGTAGTCCGATCAGATAGAGAACATCTTAGTGTTGCTACAGAAAATACAGAAGATCTGTTAAGATGAGCTTTGCACTTTGCAGTTGGGCAAAGGGTGTCATCACCACTTAGATGCTCACATATGCACTGATTGCAGAAAACATGTCCACAGCTAGTTATAACAGCATCTTCAGGGGGATCCTACATGATAATGAACTATGATAAATAACAAATCTGAAACAGCAAGAAACTATGAAAAAATAATTAACTTGAGTATCAACAGCAGATGTATAATTACACTTCAAGAAAAATTACTGAAACACTATAGAGGAGAGTATAGAATTATCAAGCCTAAATGCTTAGGAAAAAATTTTAAACTAAAAGAAAAGGCATTAACTATACAGAATTCCAAGAACTGTCACCAACAAATAAACAAAGATTTAAAAAAAAATGTAACTTGTCTTCTTTTCTTTCTCTGGGAAGAAGCAAATGATTTCTCCATATCATGTCTTCCTCAGCCTAATTCTCAGCATCATAGAAACTTATAAAATGTTTTAATTAGGACATCAAGTTCCTAAACATCTTAATAGGAAACGTTCTCCATCTTGGAAAGAGCAACTATCATACTAAAAACGTTAACTGTTTAAAAGAAAAGAAAAAGAAAAACTTAAACTTTATGCACTACTGAAAAATGATTTCTATATTTTGTGTAATGCTAAGAAAAAATTGAAGCAATTTCCATAGCAGGGATTGCAAGCAAACAGAAACATATCAATCAACCACAGAGGGAAAAAGAACAACCTATAATAATGGATTACAATTTAGAAGAAAATAATGTAAGCGACTCATACAAGACACTTATCCAAACAATTGACTACTAAATCCTTTGCTTGGACCAGAATAAAGATAAAATTAAAAAGCATCTCAATAGGCAGAATTTAATAAAAATAGAAAAACTAGATTTAAGAACCTCACTGGAGACTGTACAATAATGTTTAATTAACCACTAATACATACCATATTTTACATACAGATTCTTAAAATCCATAATGCGCTCTTCATTTGCTGCTTGAGACATCATTTAAAACTATAGGGTACAACAACCAATTCGAAGAACTATAAAATAATAATAGCAATAAAATATATGAAAGAAAAAACACAAAAACAAAAAACAAAGAAGACAGAAACAATTCTTAACCAAAAGTAGACGCAGAAGATCCGAAGGTTTGATAAAAGTTCGATGCACCTGGTCTTTATTTTTCAAATGGATGAACCTAAATGCTCCCCAAATGTAATTGCTATGCATGACCATCAACAATATGCCACAGCTGATATGACATAAACAGATTACAAAACATCTCAAAAGAGCTAGCCAAAAAGCTTCATCATGCTCAGAGCAAAGAGCTGGAATGGACCCACACAAAGATTCATGATTTCCAAACTCAATTTCCAAAAATGTTTTCAGTTTCAAATATTTATTTAAGCAAAATCTGTGTTAGACACCAAAAAAAAAAATCACTGTAGAAATGCCAATACTAATGCTGCTTTTCTCTTGACAATGGAAGATAGTGAGGGATGGGCCACGTAAAATAGGATATACATAAGTACAAAAAAAGACAAGTGCCAAAAAGAATATCAGTAAACCCAAATTTACCAATCCAAAAAAAAGGGTGAAAGAGCATTATATATGTAAACCATAAAGAAGGATCACGGATTAACAACATACGCTGCATAGACCACAAATTGCTAAGGAAGCTTCAAAACAATTCAGAAGATGAATTTGCTTCTCATGTGGTAATTTCTTGGCCATATCAAGAGAGGATATTGAGTTTGAACCAGAAGCGAATCCCTTAACAAGAAGAGGATGGTCACAGGCTTGTCGAAGTCGCAAAAGCATCAACAATATGTTAACATAATTCTGCTTTACAGTCCCAGCAGCTGCATACTCCTGGTATAACAGAAATCTGAAGATTAAAACTCAAGAATTGCAGAACCACCAATCCACGCAACAGCAAAATTAAATGGAACATACTGCAAACTGAGCACGTGAATCAGCCTCAAGTCTGCAGTAAAAATCTCGCTCCTGCTGCGTGAAATCCACTTTACACAGTTTAATTGTTTTGGGTGGAAGGTTGATGATTGGTTCTCCATCAAGAATAGTACCTTAACAACCATCATCATCAGCAAAAATGAGACGAGTCATATAGAACTACAAACTGATAGCAATGATATTCTAGATATTTACACAACAGAGTGTAGTAGCTACACATAGAACCATAACAATTTTTAAGAGAGTTAATTTATTAGAACTACACAACAGAGTGTAGTAGCTACACATAGAACTATAACAATTTTTTTAAGAGAGTTAATTTATTAGTAAAAGCACCCGGGGCTGGGGGTTCAGATGACCAGGGGAAACCCACTACAAAAGAAAACCTATCTATGACATCTCTAAGTGCTTGGCCACAAAAATCAGCAAATAATAAGCAATCTCTTAGAACATATCCTGAATCCAGAGAGTCTTCCAGACCACCATTGACTTGTTCTATGTTAATACGAGCCCCATTGAAAATCCTGCAGTTTCTTTCTCACCAGAGTGAACAAAAGAACTAAAACAAGTTACCAACAACTGGTAGGCAAAAAGGTTTCCACAAACAAAGAAGCCCGAGTCGGACTCTCATATCTAATTAACAGCAACCCATTATCCTCCCGCTTCAGAACAAATGGGTACAAAATACAAAAATGACTAAAATTATTGTAGGATGTATCTTGAGTTCCCCCATCCCAACCTGCAACCATCTTTTCTTTCCCAAGGTCCTTTAAGACAATGACTCGAGCTCAGTTAGTTGATGGACAAACCAAGAAAAGATACAGCAATGTATGCACCCAGATCCAGACATCTAAACATTGCTGAAGTAGAATTATAACGGTTGAAATTTTCTCAGAAACTATCAAGGCCATTTATTCAACTAAACAAATGTAGAACATGTGTCAATCAAAGAATGTATGCCATTTGAACTGAAAAGGACAGGGGTGCCTACCAGAAAGGGAAACTGAATGATTTCGATAATTTGTTTATCCTAGTTAATGCTTGATACATGTTGCCCTAGACGAGGCAATCATAGGTCATTTCTACCCACATATGTTCTGTCCTACAAGATATCTCAGTAACAGAAAGATAACAAGAGGAATACTGCTTACCATGTAAGTTCCTTCACAATTTCAAACTATTTCATTTTGTATGCAATCATGTAGAAGATTGATACCAAGCTCTAAGGAAATTTGTCAGTGCAAGAAAACATGAATAAAGCTCACAGTAGTAAATCGACAGCTAAAAAGTTCCATGAGCCATGAGGATAGATGTAGTGCATAACTCGTTCCATCAGTCATATATTTGCTAACGCTGACAACTAGAAAAGTTAAAGGTCATAAGAAATGATGAAAAACGAACAGTATTAATAATTCAGAATCCAAAAAGGATAAGGTCATATTAAGCATTTAGAGAAGCTTATTCTAACCTTTGGTGCGACGTAGCATGATGGTCCTGAGCACAGCCTGCAACTTTTTGTACCCATTTGATGGATTGTCATTAATCGGGGCCTTTATTCCAGAGCAAAATTCTTTGTAAATCCAATATGGGTCATACTTAAGAAATCTGAAGTAACTATAAAGATCATCAATTGCATTCTGCATAGGTGTTCCTGACAAGCACCACCTACGCTTAGCACGCAGACCCCAACAAGCCCTAGCTACTTGAGTCCTATGATTCTTAATGCACTGAGCCTCATCTAATACAACTCTAAACCAGCCCACAGCAGCAAGCGGACGATTACACAGCGATTCACCATTCAAATTGTCCTTGGATTTAGATGATTTTTTACTAGCACTTGGAGGATACTTCCTTTTTTTACTAGATGACAGCTCTGTCAGTGATTTTGTCTCATCCTCTTCTTCATCCACCAGGGGTTGTTTTGGCACCTCCATGCTTACTATTGAATAGGTTGTTAGCACAACATCATAGTTGGCCAGTTCATAAGGATCTTTTGTTCGATTACTTCCATGATAGACCAGAACAGATAGGTTAGCTTTACTGCTGACCTTGTTTTGGAGTTCCTCGGACCACTGACGAAGGACACTTGTTGGACATACTATGAGGGTTCCAGCAGCTGGTCTACGTTTTGCATGAACAGCAGCCATCTTTTGCCCACAAAAACTTCCACTCACTTGACAAGACTCAACACCTTCGTTTGGTTTCCCACCATCAGACCCAGGATCATCATCATCATCATCATCATCATCATCATCCAAATTTAATGTCTCTGCCTCACTTTCTTTCCCATTAGATTTTGTAGAAGATGGAGACCTCTCTTTTAGTAAAAGTGCAATTGTTGAAACTGTTTTCCCAAGTCCCTGCAAAAATTTTCATCCAGCCAAAGTCAAAATGAGGAACAGCCTCATGGCAACATCACCCCAAGTACAGAAGGCAGAAGGGCGAAAAATAACAGAAACCAGATATTGAACCCCAAAAGGCAACCTGATCATCAGCAAGAAAACCACCAGAACAGCGTACAGCATCATTCTCCTTCTTAACCATCCACGATAAAGCAATACGCTGAACAGAAATCAACAAAAGCCACTTGTTATGTTATACGCCAAACCAGAGTTTGAACAGAGAACTAATCGGATTTTAGGCAAAAAAACATGTGGATATTTGACAAGCAGGAAAAAGAAATCAACTATGTCTGGGCAGACATTTCTTCAACTCATAAGAGTATTAAACTGCTAAATTTTTCGAACAACAAAATAGAAATTGATACAGCATAAATCACCATTCTCCTTCTTAACCATCCCAAAAAAGCAATACACTGACCAAAAGTCAACAAAAGCCACTTGTTAAGTGACACACCAAAGCAGAGTTTGAACACTAATCAGATTTTAGGCACAAAAAGAAATTGACAAGCAGGGGGAAAAAATAAGATATTTGGTTCATGAGGCCTATCTAGTCCACATCAGAAGGTCTCTTAGTCCGTGCATCTTTAAAGGAAAAAATCCCATACAGATGAAAAGAAAGAAGCATCCAACCTGATGTTTTAAAAGGGTAACTGCCAAAAGGCCCTCAGGTGGAGCATCTTCTGATTTCGGCTGACAAAGATCCTACAATAAAAGCCACAAAGTCATGATACTATTCCACAATATTGAAAGCATACAATTATCAGCAGCATATGAAGATAGTAATATGGATAGCAGGAAACAAGTGCACTTGCATTTCTTTAATGCCTATGTTCACAAGTAAAGGAACAAATTTGAGAAAATGCCTAGCTCCACATGCTCCATGTATAGTTTCGAACTCCAACAGTCCTTCCAGTATGTGAATGCCAATTGATTAATCTACCAACTAATTGGGTAAAATTAAACAAAACTACTAATGCTAATGCTTCTTAATGATTCAGATAACTCATTCTAACATCCTAGTCAACATGTATGTGAGTTAGGACAACATGCCCAAATCCTAAGGCCTCATTTGTTGGGCCCAAAAGTAAAGTAATACACTGGGCATAATTTTGTAATTATATGAATTTAATCCTACAGAATCCTTGAATGATTCTGTTGAGACCAGACTAAGATTGAACCTAACCATGTCCGTGTTTGGTTCAACATAACGATGGTGAAGAATTGAGTTCAAATTGATGTAAAAAGCCAAAAATTGACAGCGTCTTCTAATATTAACAGTAGCCAGGAACTAAGAGCTCCTAAATTAAAGAACAACTCTATTCCCTTTTTGTCCCATAAAATTAGCGAGTGTTGAACATACTTGTAGTGTTTACTTAAAATTTTCAAGTTTCCATAAGGTTAATCTAATACGAACTTGTAATACTTGTGATAAAATTGTTAAAGCTGAACTGATGAATAAAAGGACAAATTACAGAGTAAGTTCTGTGACCATGCTGGTAGCCACATTCGCATGAAGGCAGTATGTTGTTTCTGTTGTGATAGAAATTTATAACATAAGGAAATTTCTAGAAACAAAACCTTGTAATGATTGCAAAGAGACACTGCAGTTAAGGAAACCCAAATGATGGATCTAGAGAGACCAGAAGAAGAAGAAAGTTGAAAGAAGAGGCATCAAAACAAAAGTTGAAGAGGGACTAATTATCTCGTGTTTTTTGTGCTTTCCTTTGTGGCTAAAATCCTAGGAAAGGGGACATGTCAAGAATAACCACATTTTACCACCACTTTCTTGTCAGAGAGGAATCAGTTTACTTCCAATAGATCAATAAGTTCAACCAAATCCAAGAAACTGCTCATGCTACCAGGACTCACCTCCAACGCAGCTCGAAATACAAAGCGCTCACCATTTGCCTTCTTGTGTCCCAGTCCAACAGAATTAAAGGAATTACAAATCACAGTACTCTTTGGAACAAAAAATGACTTCCCATTGAAAGTAGAGAAATATGGCCGTGCCGGTCCACTAATATCCTCCAAAATACATACATCTTCATCATCATCAGTGCTGCATGTTTGAACCGAAGAATCACTGCGAACCTCTTGGCCACTTAAACTGGGCCAACTCTCTTTCGTTACATTTGCATGAAGAAATTCATGCTTAATTGTACTGGATACTGGCACACCTGATGGCTCTGAGTTCAGTAGATCCAGATATCGATCATGAAAAACTGAACTGGGATTTCCAGATGCAGTCCCATCATACTCATCAAGACCCAGCCTGGGCCTTTTAGATTCATGGATTAAATTTCTTTCATCTTCTACGGAAAACTCATGGTTCTCACTTGAGTTAGACATCCAATAACCTGACCCAGATGGCTTTCGCCCTTGACCAAAAGACACCCCAAAAGTGTCAGCAGAAGACTTCATAGTGGTTATATCAATGCCATGCTGGAATGCAATGACCTCAGAAGCAATTAGCCGGTTCAGTTTTGCATCATTCTCTTGCTTCATGAAGAACTCATTACTCAATCTAGAAAATGAACCCCCATCGCCTAAAGAAGCATAGTTTACACCCACACTTGCAGCACTAAGTCCCTTGCCAGCCAGATCCCCAGGCGCAAGAACCTCCCAGTCTGCATCATCCAACTTCTGCACTTGATTGGACATCACACAATTTGAGCTTGTGTCCTGAGTCAAATGCTCAACTTTTTCCTTCATCATGCCAATCATCTTATTATCATTGTTGGGCAACAAATTGAAACCAAAATCACATGGACTAAACTCATTTGAAAAGGCAGAAAATGACGGATCAACCAGATTGACAAAAACCGGAGCGTTTGAATATTGGTCACCATATCCTGCCAATCTACCATTATACATACTGCTCCCAGAAAATTCATCCATACTGGATGCCACTGATACCTCCAACATATTCTTTTTGTTTGATGGGGTTTCATAAGAATCTGAAAGAATTACAAAAACTAAGTTAATCATGATCAAATTCAAAAAGGAAGTAATGCATCCTAGTCATCAACAGAAGCAGATGATAGATGACAAACTAAGCAAAGCAAATAGAGCTATGGATACTATTCCATTCCATTAGCAGATAGGTCACATACCATCATCACAGTCAACTCCTTCCGAACATGCAAGCTGTAATTCAAGCTCATGATTCCGCTGATCAACATTGGAAACCTCTCTATTATCAGCAACATGATTACTGAAGTACCCAGCAGGAAAACTGAATGTCTCACTAGAATTGCGTAACTCCTGATGTGTTTCTCTACAATCTTGAAGACTATTTGACGAAGCATTACGTGAAACAATATCCTTATCCAGGCAGAAATTGCCCTGGCCATGGCCCTGAAATGGTATCCAATCAGTCAAACTCCCAGAGGAACTATGTACTGGAGAGCCAAGCTGCAATCTCAACTCACGCTTTGAACCATCAGAAACACCTGATTTCTCAGTATAATCAGAGGAGGCATCCGAAATCCCATTCCTTATATCAGATGAAGGGGAGAAAGATGTAGGACCTGATAAGTGATCCCTAGGTAAGAGGGCTCCTTCATTATTTGGTAACCCTAATGGATTCAGAAACAACCCTAATTGAGAATTTCATTTAAGAGACAAATAAACTAGGCGCATCAAATATTATAATAAGTGGGCTATCACATGCAGCAATTGAATCCTGAGAGCAGAATTGATAACTAGAAAATTGAAAAAATGAAGAAACAGAACTGCCACCATAATCGACGTTCCCAATTCGAAAGCAAGGTGACTAACCTTCTGACGCATCATTGAATGACAAGTCTTCTATCTTTCCCTGCAATTACAGTAGATGTTTTAAAACCAAATATGCCTGTGATGAATCAAAAGCAGATAACTAATGAATATAGCCTGCCTTTCAAAATTTAAATTGCAAGAGAGAGAGAAAGCAACAGGTCAGGGAGCAAGATATAACATTGTTGGTCCAGAACACTCATCATGTCCGCAGCATCTATTCCCTTTCTAAGATGGTCTTTTTCCCCTGATTGTTATTAGTTTCCATAGTTGCCACTTCCTCCCACTACTGTGACTTCCTCCACAACCCAAATATAAGCTACCACCTCTCCACTCTAATCCTCCCTCCACTCCTTCCAAAGAAAAAAGTGGGGTACTACTGACGAAGGAAGTATTCGAAAAGAAAAAGAATTGGCCAGTTATTGCCCACCTTTCCAGGTAAATCTTCCTATACTTCCTGCCCAATCAATCTCCTTTCACTAGACATGGTGCCAAATCCAATAAAAGCCACGACCCATATCGGTATAATGACGAGTACAACCATCAGACTCATAAAGAACAATAGCCGTTATTAATTTTCCATAAAAAATATTAGACAAGTCTATTTGCCGATCACAATGTACATGAATGCTTTACCAAAGAAAATACTCATTGAAGCACATAATGCACATTATACCACCATTTACTACAATTCACTAAATTATAAAAACCCTTTACAGTGGATTCGCCAAACTAAGCTCGTTCAGATTGAAGTAAACATAATCAAAACAAAAACTTCCCCAAAAAAAAGGCCCAAAAAGATTTTCAACTTCTACGGGCCAGTAAGTTCCTAAAAATCTACTAGTAGCTAGCACCGTTCTAGCAAAATTTAAACTAACCCCACATCAAAAAAATGGTGAAATCATCTCCTGATTCTAAAACTTTACCACAATGTACAAATTCGGCACAGAAAAACTCCGCTCCAACATAAACTAAACAAGTAAAACTTGACGTGTTTATACAACTGAATAAACAAGAAGCAATAGAGTTGATCAAAATTCACCTCAGAAGAATCGGGATTCTCATTCAATATATCCAAGATCGTCCCAATATCAATTGTAAGATCGTCTCGAAGATCATCAGCTTCCAGCGAATAATCCTCTGAGGACCAAAGGTTCGATCTGTCGTCTGCCATCAACATATCTCAATTCAATTACTACACTCATTCAAAATTAAAGATCCTAAAGGAAAAGAAACCCTAGTCTTCCCCTCCTCGAAAACGACGACGTGTTTCCATTCCACGGTCAACTTTCCTCCTCCTATAATTTGAACCCAAAAAATTCTTCGCATGTGATAAACATACTAATAGAGTCAGGTGGAAGTTGCTCGCCAGAACTTTCGCTGGGGTTTCAGTGAAGCCACCACCGCTCTTTGGCTTTTGCTTATTGTATGTTGTGCGTTTTTTTGTGCGTGTGGACTGCGTGGTTTTTTTTGCCCTTTTCCTTTTAAATTTCTCTCTCTCTCTCTCTCTCTCTTTTTCCTGTGGGGGCGTGGGTCAGGAGGCGGAGAAAGTTTGTGGGGGGCGTAGGATGAACTCGTAAAAGTCTTTCGAGTCAATCCGTCCGTCGAAGCAATTTAAGTGAAAAGCGTGGGAAAATTGGAGTTGGAATCGGAGACTTTAGGGGTTATTGCGTGCGCGTGTTGCCTGGGTCGAAGCTTCTGGCCTATAAGGATTTGGGAAACAGATTTGGTGAAGTTGTATAAGTGTGTGAAAAAAAGGAGGTGGATCCTTGTGAGTGAAGCATACGGATATGGATTATACTCGTAAACCAGCACGAGAAGTCTAGTATTAGGAGGACTAGGACACAGACAGGGTATTAGGAGGACTAGTATTCAAATTTTAACACATGAACAATTTTAATCTCCAAATTTTGGATAAACAAATCTAGTATCTAATTTTTCAACCATTGAGCACATTTAGTACCCTTGATGGATTTTTTCTAAATTACTATCGAAAAAAGTTATTTGATAGCCATATGTCTGGCAACTATTGTATAAAAAATATCAAAAAAATGTAAAATTTTCTTTTGACACTATGTGTCGCATAAAATATCCTTTTGACACTAAATACTAAATTTAAGAACTAATAATTTTATCAAAAGGATATTTTAAATTTTTTTGGTAATTTTTATTAATAATTGCTAGACATGTAACTATCACGTGACTCTTTCAAGTAGTAATTTGGAAAAACAACCGTCAAGAGTATTAAATGTGCTCAAAAGTTGAAAGTTAGGGTACCAGATTTGTTTTCGTTCAAAGTTTGAGAATAAAACTGCTCATCTGTTAAAGTTGGGGTACCAAAACTGCATTTTTCTCATTAAAACCTGTCATTTGGATTGCTATTTTTACGAGTTTTTATAGAAAAATGTGATTTATGTGAGTTAAAAAATGTGATTGAAAAATGTATTCATGAAAAATGTAAAAATTTCTCTCCAAAAAATAACAATCCAAACAAGGCCAAAAAGGATGTATGTGTATAATAAAAAAATTAAAAAGTTTAAAAGTTTACATAAACACTGTGCAAGTATCTGAATGCATGTAGATGGGCAAGGACGAATGCAGTCCAAAAAGGTTCACGATCATGATTTGACCAAAAAAATATAAGGCTCGTATCACTTTTTATATATCGATTTTAATATCATGTGTAGGATTGAATTGAACAAAACCTGTCCAAAGCGGTTATTTTGATGACCGTTTGACCTGTATGTATATATTATGAAATTTCTCACATCGGATATTCACACTCCACTCCAACTCAAAGAATTATTCAAACTAGTTGAGCTCAATTTAGACTTGGTTAATACAAACTCGAATTCGAACTTCAATCAAGCAAACTTAACAAGTAGCTTAATTGAATTCAATTAGTTTACAAACTTGAATAAATGATCAAATATAGTAGGATATGGAAAGAAGAAAGGGAATAAATGCACCAAATGCGTACAGACTATTAAATGTCTTCAATCACGATTGATTGAAAAAAAAAATTAAATGTCTTCAATCACGATTGATGAGAATCATTGTAGTATTTGTTTTTAGTAACTGTACAACTAGGACAAAATATTCAAATCACGTAAAAAAGGACTTTAGGTCATTCATGAGTTGAAACAATGAGCCTATTTGTGTGCGTCGTTTGTTACCTGTAAATAAATGTTTGAGCACCAATTATGTGGATTATAAGTGTTAGATTCTAATTAGTAGTATGTGTTTTATGTCAGGGTTGCGATTTCATGTCTCTAAGATAGTTATTTTTTGAGTAAGAGACAATACTTAATGGTAGGTAGTAGTATTCTTGAGAGAAGTTAATGTGGGATTGGGCTACCATATTTTGGGGCTGTCACCATGATCAAAACAACAATTGCCCAAAAATTACAAACCTAGGATTGCAAAATTTTCACTTTATGAAATTGTCTCATAGTTGCGTGACTGCAACCCATGTATCTTCTTCCGTCTTGTACTCATGTTAAATAAGTATGATTGGATTGCCATTATTTGGCTCCAAATTATTTGTTTGCATTACAAATACAATTTTTAAAGCATATTTTTATGGGTAAACAACAAAAAAGCCCCCTGTGGTTAAGCAATCATACATAAAAACCCCCTGTGGTTTCATATCATACCAGTCGATACCCCGTGGTTTGAATTAACCTGAAAAGTGGACGGAAATCGTCAAATATTCGGCGTGTGTCTTAAACGAATTGCAAAGGCGCGTGCATATGCGAAAAACAGATTTCCACCACAAACTTTCACCTGATATGCCTATTTTAGCCTTCACTCTTTAATAATAAGAGACCAGCTTCCGTTTCTTCTGAGTCTTCATTCAATCTGTTTCCAGATTATTCAGTAACTACTGTAGACACCAAATTTTTAGTGTATTTTTATTTACTATTATTTTTATTTTTCATGCTAGTTTTTATTTACTTTTAGTCTTTTATTTTTGTTTTAAGTCATTTTAGCATAGAATTTATTTAAAAAAAAAAGGGGGGGAAACCCGCAAGCGGGTTTCAGGCTATTTAACAAATTACTTAAAAAAAAAAAAAATTTACATGCAAGCTGCGTTGAGTTGCACATGCCCATCGGAGGGCCCTATGATGCCCAGCAAACCTCCCCTCTCATCCTCACCCTTCAGGTGAGGGTTTGAGAGTATGTGTTTGATATAAATAGAACAGAAACGCAGCTTTTAGTCATTTTACATAAGGGGGAAACCCGCAAGCGGGTTTCAGGCAGGCTATTTAACAAATTACTTAAAAAAAATTTTACATGCAAGCTGCGTTCTTCAAAAGGGTATTTTCGTCTATTCACTCAGCTCCGTCTGTTTTGCTGATTTCCGTCCACTTTTCAGGTTAATTCAAACAACGGGGTATCGACTGGTATAATATGAAACCACAGGGGGCTTTTATGTATGATTGCTTAACCACAGGGGGCTTTTTTGTTGTTTACCCTATTTTTATCATCATAATCATCTTTTTATCTCACATACACTGTATCATAAAAAGTGTTATAGTAATTATTTCAAATAATCTCCTATCCAAACACATTATCACATTTGAATGTGTGATAATTAACATTAATTAAATTTTAAATATAAAATTTATATACATGTCATGCATCCAATCATAATAGTGTGTGCACTGACAGTATATATATGATCAACACATTTATCATTAAAATGAATAAATTTTGCATAATTTTGTTTTTTTACATAAATAATATTTATATTAGTTTTTGTAAAGAAGTTTGGATTGCAAAGTTACAATAATTTAGTAGTTACAATATTTTGGAGTACTCATGAATTGTTATTGCAAAATACTTAGGTAGTTATATGTATTGATGTTGACAATATGCGATTAAGTGAGTAGAGTAATTTTTTTTATAAGGGTACAATTAGAAGTTCAAATAATGACAACAACTGTTTACACTAACTTCTAGATTTTATATATTGCATAGATACTAGTGTTTTTTGAACACTCGATGTGTGTATAATAAAAAAGCATAATATTTATAATAAATAAATTCTATATGAATTTTTCATTATTAAAGTAAACTTTAATCTCTTAAGTTTTTTCTACATAAATAATTGTGATTAGGCATGTCAATGGGTTGGGTTTTATCCAGATTCAACACAGACCTAATATATCTGGGTAGGATTTGGATTTAATTTTTCAAATCTAGACCCTACCCAGACCCAGACCTTGTGAGAGAGTCGTGAGTCTGGGTAGGGTTTGATTTTCTAGAATCCATATCCAAATTCAGATCCATACCAGATCTTACCCAAACCCATATATATTTAATTAAATAATATATATTAGTAAATTTATAAAATAGTATAATATTTTATGGCTTTGGATCGAATAAAGTAAGATTTTATGGCATCAGAATCTGCATTTAGTGTTGGTGGTTGGGTGATTGATGAGACTTGTGCCAAATTGCTTCTAGATATGATTGAAACATTAGTGATTACTAATGATTGGATTGAATAAAAAAAATAGTAAATGTTTATAAATTTTCTTATTCAATTATTTATTTACCATCGGCCCTTAGTCAAATGACTTTTATCTCATTCACTATTTTAGTGCTAGATTGCGAGACCTCTACCAACATTGAGATTTAAATAAGAAAAAAGGTACAAAATTACATTTTTTTAATAAGACTAAATATTTATATATGCTATGGTTGTCTTCTTTTTTTAAAAATTAATCTTAGTTGTCATTGTAATTGGTACAAATTTTTTTAAGAAAAGGAGAAAAGATAAAGGCAAACAAATGAAATATTGGATGTAGATGCAGTTGAATCTTTGAAAATATATAGAAGTAGTCAATAATATTTCTTTCTTTGAGTTCACAATATTGCATTCAACTTGTTGAATGTTAATTTTATTATTTGAACTAGGGGGGAGTGCCTGCACATCGCGCGGGTGTTTGGTGCCTGTGGGGAAGGAGGTTTTTTTGTTGAACAAATAATAGTACATTGTGAGAAGAAATAAAACTTAGTATGAAAAGATAAACGATATAATTAATCAATTCACAAAGTGTTACAATAAAATTGTGTCAAATTGAAGGCCATTGATAATGCAGAAAGGCAGAGCAACACAGAAAGTTAACCTTATTTCATAATCCCCACCGAGAGCTCTTTCTTGCTGTTGCTCCAAACCTATAAGATTATAACCAATCTAAACCAATTGGGGTTAGGCAACACGAAAAATGCTATCCTGCAGCTAGGCAACGTGATAAGAGTCACTAATTGTAGATACTCAGAATACACCGACAAAATTAAGGGGGGAACTGAAAAATTGGGGGTGAAATCTAACCTCACGCTGAACCACCAGCAGTAGCTGGGACTGAAGAGCATTCTGAGCTGATTAGTATGAAGCCAAGTAGAATTATCACAATCCTAGAATACGAACAGGGAGAAACTGATAATCAACCATTTAGGCATTAAGATACCAACGGTTCGGCAATTGAATTGGGTGTAATTAATGACGAAATAATAGGTAATTTTAGAGTTGAGCTCGGATGGAAGAGAAAACGATGAGACAAATCGTTGTAGACAAAGGCAAAAGGGAAAACTTAACTCCTGAAGCTGAAAGGGGATAAAATGACTAACGTTTGTGGCTCATACATGCAGATTATAAATGATAGAGAAATAAGTTTCTACCATTGATAGAGAAATCGTTGGCTCATTTCCTAAATCCGATTACCATTCAAATGTTTCAGACAAAGCAACATCTCAAACGGTTATTTGCGGCTGAAAAGGGGAATTATTGGTAGTTAAGGGATATTCCGGTAATTACACCAACATACAAGCATATATAGGTTGTACAAAATGCAAAAATAGTTGCACAATAATTACACATTCCATCAATATCCAGATGGCTCATCAATGACAACTTTAAATGTATTAAAATAGGGTCATTTAAGTAAACATACCCAAATACATGCTTCATTGACTTGTACCTAAAGCTTTTAAACTAATACACAACATTTCACATTCCTAGAAAGCCCCCACCTAAGCGGTTGAAATTCAACCTATTTTTTGACCAAAACTCAATCTTATATAGTATAAGGAAACAAAAATTGGATGGTATTTATATTATTTATGAACTCTATATATTTTAAATACATTTTTACCTTAGTACATTCAGAAAATACCCATGGATGACCATTGGATACCCAATCCATAAGGGTTTGGGTATGGACTTATTTTTTCAGACCCAAAAGGGTCTGGACCTGGGTCTGGGTCTAACTAAATTAAATGAGTTTAGATCTCGATCAAAGGGATCCAACTCAAACTCTACCCATTGACATGTCTAATTGTGATATTGATAATTATAATGTTTAGGGTTAGTCATGTTGAAAAGTACATAATTAAAGCAAAACAAGTTTCCAAGATAACTAACCATAAGCATGTCTTTGGGTAGTTAAAATAAAAATAGTTCATACAATGATAAAAATCAAAGTTCAAAAAATGACAAATGATGTCACACGTTATCTTTCATCTAGTCATTGACAACTTGATTAATTTTTAAAAATAGTAGATAAAAACAATATTTGTAATGCTTGTAAGAAGTCCTATCAAAATCAAGAAATATTAGGTTTGCCAGCCATCCGTATCTGAATAAATAGAGAGTTTTCTGAAAAAACCTATTAGAACAGGGTCAGGGTATACATCTTGAATTAGAGATACAAACGAGTCAAATCAAATTGAGTTTTGGTCTAATCAAACCGAGTTTTAATTTAGTTTTATGAAGTTTAAGTTCGAGCTCGACAAACTCAAAATGTAAAATTCGAATTAGAGTTCAACTCAAAATTGAGTTGAGTTCAAGATTAAAAAAATAAAATTATTTATTTTATTTTTAAAAATGAATAAAATAATATTGTTTTAATAAATAATAAAATATTAAAGATATATATGTAATTTTACTATTAAAATAATATATATATATAATCGAGTTGATTAGCAAGATAACGAACTGAATATCTTTGAGTTCGAGTTCAAGTTTAGACTTGAGCGAGTACAAACGGTTCGATTCGTTTGCAACTCTATCTGGGACTATAAATTGCTTCTCATTCCCATATAGGCAACGCGATTTCAATATTAGAAATAGTACGTCATTATCAACTGGGGTTAGTAACTATTCTCAACAATTGCAAATTCTAGGGAAGCATCAAACAAGTCCTATACTAGCATAGACTTTTTCCTGAGTATTTCACTTGACATGGTACGTTTTTTATTATTAGAAATAATCTTTTGAAAAAAAGATATTATAACATTTTTTTTATGTGATATATGCGAGATAAAGAGGTATTTTAAAAATCTGTTTATAAATATAAGTAAATAAATTTGTGTAAATAATCCACGTTGTAGTGTTATATTTTCCTTTTCTTGTTTTCTCCTTCCAGTTTCACCCGCTTCCACGGGAGTACCAAATGCACCTCTAATTACACATGTAGACCAAAATGCCCTAACCCACTGCACAATCACTGAAATTAACTAAATCTAACCGGTTAAAAAAATGGTAAAACCATTAAAAGGAAAGTAGGAGAAAATTACAGCGGCTGCCGTATTTTTAAGCTAGCGGTGGAGTGGTCCTCCGAATTTTGATGTCATTGCTCTGGTTTGTACTTGGCCAACTAGCTGAGATTGAATCCATGGTAAATTTCTCATATTTCCCTCCTTCCAAGTTCCAACTCACCTTGAACGGAAAATTATGAGAAGTTATTCCATTTTTTGCTGACCCTTTATATCTATATTATATATGAGTTGTTGTTTTCTTGATTTTTTGCTGCTCAATTGTTGCTGGATTGTCTGATTAAGGTCTTAATTAAGGACATCGGCATGACATAGTAGCTAATATTTATCAACATTAGGGTTTCTCATTCCTTTCTTGAGATGATTGGATTTTGCTAGGAATAGTTACTAGAATCTTAAAAAGTCGCTTTTTTTTTCCCTATGAAAACACGAGTTAAGCGACAGAAGGTTTTTGCTAGATTTTGAAAAGCGTGAGATAGAATGGTTTCAAGAACATCTATTTGTTCATGAATTTTTTTTTGCAATATAGTAACTATGATTGATTTGATAAACATAAGACCTGAATAGACTGCCCCGACAATGTTAAATAGGATTATATTAAGGCGATCAGGTTTCTCAGCATTAGCGAGATGTACTGTTGAGATTTAAGATATTGGTTAATAATGATGAAGGGCTGAAGGTTATGATTTTCTGCCACCAGTGTTGTGTTTCTAAGTGAAATGGATGTCTTAGAATTGGATAAAGTGCCAGAAACTAAGAGTCTTTGTTCCTCATCCTAGAACGAGGTTTTGATTTCTCAACAGCCGAAATCAGTTCCTGTTTTAGTTCTTGCCATTCTGAGAAAGCTGTTAAAAAAAGACTAGTAAAAAAATGGATACATTTGTCTTTCATCAGCAGTGCAAAATTAGGAGCTGAAGATCAAACTTGTCAGTTACTTTATGCAAATTGTGTCATCTTCAGTGGTATTGTTTCACAATTGACGCGATTAGGATTCTAGTGGCATTGCAGCTGCGAAATCGGTTAAAAGAGTTATATTTATTTTGTGCTGATAGCCTTTTTTAGGATAATTTTGAAGTGTGCAGTGTCACAAATAGGAATACTTATTTCTTTTGGTAACGTGGAGCTAATTTATTTCTAAAACTTTTGTTTTCACAGGGTAGTTCGAAGAAAATTATAACAAAAGAGGAGTGGGAGAAAAAGCTCAATGATGTAAAGATTAGGAAAGAAGACATGAATAAATTGGTAATGAACTTCCTGGTGACTGAGGGTTATGTTGATGCAGCTGAGAAATTCCGAAAGGAATCTGGGACAGAACGTATCCTTATCATTTCTTCAGGATAACTGATTTTACATGATATTGCATTTGTTATCAGGATTTCAGTTGGCATGATTTGCTTTTCCTTATGACTTTATAGCTGACATTGATTTGGCAACTATAACTGATCGGATGGCAGTTAAGAAGGCAGTGCAGTGTGGTAATGTGGAGGATGCAATTGAAAAAGTTAATGATTTGAACCCTGAGGTATGCTATTTCATCTTCTTAATTTTGCTTGTCTCTCACCTATCACCTTCTTTTTTTTTTTTTTTTAAAAAGGGATAAAGTAAAAAAAGCCATCTTTAGAGTCTTACCAACTTTGGGAAGAAGTAGGTGTTTGCATACATCAATAAGTTCTATATTTATGCATAAACTCGTAAAGCATGAGTCGAACTGTATATTGATGTGTTTGTGAGGCGCATTATGTACAATTTTGCAAATTCTCTACGTTCACAAATTGTATATGCCGAGTCAAGACATTGAGATGTTTGGTGATTACAAGCATGAAATTGATACATGTAGATGCAATTGATTGGTGCATGATGCTATTTCTTCCCCATCCTTCTTCAAGAAAGAAATTAAGGGAAAAAAGGAATAATAGAAGAGAAAGAGGAAGGGAATTTTAAAGGAAAGACTAGACCGTTGGTGATAAATCCCTGCACATGTTTCAGCTTAACTTTTATGTTTGAATTGCTTTAATCTACTTTCAAACCATGCTGTGTACTGTTTTTGATAAGATTGCTTTATGAAAATTTAGCTGAATCATGTTTAAGTTAATGATGATGTATATGAAGACATTGTAAAATACTGTCATTAGATTGAATAGATCTTGCCTGTGATTTTTTTTTTTTTTTTTTTTTAAATTTGGAGGATAATATTAGCCTCAATATGTGAAACTTCTGGCAATAGTAATGAGGTTCTTCACATTCACAAGGAAGTCCTGTCTGCATCCTCTGCAATTGCTATTTACTAGATGGGATATAGTAGGAGAATGTTGCCATTTCTTTGGGTGTAATACTGACAGAATGAACTTGGCATCTTGCATTTCCTTGATTATCAGTACCTAGCTGTATCTTTGATGGAATCTTTGATGGATTAATGTATTTGGTTTGATGACTAAGTATTGGGGTTGATTTTGGTTTGAGTATTCGGTTTCATGATCTGTATTATCTATTCTGGAATCAAACATAGATTGACTAACATTTAATAGACGAGAAGTGCTGATTATTTAAGTTGAATAACTTATTTGAAACTAAACAAAAAGGCCTATTGAAAAGTATTTGTTGCTCATGATAGGTGCTAGCCAGATTTTTTTATTATTATGGAGCCATTGCAGTTCAGTATGGCATAAAATATGATTTATGTACTAGGCATGATACTGGAACAATTTTCCTTGTGCAATATTCATTTGACTGAAGATTCCGGTATGTGAAGAAGAAATTTTTTTTAACTCAATGCTACATTGTATCTTTAATGTTAACTATGGTTTTGCCCTTTCATTTCTATGTTCAGTTTCATAGTGCATTACTCCATTCATTATTTGAGTATATCTGTAAAGGAGGGAGACCTTCCTTTGGAAACGTCTTGTTTGTTGCTTTTGCCACATGGTGCTGTCTAAGCACAAGCAAGAAACATGTAAAGTTTGCCCTTTTATTGCTTAAAAAACTATTCATTTATGGAGGAAAATGGTAAAATATGTGTTGAAATAGAAAAAAGGGGAACATATGTGTTTGCATGCTTGAAGGCAAGTGGCATTCTGGTTCTTGGTTCAATTGAACTCATATCACATAGTAAGAAATCAAGAATTTTGTTGACAGAACAGATTTGAGTATGGAGATGTTGCACCTTTTGACATTACATAACACTAGGCTGAAGCTTCATGGGATTTTGTCATGTAAAATATCAACCATGTCCTTCGTTTCATGGAACAATGATTTATACTTTAGTTTGAGATGAGAGTTATTCCAGTATCTCCTATGAATATATCTCTTGAGTTCAACAATTTTGAAGCTGTGATGTTTATGATGTTCATTTCTTTTGATCAAGACATAATCGAAAATTTTCATGCAGATATTGGATACAAATCCCCAGCTCTTTTTTCATCTTCAACAACAAAGGTTGATAGAATTGATCAGAAATGGAAAAGTCGCTGAAGCTTTAGAATTTGCTCAGGAGGAACTTGCTCCAAGAGGAGAGGAAAATGTAATTCTTAGCTTGTTATGTAACGCACTTGTTTATATTCTCCTCCATTTACTAATTCTACCAAATGCTTGTTAGTCAAGTCATGACTGCTTTTCTACATCTTAATTGACTCAATTTCATTAGTCTTTTTTTGGTTACATTTTTGGTTAGCTTGATTTTTTTAAGTATCAAGCTTAATATTCTTGCATTATTTGTCTCAATACTTGATTCTTACTAGAGCAGGACATTTTGCAGCAAAGCTTTTTGGAAGAGTTGGAGAGGACTGTTTCCCTATTAGCTTTTGAAGATGTGAATAACTGCCCTGTTGCTGAGCTTCTGGATATATCCCAGCGCCTTAAGACTGCAAGTGAAGTGAATGCAGCAATTCTTACCAGCCAAAGCCATGAAAAAGGTTACTCTTTATTCTCCAAAAGTGCTTCTGTAAAACTTGATATGATTTGTGGTAAACATAGAAAGAATGCTTATCAGTCTTTTACAAATGTCTTTGATTATTGCCTCCTCTGAAGTTAACATTGAGTTTCAGTTCTTACAGACATGGTAAAGGTTCACTTATCTGTCCTAATGTCAGTGTTAAAGTCATAATCATGCTCACCGATGTGCATTTATTGGCTATTGAGGTTTATAAGGTACAATTCTGAAGAGTAATTAGAGCTGTGAACGAGTAAATTTAAGCCAAGTATTATATGGGTAAAAATTATGCTCGGTCGGCAATTAGTCAAAAGTTGAGTAACTCAGAAACTATCAAGTCAAAACTTTGTCCAAAGTCAACCGTAAGAAATCATAAGCAAGCTCTTTCTAAGCTCATTCGGCTCATATAGTTAAATCAGAATTTTTTTTTTTTTTTTTTTTTTTATCTCTTGCCAATCTGACAAAAATTTGAACATTTTGAGTTCAAGGGTAGCAGCATCAGAAGATATCAGACTGCCCAAACATGAAAAAGAGAAAAAAATGTGTACATCATTAGAAATGAGAATCCATATTCTCTGCAAAACAACTTAATCAAACATTCATGCATATTATGGCTCCAACCTTGATTTCCAAGGCTTAGTGGCAAGTGGAGTCAGTGTTCAATGTGAATTCTATTGTTTACAGGTGTGACAGTTATACGCTGACATATTTCTCTTGTGATGTCAAGGAGTGAGATTAATTAAATATCAAATTATTAAAACATTGCAGAAATTTTATTGCGAATGCTCGTGGATACGTACTATATTGTTTGTCGCTATGCTTTAGAAGTTCAACATATCCTTGAATGTTCTCTCATGATGACTGGAAAACAGATCCCAAGCTCCCAAGTTTGTTAAAGATGCTGATCTGGGCACAAAACCAACTTGATGAGAAGGCTGCTTATCCTCGCATAAATGATATATCTACTGCCACCCTTGAAGATCCTGGTGTTTGAAGGACATGAAAACTCCTTGATTGTTGATTGAAGTTATGCCCATCTGGAGGCACTGCTCATTCAACGGTACGACAGCAAAGAGCTGCAATATGGTGTATCTTGGAAGAAAGTAGTTGGTCAGTCATTCATGGATGTCATTTTCATTAATTTATACTACTTTACTAGGGCAATAGGTCTCTCCACAGAAAGCCTTGCGGCAGCACAAACTTGGTGTACAGCCAATGGAAACAGTCACGTTTTGCTCCGTTCTGTTCCGAATGTGGATTCTTTGCCAATCTCATGTATAATAAATGATACTCCTTGTGTCCGCTTTCCTTTACAGTATCATTAATGATGAATTTAGTTTGTTATCTAGTAGTACAACAGATGGGAACAGTGATGGCTCTCTCTCTCTGTATATGTCCGCTTTTTGTCAGTGTGGATATTAAATAAACGCGTACAGTCACTTATTATTATTCACAACGAAAAGCGTATCTGCTGTCTATACCGCACGGAAAATTAATAAATTTCTGGGTCTCTCTGTCGCATGTTTATTGTTGCCAATACTAATGTATTAGGCTGTTTTTGAGAGTAGGCCAGGGTGATTATTTGCTAAAAGGCCACTGGATAGACCATATGTATTAAAGAATCGAAGTTTGGAAATGTTCGTAACTTAATCAAGAGTATAGCCAAAAGGACACTATTTTCGTACTCTTGCAGCAGGTAGCAGAAGAGAATCACAAAGAAAGTACTGTAAAAGGAAAACAAAAACTTGGAAATAAACATGAATGCGACTCATATATGGTAGTAGAAAATGTAGAAACACAGAACTGCGTAAGAGTTAAGACTCCACCCAGATGATATAAATCCAGGTAGTATTATTAGTCTTGCAAGAGCTCTGCAGTTTGGAGTTGGATGGCTGCTGGTAAAACACCGTTGTTGTTTTCTCTCCCGATTCATGACAGCCGTCGTCAAAGTTGAGGGCATAGCTCGAAGGATCATAGTGGAATTTGAATTGATGTTTACCTTTTCCACCACCACCAGCGCTCTTGATGGCCTTCTTCGCTGCTGCTCTTACTCTCCAGAAAAGGCTTCTGCACTGCTTCTTGCTGTAACTGTTCACCCGTGAGAGACTTCCTCCCAATGCCATCCTGCTAAATGTACACCGTATATCTTGCTTTTCTCGATATCTCAAAACGAAGAAGAGCCAAACCCTAGTTTCTGAGCCAAAACCATGCCAAAGTAACCTCTTTCGAATTTCGATAGTGCAGCTTTCACAGCAGAGCAAGCGCTTGAAATCTATCTTTATCTGCAATTAGAAGCGCGTCATGGTCAAGAATAAAGGACAAACATTTGGGATGATGTGAAATGGTAGGCAAATGCTCTGCTGGATTTTTTTTTATTTTTGTTTGATGTGGTTCTTGAAGTTCTTCCTGTAGGGGAAAAAGAAAGATATTTCCAACAAAGTTCAGAAGATAGTACCCAAAAATGACTTGCGATGTTACGTGGGAGAGACCCTTTCTACATTTACGTAGAACTCAAAGAGAATACTAAGAGAAAAGCTTCCAAGTTTTTAGTTGATGAGACCAGAAGGAAAGACAAAATAAAATGCAAATGCTGGTGTGTAGTTGTGTTGGCATTTAAAGGAAACTGCGCCCTACCAATTGCAGGCTTCCCCACGGACCACAGTAGCACTGTTTTTTCTCGCATCGGGAGACTCAAATTCCATGATCCAGAGAGAGACAGAGACAGAGACAGTTTGCTATGGGAAGAGAGCCCTGTCCTTGAAGGCCTGAAGCATCACAATCCTAGCTGTTGTTAAAAAAACAGTCCTCAGCTGAATTCCTCGGCAGTTAATAATCAAACCCTCGTTTCTATTACTAGTAGCATATACTGGTAGCATGTAGGTCACATTATTGGATACTACTTCCAGTTACATGGGTGCAACATTTTGGGGAAGCTAAAATCACTTGGGCGATCAGGGCAGCTGATATTTCGGATAGAAGGGAGTAGTTAACTTTTGACAAAGATTTTGAAGTTTTCAAAGATTTTATTTGTGCAAATTTTTAGTTAGAATTAGTTGTGGCAATGTGACTAAATTTTACTAATCACCTTTTGATAATACAAAGGACTCACCCATTAATCCATGATCTGTGATTAAGCACCAGCAGATTTGTTGGCTTTGTATTCATTCCTCTACAGATGCAATACTGGGCAATAAATCCTTGTATAAAGGCGTATTATTTAGTGCCACCTGAATTTGGAGTATGAGGGTGCCCGTTAAGATATATTTTCAGGTGTCATATTTTTTGAAATGTAAAATTAATTAAGTAAAGTAAATAAATACAATGATAGATAAGATTAAATAGAAAAAATATATAAATACAAAGAATATTAATAACTGACTGTTAGTATATATATATATATGGTAGGATATATAAATGTTAGGTTCTACCGGGCATTTCCTTGCCTCTTGTTTGGATGTTTCCTAACAAAAGGAAAAAAATAAAATAAAACACTTGTGCGTCTAAGAATTTGGTATAATTTTGCGTCCCACCAAATTTTGGGTTTTTAAATGGTCAACTTAACTAGTATTTAAGAATAAGTGAGATTCGAAAGAGTGTAAAATCAAAGAGTAAGTATGTGTAAATGCAAGTGGAGCCAAATATAAATCGTCCGCTGTATACTTCTTTTTTTTTTTTGGAAAAGTGGGAGGTCTTGAACATAGAACCTCCTACTTACGATTCCTCTGCTCTAAATTGTGAACATGTACACTACAACAAAAATTATGGTTTTTAAACATTAAATTAATCTTGTTACATAACTAAATAGTTTCTCAAGTAATTTTTGTGTATGTTGACTTAATGAAAACTACATTAATTATAAATTGTGAATGTGTACACTATAACAAAAAATTTATGCTTCTTAAACAATAAAGTAATCTCCGCACATAATTAAATAGTTTATCAAGTACTAAGAAGGTTCTGATCTAGTGATTAAGATTGAGATCCTAAAAATTAGAGGCTCAAACTTCAAATCTCTATTCTTCCTTCCCCGCTTCTTAACTTTCACTCCTACCCTATTGAAAAAGAAAAAAAAAGAAGCTAAATAGTTCCTCAAGTAAGTTTCACTCCTATCCTATGAAAACCAGATTACTTACTAAGCCAAGAGCTTAGCTGTTTTGGTAACTAATTATCACGCACGTAAAGTGGAGTGCAAAGTACTACTAATCAAATTAATACAACCAGCCAAAATTCATGTGAAATTCCTATTTACGGCCTCGAGTAGAGAGTATCATGTGAAACAATCGGCGAGGAATCTCCTTCGTGATCCATCAAAATCAGAAACCCTTTTTCCCTCTAAACTCATTTGTCTCCAACAAAAGATGGTGTGGTAAAATGGGTTCAGAATTGTAGATTTCAGTACTTCTTCTCATTGTCTCCTTGCAGTAGCCAGTTCGGACTTTGCAGATTCTCAATAAATTCTCTTTTGCCTGAATTTTGGTCCCCTCTCCCTTAGCCCTATTCCCAGTACCTTGATTTCGTTACCCTGGTTAGTGGTTACGGGTGTGAACCAAAATGTTGACTCAATCTGCAAAAACAGATCAGTGATTTTTCGGATCCGCTAGTGCGGATATTCGACATCCAGATATCTGCATTCTGCGGATCGAATTAATCAGATTCGATGCTCAATCAATCCGTATGCGATTTTTAACATTTAAAAAAAAAAACTACAAATCCCAGAGACAAAAAGAAATTTAAATGCATTAGAATTTTAAAAAAATCATGTATTTCATCATATTTTTTTCTTATTTTGATCCAAATAAATAATATTAAATATTTAATCTACACTTTTTTATCCACAAATTACATGACAATATGTTTAAAAACTTAACATCATATGCAAAAAAAAGTCTATTATGAAAGAGGACAAAGATATGAAAATAAGAAACAAAAGATAAAGCTATTATAAATTAGTGGATTTAATGTATTCTAAAAATGTAAAAGATACTTTGATATTCGTGGGTCACAAAAAATGATATCCAAATTTGATCTGCATAACTTCTTGATACGGATGTGATTTGGCGGATCGGATATCCGCTGTCTCAGGTTCTTTCGGATCATCTGCACACCCCTATAATAGTGGTTAGTCCCACTTCCTCCTACATCCCCATCTGCAAAAGTGAAGGTGAAATTTTGTAATAAACAAAAAAGTAGTAAAAGAAAAAACCATAAAAGCCAACTGAGGAAGATTGACTATGAATTCAATTTCTGATGCCCCGGGCCCTGGTATAATATTTTCCTCATCTTCCTACACATTGGCTTTCTGTCCTTGGCAGGATATAAATGCACTGATATACAACAAAACATGTTTGGTTGGAAGCACATATATTAATGTAATGTAGTCATACATTGTTGAAAATTATATATATAATTAAAATATTAAAAAAATCGTTTAAAACATTGCTCATATTTTAATAAATAGATTTTTTGTCTTTCGCTTTGAAAATAATAACTTTTCGTCGTCAAAGACTTTCCCGGTAGCAATTTCTTGAGGTCGACTGAGTAGTTGACTCAAGGGATCATTCTTGCTCAAGTCCACTGTGAAGAAATGTAGCTCAAAATTCATTAATATTTACTTACGGCCTGGAGTAATCACGTGAAATAATCGGCGAGGAATCTCGGTGGTGATGCATCAAATCAGAAACCCTTTTTCCCCGTAAACTCGTTTGTCTCCGACAAAAGGTAGTAGTGTAAAATGCGTTCAGAGTTGTAGATTTCAATGCTTCTCCCCAATGTCTAGTTGCAGTAGCCAGTTTGGACTTTGCAGATACTCAATAAATTCTCTTTTGCCCGATTTTTGGTCCCCTTTCCCTTGGGCCTTGATTACCCTGGTTAGCGGTTGGGGGTGTTCACGCACGCATTGAGTTTGTTTGGATAAGAGTTTATTTGGATGATTTATTTGAAATAATTACTGTAGCACTTTTTGTGATGTGATGTATGTAAGATAAAAAGGTGATTGAAATTTGTGAAGTAAATTTTTTTATCTGAAATCAAAGTTGTCCAAACAAACCCATTGATATCAATGATATGTTGACTCGATTCGCAAAAGCGGATCAGTCATTTTGTGAACCATATTCGGATCCTCCGCTAATGCGAATATCTACACATATCTGTAGAGATGGCAACGGGGACGGGTGACCGCGGGAGCCCAATAAGGGGGTTGGGGTGGGGACGGGGGGAATTTTTTTCCCCCCACTTAGAAAAGGGGCGGGGGGAGTGTACCCCCGCCCCGCCACCCGCTACCCGCTTTAAAAAAAAATATATAAAATATATATGTATATAATTATATATATAATATATAATTTAATTAGTTACAAACTTATGATAATTATATTATTAGTTATATGTATTATATAATGTCTATTAGTATATATAATATAATTGATATTATTAATTATACTAATAATTATATATGTGTACTAATATAAATTATTAATTGGTTATACTAAATTTACTAATACATTTATACTAAATCCCTAATTACACTTAATACAATAACATTTTTTTCTTAAAAAAAGCACAAGCACAATAATGAATTAGTGATTGTATTTGTGCCCAAAGTGAAAACTTGACTACTTTAGTTATATTTATTTCATCATGTTGGATTGTATTCAAATAATTTTTATTTGATTGTTTTTATAAGTTTCAATTGTAAAATTACAATGAATAATAATTTGATGATGTGTTGATATTTTAGTACTTGATTATTTGCTAAAATTTAACCATAATAAAATTATATAACAATTTTTTATTAGCCCCGCGGGAGAAGCGGGGCGGGACGGGGCGGGGGGAGCGGGCGACGGGGGATGGGGGAGGGGTCCCCCGCCCCGTTGCCATCCCTACATATCTGCAATATGCAGTTGGGTCAATTAGATATTCGATTCGTATTGATTTTTAATTTTTTTAAAAAACTTATAAATCCAAAAAGTAAAATGAAATTTAGATGCATTTCAGTTTCAAAAATATCATGTGCCTAATTTGCTGAACTTTTTAGTCAAAATTAGTCAATAATTTTGTTTTGTTGCAATATAAAGTAACTTTTATATTTTTTTTCGTATTTCGATTCAAACAAATAATATTAAATATTTTGTCTACAATTTCTTTATCCACAGATTACACAACAATATGTTTAAAAACTTAACATCATATGCAAAGAAAGTTCATTTTGAAAGATGATATCGATATCAAAATAAGAAACAAGAGATAAAATAATTATAAATTAGTGGATTTAATGTATAAACAATTCTTAAAATTAAAAAAAATACTATACAGATGGGATCAAATATTCATGGGTCACAAAAAATGATATCCGAACTCGACTCGCATAACTTCTTGATTCGGATGTGAATCGATCCACATATGATGATCTGAGAGACTGAGGGTCTGTTTGGTTGGAAGTAAAATGTTTTCCTTGGGAAAATATTTTCCGTGGAAGTAATTTTCCATGAAAATCATTTCCCTTTCATTATTTTCAGGTGTTTGGTTAGCTTATTGAAAATATTTTCTTACTTCATTTTTCTGGTGTTTGTTTAACTTTTGAAATATTTTCACTTCTATCTCTATCTTTACTTTCTACACATTATAACTACATACTTCTTCTCATGCAAAATAAGAAAATTTATCTCATTATTTAACTTTAAAAATTTTTAGAGAAATGTATATATGAATAAAAAATATCTCCTTAAGCAATAAATAAATTGCTGGCCATTTAGTGTCAAATATCAATCACATGCAATGCTTATTGTGACATATATCTTACACTCTCACTGCTGAAAGTTTCTCTAAAAAAGAATGTCCCTATTATACATAATTAATTACTAACATAGAATGAGTAGGATGAGGTTTTTTTTTTTATTTTGAATATACTAGGGGGAGGGTTGGGTTGGGTTGGGTGGTACGGGGGGAGTGTAAGGAAGACGTCTTGGGTTCGAGTCCTCCTGTTTACACTAAAAAAAAAAAAAAAGAACATACTACAAGATGTTTTCAGTAAGTTTGGAACATACTACAGGCGGGATGCATGCATTTCGGAAAACAACTTCAATAAGTTTGAAAGGGAAGTTGTTTTCCATAAGATGAGTGAAAATATTTTACATAGGAAAATGTTTTCAGTAACTTTTGTGCAACCAAACACGGGAAATTAGGAAAATATTTTCCTGGAAAACATTTTCACCCGAAACAAACGGACCCTGAATATTCGTTATTTTGCCTCGGATCCAAATCAGATCACTGGATTTTTAGATTATCGGATCAACATGCACACCCTTATTAGTCGATAGCCCCACTTCCTCCTACACGCCCTTCCGCAAAAGGGAAGCTGAAATTTTGAGAAAAAAGAAAAAGGTAGAAAAACAAAAACACACAGTAAATTTGAGACAGATGACTCAGGAGACAACCAACCAAAAAACTGCCAATTGAATAACTATGTATTCTATTATCGTTAGGGAAAAAAAAAAATAATAACTATGTATTCAATTTCTGATGTGCACGGCCCCGGTATAATAGTTACCCCATCTTCCTGCACATTGGCTTCTGTCCTCGGCAGGACATAAATGCACTGATATACAGCAAAACATCTTTGGAAGCACGTATATTCTTTTTTTTTTGGTTGAAAATTATATATATATATTTTAAAATATTAATATTGCGAATTAAAGTGACACATTGGTACATTGTACTAAAAAGAAATAAAAGTAATATATCACAACTAATCGACTTAGAATGGAGGGCCTCTTTAAATCTTGCCAAGTCCATGTTGATCAGTTCTGGACCAAACCTTATTATATATATTAGTTTAAAAAAGTCTCCAAGTCTTACAAGTTAAAAAAGCAAAAAAAAAAAGGAGGAGAGGAGAGGAGAGGGGAGGGGGAGGGGGGACATTTCAAAGACTTGAACAAATTAATATAATATTCGGCTACTAGGGATTCATCAAAAACTTCCATCGTTTCTCTGGGGTTTGGGGGTTGGGTAGTTAAGTCCCCAAGTTTGCCTCAAGAGTTGCCGATTTTTGGAATTAAATTTGGGATTAGGTTTAACTCACTAATTTCAAAAGTCTGGAAAAAAAAGACAAAGACGCAGGGGAGGTATCTGGGGTAAGTGGGTTCTTCTTTAAACGTCTAGTAGAGGCTTCCCTACTAACTTTCCCGTAGTCCCACATCGTTTCTCTGGGGTTGGGTAGTTAAGTCCCCAAGTTTGCCTCAAGAGTTGCTGGCTTTTGGGGTTAAATTTGGGATTAGGTTTAACTCACTAATTTCAAAAGTCTGGAAAAAAAAAAAAACAATTTCTTGAGTAGTTGACTCTAGCTATTAGTCTTGGTGGCTGAGCCCGATTCATTGACTAAGATTAAGCTAGTGTAATCCATTGGAATTGAGGCCCAAAAGCAATCAGCCCATTTATTACATCACTGGGTCCATATCGCAACAAAGAAAACTGAAGCTTAATCTTTGGATTGCTAGTTTTTAGAGTTTTTTTGTATAAAAATATTATGATTAATCTTTTGCGCACTGTATTGTATATATTTTTATTATTAGATATATTATACATAATTTTAATTTAAATTTCAGAATTTGCATAAGTGTCGTGCATCAAACTGTAATAACGTATACACTGTCAGTATATATAAGATTTTCTCAAAATGTTAATATAGTAGTGTGATGTATATGAGGTAGAAAGAAATTGAAAAATGTGTCCAAAAATTCTTTTTTTTTTTGGGGGTCAAACTTAGCATTCCAAGCAAGGTTTAATTTTTCCCAATGAAAACTGGTTTTTAGGCTAATGCAATCATGTGCATGGTCCACTTTGATATTAGTTTAATACAGCAATTAAGAAGCACTTCTTATTCTCTACTTTAGGGGAAAAAAAACCCAAAAAGAAAATGATGGCAGAATTTTAACAAAAGCGCAATTCGATAGCTCAATAATATTTGAACCTAAAATTATCCACCTTAGCCAATGCTATTTCATAACTCGATCAGGGGCAATCTTGGGGTTAACATACATGAAGCTTGTACACAGGAACTACTCCCTAGACATGTTTTTCTTGCTCTTTTTTATTCTGTTAAATATTTTTTTCGCTTTTCTAATGATGTGGAACTATAATTAAAGTTAAGTGGCATGCAGATGTGACTCAAAAAATAATAATAAAAAGGGCAGCCAGCAGATAGTTACGTTACTTCTACAAAGCTGCACCAATACAAGGTTGATTGGTTCCCCGGTTGCATGCCTTGCTTTCTCAACCCTTAAGCAACAGCAATATCCATATTGATCTAGAACTGTAACTTCAATATAGTATTTGGTTTAGGATTTCTTTTCGCCCCAAAAGTAGATAAAGAAGATCTTTGAACAAGAGATATTGAGACATTATTATGTTCTAGCTCGACTAAAAAAGTTAGTTGTTTCTTGATAAGCAAACCTCGATGATGTCTATCGCCGAATTGAATTATTCTTGCTCATTTAGACCCTAATAGTAGTATTAGTAGAAGTAATAGTGAGATTTGGTGTATCTTTGTATGGATTGGATCCATCTTCTTTTAGGTACTTTTTCAGAGTGGTTCATGCCAAAGTGCATCTATAGCCAACTTTTAAGTAACATTAAGTAATGAACTATTCCAGCCCTCCACAATTTATTTATGGATAATATCAGAAATCTCCCTTAAGGTTTCTTCTAATATCACTTAGCACTCTTAAAATTTTGAAGATATCACTTGACTTACCTCCCCTATTAATTACAAAAAGATTATATTAACTCTCACTTGATACATAATTCACACATCAAATAAATGTAACTCAAAATTTTATTTTTTTTTTAAAAAGAAACATAAGTCACTTCATTCTCTTTCTTCTTTCTCCAACATTCTCTCTTACACATTTTTTTCGATGATTATGCGATTTTTATTTGTAAATTATAGTAAATTGAATTTTGTTTATCTTTCACCTTTATGATTGTGATAGAGTGGGGTACGATTTTTTTTGTTTATTTTGAATTGATTTTTATAATGATCAGTACAATTTAAAGGATTGGACACGGATTGAGAAGAAGTTGGAAAAAAAATATAAGGATCATAAGAAATCAATTTTGAGCATATAGAATAAAATTGGTACTAGTGTATTTCTTTACAAATATCTTTTTTGTTTTTCAGATTTGTACTTTTATGGACTATAGCATTGTGCCCTGGTAGTACTATTAGAGATTATTTTTTAGGTGATGGTTTTCTTGAAACAAACAAAGTAACTTACGAGCATTTTTATTTAGCGACCAAAATAGTAGTTTAGGGTTTTTAACACAAATAAAAAAAAGTAAAGGAGATTAAGTGATAATTTTAAAACTTTAGGAGTGCTATGTGATATTAAGAGAAGCTTTGGGGGAGGTTTTTTATATTATCCCTTTTATTTAAGTTCTAATTAAACGTGATTGATTGCATAAATAAAATGAGAGATAATGGAGTGGTGATAGAAAGAGAGGAATAGAACACCATGGAATGATTAGACTTGTCTATGATTTGAGGTCGTGTGTTCCTTCTTCCAAATTAAAAAAAAGGTCGTATGTTCCTGAGCATGATTTTTGTACTGATCACTAACAGTATTTTAGATGTAGTTTGCACTTTAGTTAGACTTAATGTGTCGGCAAACCACTAGTTTTTTTTAGTATAAAAAATTTGTGTGTCCGCCTATATATATATATATATAGCTTTCCTAGTAGCAATCATCTTCATTTGGATTTCACTTGATTTGTTTTGTGCAACACACTCTAAGCCATGCCCAAATGTGTACAATCTTTCATCCCATGATGGTATTAACTAAAAAGAAGGAAAAGGAAGAGGGAAAGAGACCCTTTTACTCTTAGAATTGACCAGGATGAATTAAACGATAATAAACTAGACTTCTTGGTTGTATCGAATTCGAGTATTTGGATTTTGTAACCAACTCAACTCCATTCTAATCGTGGCAAATGTTATGATGCTTGCATGATCCTGATTTACAAGCAGTGCCCTTGAATTTGATCCCAAAGTACTAAATCTCAAGAAATACAAACAGATGTGGGAATACAACAATTTTGGACGTGTGACACATCAGAAGAGCATGAATTTAGTCAAGATTTTGTCCAAATTCTTCTAATCTAATCCGATGATTACACCGTCCATAAGTTTACTCCTATTCGATGCTGACAAACAACAGCTTCATTGTTGTCTTCGCCGCGTTATTCCGCTATCTGACACTTCCCTTATAAATAGTATGGAACTGCAGTAATATGATTAATCCCATATACTGCAATCCCCCCCAAAACCACTTCAAGCCCCTGTCATGAGTTCCCTCCCTTTTACACCACCACCGTCACCGGGAAATTCTGCTTCCGGTTATCGAATTTACGCCTCGTTTTGCTCAGGGGAGGTAGAACCTAATCTAAGTGTCACAAATTGGTTAGAGTCTTACGACCCTTATAGCAACACATGGACTTATGCTAGCTCAGTTCCAGGACTAAATGAGGACCATGTGTTAAAGGGCTCTGCCATGATATCAGTTGGAACTTCAATTTACATAATTGGAGGAAGATTATGCCTTAAAGGGAGAGTACGGAGTTCATATGAATTTGATGAAATTTTAGACACAGATGTGGAAGTACTTTCAAGTGTATGCTGCTACAATATCCACACTGAGGAATGGTCTAATTGTGCACCCCTCAGCGTACCTAGATATGATTTTGCGTGCACTGTTTGTGACAACAAGATCTATGTTGCTGGCTGGTGCTAGGGGCACTGCTTCCGCTGAAGTGTATGATCCCCTGATCGATAAATGGACTCCCCTGCCGAACATGAGCAGATTGAGGTACAAATCTGTAGGTGTGACGTGGCGAGGGAAAGTCCACGTGGTCGGCGGATTCGTCCAATCGTGTTACATAGATCGGTGCTCGGCTGAGGTGTACAATGTACAGAGTGGCAAGTGGGACCTTGTTTCGGGGATGTGGCTGTTGGACGTGCCACCTAATCAAATTGCTGAAGTGGATGGCCATCTGTTTAGCTCTGGGGATTGCCTGAGTGCATGGAAAGGTCATATTGAATTCTACGATGGAAAACTCAATATATGGAACGTGGTTGAAGGGTCA
Organism: Coffea eugenioides; assembly: GCF_003713205.1. Lineage (NCBI taxonomy): Eukaryota > Viridiplantae > Streptophyta > Magnoliopsida > Gentianales > Rubiaceae > Coffea > Coffea eugenioides. The sequence continues at coordinate 12,444,945 of NC_040036.1, read as the reverse complement.
CAACTAAAAAGATTTCCATCTCCAGTTTCCACATATCTAAAATATGGCGGTGAAGAAGGCTTCGAACCCATTCAACGGCTTTACCTAACTATGGCACCAATTGGAAGTCATCTGTATTTCTTGGCTGGTTATAAGGTGCCAGGGGAATCATCAAGAACAATTTCAATGGTCCATTCATTCGACACATCTGCAACAACAGCAACAGCAGATCATGCATGGAGGAGCTTTGAGCCGATTGAAGAAGAGGGAGTGAGGGAGCTCTGCAGCCATTGTTGTGCAGTCCAACTATCTTAGTTCATTTTGGTGTCCGTTAAGGGTTTGATTTTGCCTAGTGGATGCAATTTTCCAGGTTACTGAACAAGGGTTTCCTCTACTGTATGTTTAGTTACCTAATCAACCCAACAAAATTAAAATAAAAAAAAAATCGTGACCTATCTTTCTACATTGAAAATGATCATGAGGGACATTTGATTTGAGAGACTTTCTTCTTCGCAATTCCAACTCTGTACAGTGCAGCCGAAATTTGTGACTGATATGTCATTCCAAAACAGGAACAGGATTAGCAATTTAAATCATGATTATGTCAGGTCTGGTTATTTACAAGCAATCCATTCATAACCTCTGGATGGCATGTTCATTAAGTCAACCAATGATGCTGCCTCCTAAGGGCCTACTTAAGAGTAATCAAACAGTGTTCCCTCCCTGTCCTTGATTGTGTTTTTAGATGTCTTTCTAAATCTGCCCCCCCCCCCCCCAAAAAAAGATTAATTAAAAAAATTTAATTAATCTTTTTTTTTCCCTTTCTTCATTCAGTTTGGCCCCACAGTTTGAGATTAGGTGACACTAAATCAGTTTTTATTGCCCATGATTATCTCCTTTTCAACTAATAAGTATTTTAAATCATTTCACTAGCGATCAAGAACTCATTCCATTAACACAAATGCTTCCCCTATGGACCCAAGTTGTCCCCATGAATGGTCTGCATGAAAGAATGGTCATACTGAATCAAATAGAAATCGCACAAAGACCCAACTCGTAAAAGGACTTTTACAACCTTCCAATGACCCAATCTATTTTCACTTTCTTTTACTTTCCTCCATGATCAAGTACCTCTTCTTTTGACCACATGGAAAAACTGAATCCTATGTTTCTGTCCCATATGATCTGATTTCACCCATTTGGTTTTTTGGATTTTTGACCATTCTTTCCAGAAAATTATGACCACATAAAATTTAGGCAAAATCAATCAAGCCCTCAAAAAGCAAGGATATGATTATGATGTGAGAAAACTTGGCCCACAGAGACCAATCATAGTGTGACATGTTTTGGGCCAACATCTTTTCTACAACAATGTTTTTTTTAAGGCTTAAAATTGGGCCAAGACAAGATTTGTGGCTTCTATTTAAATGGAGGAGAGGCCGAGTGCAATTCGAGCATCAATTCATCCTTTTCTCTTGCTCATGAAAAGTAGAGAAAGTATCTTCTTCTTCTAATCTCACTCAGTAGTAGGAGCCAAGAAAAGCGAAAAAAGGTCTTTCACGTGAACCCTTATGAGTTATGACCCATGAGCTCCGCCTCACACGAGCCACCAGCCCCACCACCTGACCCAGCAATCACAGGTCCACACCCATCTGACACGTACTCCCAAAGCAAAAGACAGAGTTAGCCCCCAATCGGAGCTACTGAAACAAACATTTTCCGTGCTTAGTCACTTATAGCATTGAAATTCTATTATAAAAACGTATGAAGCTACAATAAATGATGTATCCCATCAGTACTGCTATTTTTTAAAATTTTTATAGAAAAAATATATTATAAAAATATGATGTATACGAGATAAAAAAATGATCAAAAAATATATTCACAAAGACGTAATTTTTTTTTTTAAAAAAAAGCACAATTCAAATTAAGAATATATTTCATTTGTTGTAGATAAAAGTAGCTCTATATTCAAAATTGATACGCGTAAATGACTGCATTTTGCATGTAAAAAAAGGGTATAAACACTAAGCAATGTCAGGTTTAATGCTTTTGTTGTCCAATTAGCCAACTTTTAAAGTTCAATTTCTACAATTTTTTTAAGGTGAGAGTAATTTTAGTTAATATTTAAAATTCTTATTCATTTATAGCGGTAAAAGGCAGAACGTGATACTCAATCCATAACACATACGTAAAGATAACTTAAAAGCAGTTTTATTTGTTAAAAGCACGTCAAGTTTTTGATAGCTTAAAAATAATTTTATTAAAATTATCTGTATTAAAAGTGATTTTTTATAAGCCACTACTGCAATCTCAAACTGCGTCTAGAATTAGCATTTATCTGATTTTGCTTCTCCCAAATTGCAACGGATGCCACAAAAACCGCTTCGGCCCTACTTTCCGCGGCCGCTAGCCCCTACCCACCCAGCAGAAGTCAGAGTCTCAGAGAAACCAATAGTCCCCAGTCCCCACCCCAAACACACGCAACCCTCACGTGCAATTGCTGCTCATACGCACGCGGGCTTCCAGAGTTTCTTTGACTCATCTGGCGCGTTGACTACGGGACTAAACCATCCAACGGTCCAAGCCCGTTTGATCTTTCCAGAGGATCTGGACCGCTCGATTGGGGGGACAATCTCGAGAAATAAATGTCCCATTTGTTGGCGAAAACCTGAAAGGGCCGACATTTTTTAGAGCTGATGTATCATGTATCGAGTAGGACATGAAAAATAATAATGAAGCTTTACGCTTTTATTCTTGACTTTCCTAATTTACCCCTTGTACAAGGACTAATACTACTACTAACATCGGGTGGGACCTCAATGCCACGTGGAGAATGATGATTTGGATGTCTTGGTTGACACGTGTATTAAAGAGCGTTTCTTGGGGACCAAATCCAAAAGGGATAAGCCTTTTCTACGAAATTATTGCGGGTATGGGTAGGGATTTAATTCCGTTTTTCGGATCCGGATCCGGATCCATTTTGTCAAACAAAAAACGGGTCGGATACGGAATATAGTATTCCGGCCCGTATTAGACCCGGATCCGGATATAAATGAATTAATAATTTAAAAAATATATATTTATCAATATAATTTGATTAGGGTGATGTATTTGAATAAAGTCAATTTGATTTTTTCTTTGCATTAGTTAGAAATTAGTTTACAAATATATTTTTTTCTCATTTTTATTAGAAATTATAAATTTTGCTAAATTTGTTCGGGTAGACCCGACCCGGATCCGGGACCCGCCGGATCCGGAACATAGAATAAAAGACCCGTCGGGTAAACGGGTCGGATTCGGGTCTGGTGTAGTAATTCGAGTTCGGGTCCGGAATAATGAATTTCGGCCCGAACCCGACCCGTTGACAGCCCTATCTACGAGGACGAACGAGGGATGATGATAATTGGTGAACAATTTATTAAGGCTCAAGAAAAGTACTAGCGCTCATATGAGGATTATAATTGAAAAAATTTTATTATATTATTTATTTTTAACGTTTTATAATGTGACGATTATAAGTTAAAAAGCGACAGAAAATTTGTTTGAAAACACTAAAATTAATTTTTTTAAAATAATGACATCCAAATGAATCCGTTAGTTTTTTTATTTTCTTTCTTTTTTTTTTTTGAGAATATTGTGTCCATGTTAGTAATATAAATCATAAATGCACAAAAGAGTACAAGTTAGAACCTGTATGCATCAGTTTAGCCATTCTCTTATTTTTTTTTTTCTCAATTTAGTGGGGAAGCAGTTAAATGGATACAGAAATGTGAAAGAGATGGATGCAGCCGCTCTCACCATGATGAATGCTTTCAACAGCGCAAAGAAACACACGCACCCAAAATCTAAGGTAATCCCATAAGTTTACCCAAAAGTCAATTGCTTCACCATGATGAATGAATTTGAAAGTGAAAATTAGAGTGCCTATAAAGTGGAAATTGTATCGTACTAAGGTTTCATTTGAGGTCTTGATGGCTTGTAAAAAAACACTTCTGATATAAATACCTTTAAATTATCAAAAATTAAGATACTTAAGTTACGAAAAATTAATTACTAAATATCCTGTAAACACTTTTACTGCTCAAAAGCATTTTTTTTCCTTCGTAAACGTAATGCAATCTCAAACGAGCCCTAAATTACAAATCGAATTACAATTTATTTGTTTAAACAAACAAACAGCCGAGTAATAATAATATGCATCCTTCAAGGATTAGATCAATCAGCTCCAAACCATTATTACTTGGTCAATATAGACAAATACCATACCTGCAATAAAAGCCCTCAACCTGCCATGTCGGACGCCAAGTCATCTTGTCCAAGTAGGTGGGCACCAAAATTTGCTTTTGGCGAGCGGCTTAGTTGTAAGAGTCCTGCAATTCCAGGGACCACAATTTGCGCTGCATGTTTGATGTTTTATTATGGAGGCAGGCGCAGCAGCTTAAATACTTTACCAACACTTTTGTTGTAGATGCTCTACTACTTACTAATGTGGTACTTCCTCTCCCCAAGTTCCTCAGATATTGCTGAAATTTAGTATTGGACATTGGCAGATGGATTTAGGCCCATATGTTTCGCTTTTACTCCAATAATGCCCCCCCTCATCAACATCAACAAAAGTGCAGAGTACTTGGGTCTGGGGATGTTATTGTAATTCGACCTGACTAAGTAGGAGACAATAGACAAAAAGGGGAGTTATTGGGCTGGGCCCCTCAAGATTAACTTTTGTTATTAGAAAAAGGTATAGTAATGCAGCTGGCAGGGACCGTTGGTATAAGTAGTGGACCTATTCATCGGATGGAAAAGTGGTACTCTGGAGTTTGATTATTGATTGGGCCTTGGCGTCTTGCTTAATTAATTATTTTATTTTTTTCTCTCTTTTTCCTTTTTGGTTTTTTTTCTTCTGGGTAAGGCGTCCTCTCATTTTCTCTGCTGCACTTTGGGAGCTGACAATGAAATTGTTGGGGTTGAGTGGGTCAATTCCCAATCTTTGCTCTATATTTGCCCGAAACATGCTTCAGTAATTGGGTGCAAGAAAAGTTTATTAGTCTATCTTTTATGTCCATGTTGAAAATAATATTGCATCATTTCCTTTGGAGCCATTAGACTGTGTCTATTCGTGTAAGATTAGTTCTGCAATTATTAGATTGACTGTTTGCTGACCTACAAGTACAGGACATCCCTACTTGGTTGCCACAAACCAGAATTCTTCTCATACTTTGTGCAACGAATGGTAAACCTAGCAAGTCATTTTTACAAATGCTATTAGCTGTTTTTTAGGGTGTTTTTGAAATATTTTACTGTAACAATGTATATGAAAATTTTTTACTGTAAATGTTTTTAGTGATGTTTTTGGATATATTTTTGTGATATATTTTAGGGTATTTTTAAAGTTTAAAAATTTTTGGAATAATTTTTAAAAATTAACATTCCATCCACCACTATTACCCACTACCGTCACCATCCCCTCTTTCCCTCCTCCACTCTTCTCCCCGTCCCTCTTCCTTCCTTTCCTTTCTCTGCCCTTTCTCGTTACACCCTGCCCCTACCTTTCCTTCCCCTCTCCAATCTAGTTGAGGCTAGAAGGAGGAGGTGGGCTATGGCGGGGAAGGGGAGAGAAAGGGAAGAGGGGAGGAAAGAGAGGGAGAAGGAAGAGGGAGGGAGAGGAATGAGGAGGAAAGAGAAAAAGGAGTAAGATAGTGGGTGGGGGTGATGGTGGTGGTGATAGATGAAAGAAGAAAATAGTGTATATTTTATTTTTTAATTTTTTTGTGTACTTGAAATTGTTTTTGATATATTATATAGACATGTATTTTTTGAATTGTTTTTGCTTGTGCATTATTATAGTATTATATACAAAAAACTTGTTTTTTAAAAAATGGAGAAACCAAACAGAGCCATTTTTCCGAGAGTTTATAAGTGTGGAGTGAAGACGACAAACTCTTACTCTTGCAAGTTATGCGTTACGTAACCAGGTCACCAGCTTTTGGGCTGCTGGCGACTATTAGGCGGGTGCGTAGTGCATTCGTTTGGTCTAGTGGTAGTTCAGTCTCCTCCGGATTATTCATGGGCCTCCTTAGGTCCGCCCACTCCCCCTAGTGTAAGATCAATATGTATGTAAAATAAAAAAAATAAAAAATTTTTTTACGATTATAGATTTTTTTTTTTGGTTGGAGGGAAGGGGGAGTTTAAAATTGACCAACTCAAACAAACCCAGTATATTTCCATCATATCTATGAGTTTTTTCTATGTAGTAAATATTGCAAATAATTTATATGTGTTTTGGATGTAATATAATTCTTTCGAGCAATCTCCTAATGTCATAAAATTTGAAGGGATTATTGTGTTAGTTGGGAATGATACTGCGAAATATTTGCAGAAATCTATTTCTAAAGGATTTGTTTCTAAAGGATTTGCATACTAAATGACATGCCTAACCTTAAGACAATTACACTTAGGAAATCAATTTGGAACTATAAAAATTGTAACTCATATTTAAAATGTTCAATGTTTTGAGAAAATGTAGTAAAACCAAAACAAATGCAAAATCCAAGAAAGAAATTGTCGTTTCAATTGAAAATATTCTTGTATGTGAAGCTCGAACCATTTTAGTTTATAACAAATGGTTTCACACTAAAAGCATTAATTTAGTTTTGACTAGTGTTGTAAAAAGTCACGAGAAGTACAAATAGTCAAAATTTCACCCCACTTTTTGTTGGTTTATTTGAAATGATCTTTTTTTTTTTGTTATTTATAAAATTATTTCCGTACCAGAAGTTTTCTAAAATTAAAGACATCACCTCTTAGATACTGAAATTCATCAATTTTGGTAATTTTATTCATTTTAGATTAGCCATTGGACGCCCGGTTAGCCGGTACCACCACCTTGTGCCTTATTTTGGTACAAAAGCAGCCCTGAGCAGAAATAACGTGGAAAACTAGAAAGGGGAACGGGGGAGTTCCAGGACCTGTGCATGCGTGTCGAAAAAATAAGGAGGGAGCCCGCAGGTAACTTCTTCTTGGAAAGTCCTAAGAATCCAATTAGGCCAATAAGGCACTACGTAACTAGAGGTCAAACTAGTGGAGTTTTATTTATGACACCTATGCCTTCAATTAAGGGAAGGGGTTCTTATTAGGTGGGGCTTTTGTATTTGGGAGGACAAAGTGGCTGAAATATTGCCAAAATAGAGTAGTTAATAGTAGTACATCAAATTAGTCCAGAAGTTAAGGCTCAAGTTCTTTAGGCTTGCCTGCCTCTGTAAAAGAAACGACGACTCATATGTCAGCACAAACGCAACAGTTATTCATTTTTTTTTTTGACATATCATAAATTCTATTTTACGTCTAATCTTATTCTTACTGTATACTGAAAAAAAGGGGTCAACGAAGTTAATAGAAAATTTGGAGGAGACTGAACTGTTACCGAATCAAAGGAATATATTTGCACCTGTGAATGAAATTTCAAGAAATCCTGAATAAGGATGCACGCCAAAGAAATTCACTTAGATGCTTTCATATTTCCAAAGTATTCAACTTCTTTTTCACTGCACAGTTAAATGACTGAATGGAAGAACGATAAAACGCACAAACCGCAGCAGTATAGCACAAGCCTTCCTTACTCCTTATCTAACTTTTCTCTGTCCAAATCCCAAAGCTCTCTCTTCTTCAACATCTCTGTCTCAAGACTGAAGCAACAAATTTGCACCCTTTCCTCAGTCCTCACTCTCCTCAGCATTTTAACCACTGTTCTTGCTTCAAAAAGCATTTTCTAGTCAAGCTTCTCATTTAGTTCCCCATCTTTTTGAACTGCCATAACTGTCTTCTTGCATATGTTCTCTCAGTCTTTTGATCACCACATTATGTTTGTGATTGTTACCCTTTTTTCCTAGTTCTGAAATTTGGAGTTCTTAAAGGTGTAGAAAAAAGATGGGAGGAGGAGGAGCAGAAGAGGGAATGGGATGGTCACCAAATGGTGCACCACTTTACATACAAAAAGATGATCACTGGAGGCACTTTGATAACTCAGTCAATGCTGTGTCTTTTGGGTTTGTGGCCACTGCAATTCTCATCTCAATGTTTCTAGTAATGGCGATCTTTGAGAGGTTCCTCAGACCAACATCAGCAGCTTTGACACCGTCTGCTGGGCGCAGACATCCTCATGACATCGAGTCCCATATTGGGTTTGCAGGAAAACTTTGTCATCCATCACCCAAAGTAAGTGCTTTTTAGCTGTTTGTGTTATTTATTGTTTTTGTCTTGTCTGGATACGATAAGTTTTCTACTAGCAGTCAAAGAATGACCATAACTTTGTGACTTCTTGGGATTTGATTGGAGTTGGTTGTGTGGGTTTGCCTGGCAGTCTCAAGTATGGATGAAAGTTTGGATTTTGTCAGTTAATGCTTATTCGTGGTCTGACAACAAGTATTTCCGTAGATTATGGCCATCTCTGTTAATTTTGGGGGTTTGGCACTTCTCTTCAGCTAATTGGTTTCTTAGCCATTTTTCGCTTCTTTCATTCTTTTTCTGCTCTTCTTGTTTGTGCCCATTAAAAAAGATTCCTTTCTTCCTTGTATTTGTGTTTTCAGGTCTGTGTTGAGACCTGTTTCCACCATCATTTAGGTTTCTTTTAATTCAGGTTATCTTGAAGTTATTTGAAACTTTTCTATGAGAGCTCTTTTTCCTCGGGTAATTTACAATACTTGTTTAGCTGTCAATTTTTAGACTTCTCTTTTCTTCATTGTCTAGTTCCTTTCTTCTTCTCCTCTTCCTTTTTCTGGTTTAGGTTGCTTCTTCATCTAAATACACCTCAATCGCTATGATGATTATTGTTTAATTTGGAATGCCACTATCAATTTTGTGGAAATAACCTTCCGCCCTCTATGTTGGGTGGACGGGGAGTTTGTAAGTTTATGGGATCAATACGGCGTCTTCTATCATATCAGAACGTATGGAAGGTGAATTTCCAAAGTACATTTCCGCATTGTTGAAAAAAATTACTTCCTCTTGGATGCAATACATTCCTAGAACCTGCAAGGATTCTCAGAGCTTATGCAAAAAATAAGTTTGGAGTCCTTTGGCCCTTGTTTCAGAAAAAAATTAATCCGGCTTCATATTGTCTTAGCCTCTGCGCATTTCAGCTAAAGAATTGGCAGAAGGAGGAAAAACTTCAAAGGCATAAAGTGAAAGGCTGCATTGACTTCTCTGGACAATTTTTACCATTTGAGATCCTTGACAGGTCTGCATGTGCATGTTCCTTAAGTTTGTATGCCCCAGAAAACACTCCCTCTGATTTGATATTTTTTTTTGTCAATGGCCCATCAGTGAAGTTGTTAGCTGGTCGATTGCTACCCATTAATGAGATTGGGACTTTTTGCTGCATGAAGCTCCATCATTCTGGTCCATTTTTGGCCCACCACCTGTACTTAAATTCCACTTGGTCCGTCACCATTAATCTTGAAATTCATTCCAGCTATGTTATTATCATTTAAAAAAAGGCATATCTGTGGCCATAAGCTTTTGAATTTCTATTCTTCTCTGATCTGTTTGTTTGTTAAGTTTTCATGTGCTTGGTTCTTTAAGCAAATTCTTGTTCTATCCTGCAAACATTTTAGTAATAAAGAGTCACATACCTAGATTGTGCTGGCTTCTAGGTGCTGGCTTCTCAGCATGGCATTTAATACCGAGCAAACTGTGTGGTTTATACTGTTTAGTGATTTTCTTTGCTAAATTGTATGGACAATGATGTGCTTGCAAATTCAAGCATTGTTGTCTAGTACAGTTTTTACCAGTTTCTGGTGAAATTCTTTCCCCACATTTACCTGCTTCCAATACCCTCAGGCTTCAACGGTAACAGAGGTAACATTTCGCCTGGATTTTATTGATCCCAAAACAAACGTGAGCATTCAAGCTTCTGTTTCCTCAGGTTTGCGTGACAATCTATGTTACTTGGGTCATAATTGGATGCTTATGCTTTTCTCTCCATGGTTGCATTTTTTACAAGAGCACGAATTTGCTCAGCATCCAGTTGCCCTTTTTCAAGATTGCTTAGTAGAAGCAAATAGGAGTAGCCGAGGTTCCAACTATGATACTAAGTTAATCAGGTCGTGATGGTCACCATCCTGCAGTGACCAAACTTTACCTGCACTCCACACTTTCCACTTTCCTTCGTCATTTTGTAAAAACTTCCATCCGTCAAGTACCGATAGAGAGCTAGCTACCTTTTCAGTCCTCTTTCAATGGACAAAATATGCTGCTTCTTTGATAAAAGCATGTTTCTATGTGCCATGCGTGTGCAATTTACAACAGATTGTTCAGTAACTCCTATTTGGTATAAAATTATGGGATCATCTACCATGTGTATACCGCATTTGCGGTATCTCATGGGTCACACTCTTGTTTCTACGAATTATGGTATATCACATTGTAGAATTTCTCATAAAATCATTGATGCCCTTTGTGAAATACACTCTTGGAAGTTCTTGTGACTGTCTTTTTGTTCAAATATTTCAGATGCCTATAAGTGCCAGAGAGGTGTCTGTTCTAATGCCTGGAGAAGACATGCCTACCTTTATAGCGCACCCTGCTCCTGCGCCTTGTCCTCCTGAGCGAATTCGATGGCCTTCTCATCAACATCATTCCTTTCCAAAGAGCGCCATGGACCCAAATGCAAGTACATCCTCAGGCTCAATGTGACAGCAACAAACTTCCAACCAAAAAAAAAAAAAAGGCTTCAAAGTTTCCATCTTTACTATCACTTTGCAAGCAACTGGTGCAGCAGTCACGTGCACGAGTAAAAACTGTTGGTGAATATAAATCGTGCCTTTTTCCCTACAGGCTCTTCAAATGTTGTATATATCATTTAGGCACGAGCATCTGAAATTTCCTTATAAGAATGTGAAGGGGGGAGGGGGGGGGGGAGCATACATATAATTCCATTTGTTGTCGATATGCTGCATCATCTTCAGAGTCCATTCAAAGCCTCCAGCTAGCGAGAACCATCGCTACTATCCATTGCAATAAGGAAGGTTATTTTCTTCACCTTGAGTTCACTTGGAGAGTGTTCTTTCTTGGGGTGTCATCAATTTTCTCAAGCATGGACTCTGGGGATTGTTCTTCTACTTGCTATAGAAACTGGCTGGCTGAAAGTCATCAAAAAAGTGTACAAGACTGCTGTTATTTAGCTATTTAAGGTTGCAGCTTATGATGAGAATATTTACTTCTTTGGAATCTGATTTGGCGCGAGTATTGTACACCACCCCCTCGGCTCCTTTCCCTAGTTTAGACCATGCTTTGAATCTAGTCCAGCTATCTCCATCCTCCTCTCTCAAATGTGTATCTCCCTTTTCTCAAATGCCCTGCTAGCTGCTCAATGTGTAACGTAGTTTGAAGAAAGGATGGTTTTTTTTTTTTTTTGGGTAATAAGGATGGTTACTCGTGATAAATGGTCTACGTGATTCTGATTGATCTTGTTCCTTAAATATTATTCAGATTCCAATAAACGGCCTATTTGAGCATTTGATATTGAATTGCAATCTCTCTTGTGATCAACAATAATAACAAAATAAAAGGCCTTCATCAATGTTTGCAAACATGCTGAATAATGGGCCAGGACGTCATATTGCAACTCCCATTTCTTGCTGTTCATCTCGTCCAGACAAGAGGGTAGTTCTGAGAAGGAGTCCAGATATCTGGAAATGAATAGTTCTGATTGGGAGCCCATGTTTTTACGGGCTTCTATATCTCGTAGCCTAGTTTTCTACTGCAGAACAAAAGACAATACTTGGGCTACTTTATTTAATAAACCGAATAGGCGCATATAGCTCCACTGTGCACCAGTTGCTCTTGAGTTTTCTTTCCACGAAAAAAGCAGAACACTTAGAAAGTTATTCTATTTTCCTGTCTAATAAACCCTGTGTGCTGAAACATAAAGCAAACAATTTTTTTTAAAAAGAGATTCCTTAAAATCAAGTTCTATATCACTAATTATGGAGTCTTCCGTTCTATACGTTTAGCAAACAGAATATAGTGAGGCTTGGAGTTATTTTGTCTGTAGAACGCGCACGATAACAAATGGTACTGATCTGTAGGACTTTAAATTTTTTTATGTTAAAGTGTAGTAATTCAAGAAAGGATAATAACGTCAAAATTCTATATAATGTCTAGGATTGCAAACGAATCAAGCCGCTCACGAGTAACTCGAATCCGAACCGGACTCAAGCTCGGTCAATATCGAGGTCAAACTGATCAAGTTGAATTCGAGGTCAAAGATATTCAACTCGTTAACTTGCGAATCGACTCGATTATATATATATCTTTTATTTTTTATTTTAATAATAAAATTACATAGATATATTCTTAATATTTTATTATTTGTTAAGAAAAATTATTATTTTATTCATTTTTTAAAAAATAAAATAATTATGTTTTTTTTTTGTTAAGCTCGAGTTTGAGTTCGATTTTTATATTTTGAGTCCGTCGAGCTCAAACTTCATAAAATTAAATTGAGATTCGATTCGATCTGCCTCGTTTGCACCCTAATAATGCCTACTTATTTTGGTGTGCTTGTCCCGCGGAATACGAAGAACCCACTAATTAGGTAGAGATGAACGATGATTGGCAATGTTGAGACGATGACAAGAATTCCCCACAGTTGGGCGATAAACGAAGTATATATTTGCTTATATTATAGGAGCTTTTTGCCACTCTCCTGTAGTGCCATCTATAAGGGCATACGGCCACAAAAAGTACCTAGGTCCTTTCCAAATTTTGAAAGGTCGATAGAATTAGCTAGTCCCCCACCTTAAGGTTGAAAGTTTTATATTTTCCATTTTTGCGATGTTGTAAAATATTTGTCATTTTACTTAAATCACAGTTATTTTTTTTAATCTTTTTTTCTAATATTATTCCCATCTTTATTTATATTTTATACTAAATTCAAATTTATATTTTGAATTTTTCAGGACAACTTTGGAAACAAACCTATTAATATCACCGTCAAGTAATTATTTTTAAAAAATTGAAATCTCGAAATGCGACCAATAATTTGAGACGAAGGAAGTATTTGTTTACAACTTATTGCATAAAACTTCAAAAGTGTTTCATAGCGGGCAAATTTGTAAAGCACAATTGGCAAAGAGGAGATGCACATGTCTTGTTTGTTTCCTTTCTTCTCGGATCAAATTATTATTGTTTCACGTCAAACAAGAAATAGAAGGTTCTACGACCCAACAACTTAACTGACAGAGATATTAGTTAAATGACCATGAAATTTTGATTCAGCTCTTGAGCTCCTCTCTTTCTTTCTTTCTTTTTCTCTCTCTTTCTCCCATAATTAAGAGAACGGATTGAAAGAAGAACCACAAATAATCGAGAATAAACACAATAAAACAAAGTACTAACAACCAACAAAAAGGCAAAATGTCCACTTTCTGTACCGGGAAAATTATATGCTTGAAATTGATGATCTAATCGACATAAAATTCCGTTCGTCCCATCAAATTTCATTCATCTTGTTGAGACCATGTCGGCCAAGAAAAAGACCCCAAAGGCCAGTCCAAAAGGGCAGTTCATTTGTCGACTGCCTGCTGCAATATTGACCTATTACTATTTGCGATCTATCCAGTTTCAAAATTTCTATCTAAACCATAGTCATTACTCATTAGTCAATATCAAAATTTCTACCATGAAACCCTAAAAAGAAAAAGAAAAAAAATCACCATCAGATTCATAATAAATTTTTTGTTTCATATCACAGGGAGGACAGTGATCCTATTTTGCTTCCCAAGAACTACGGGAAAAAAAAAATTCTCAAACATTAACCCAAAATCCAATCCTACCTCTCCCGATTTCTCTACTCTGTTTAGATTGCATTTTCTACGAGAAATTTCAGAAAAATATTAGCGTACCGAATTTTGTTCTGTTCGAGGTTATGTATTTGAGATGAAGACAAAATGTGGTCAGAATAGATGTTTTGAAAGCTCTTTTTTTCTTATAAAAAAAAAAAAAACCATTTTTCTAAAAAATATCCCTTTATTTTATGGTGATGTAGTGTGGTAAGTAGTACGTAGCAGCATTTATGGTTGATCTTGTGAATTCATTTTCAATCGGGTTGGCAAAATCCAAATGGGGTCCAATGAGCTACAATCGCATTGACCTCGTCCTCTGTTTGGAAATTATTGCATCCAAAAACAGAACCAATTCATCCTCAACAACAAAGCCATTAGAAAACAGAAAATTTGGTCATCCATAAATAAGGTCTCGTCGACCTCACCTCATATAATAGAAGGGGCAAGACCAAGATCTCTCACCATTCTCGGATCCCAACCTTCCTTCCAGTCAGTCCTCTTGATTATTTAATAGTACTATATCTTTGGCACATGCCTCCACCCCATTCCAATATTGACCAGCACCAAATGAGCTGTGAGCCTTTATTACTAAATTTCGTTATCAGAGGTATGAATATTGAATGCAATGCACAATGTACCCACCATCCATCCAGTGATAACATCTGTTGGTTTTTTTTAATTCTGGGTGCTAGGGACAAAGTTTAAGGTTTCGAAGACAAAATGTAATATACGTGAGATAAAAAGATTATTAAAAAAATATTTGCGGAAGACGGAAAAGTTTTTCCTAAAAACATATAACAATCTGAACAAGACCTTAAAAGGAATTGGCCTTATTATGTCATACAAGTTCTTTGGAGAAGTTGTATGCTCATAATCACGGTGAGATTAGTGACTTAGCTAGTGCTTAATCACAGTCATCAGAGAAACATTTTCAATTAATGACAACTACGAAACATTAGAGAATGGCCAGTTAAGGTTTTGATTGAATTGTATTTTTTTGATATTTTTATAAAAAAAAATTACTGTATCGATTTAGTATATGTAAAATAAAAATATAATTAAAAAACATGTTCGCGGAATCGTAGCAATTGCAATCCAAGGTTTTTGGTGGCAAAAGAACAATACACAAAAAAAAAGGGCAGGCACTGGATCCTCCTGTTCATTGGTGGTACAAGAAATCTATATGACCTTTGCTTGTCAATGAAGCCAATAGTACAAACAATTCACAGATATCAGAGGGGTGATTTTAGAAATTCCAGAGTCTGACAAACCTTTTCCCTCCAAACTCTTACCTTTTGACTTTTTCATTTACAAAATCAAGGGGCATAGATCAATCTCCAATTTCCAGCGGCATCACTTTTGTCCCATCACATACCAAAAGCAACCTCCAGGGAATCCCCCAAATTACAACTCCAACCATATGTCTATTACAGAAAAATAAAACATTCCAAGGACACAAGCGGATTTTCCAGGGACTCATTGCCCGTCGGTGGCCACTTGTTTTCTCTGCTCTCTCTGTTACTATAGCCAAAGTTGCCATTATGAGCATCCTCCACCTTCCGGATCTTATCACCCACTTCCGACTTGACCCGACCCGGCGACTTCCCGCCCTTCCTGGCGGACCCATTTCTTACCAGGCCCGTCTTCGCGCCACCACCTTCCGAACGCGTCGCCGGAGACCTAGACCTCCGGCCAGAGCTCTCTCCACAATCTCTCCTCTGCCCATTGTTAGCCACTCGCCCGCGGGCATCTCTGCCGGATCCGGATCCTATCCGACCCGGAGATGGTTCGGGCCTCTTCGACGGCGACTTTCCGGCGACCCTTTCCCTCCTGCAATCCCCGGACAGCGACCGATGCCGGAAAAACCTGAGCCGGTTGTCAGTCCCATCATCGTCATTCTTCTCCGTGCAGTAAGTAGCCGTTGAAACACTCTCACTGAGAGTGCTGCAGATCTCAGAAGCCTCTTCAGAAAACTCCTCCGGCTTCAAAACCATAATGGGTTTCTTGAACTTTTCATCTGGGATATTAGGAGCAGTGGCTGGCAATAAGGATTTGAACTTTTTGGGGTCTTGGTACTCGTGACGTGCTCTTACGATGGTAGGCTTCTTGGGCACCGAGGGAGTTTCTGAGAGCACTTCTTTAACAGATTCTTCCTCGAGCAACGGGTGGGAAGGCGGTGGTGGAGTTCGGTTTTGTTTCGAATTGTGAGGAAGATTTTGAGCTGAAGGTTTGTCATTAGTAGTGCTAACACAGCACCCCATCTGAGCTTTGAGTGAGTAGGAGAAATTCCGGTGACGTTTCTTATTGGTTTTGATTTGGATTATTTGAATGGTTAGGGCGGCAAGAAGGTCATGGAGAAAAAGACTTGAAGAAAGAAAGTGATAGGAGAGTTTGTTTATTTGGGACCTTATGGAGTTGAGAAATGAGAGGATTATTGGAAGGAAGAAAAACAGGGGTGAGGTGGAGTTAAAAAAAGGAACGAGGAGCTGTGATTTGTGGCTTGGGTTTGGTCCCCAAATGAATTCGAAGATGGGGTCAAAATGTAGTGTATTTATTGAGACAACAAAGGGAGAAGTGACATTATTGAAATTGAACCATGGATTGATTGATGGGGGTATGGAGTGGAAGGGAGGAGTAAATTATGGTGGAAATTGCGGCGTCATCAAAATTTATCGACGGTAAATTACAGCTTGCCTATTGGAATCATGAAGTGTACAGTGTGTACTCAAGTTCATTCTCACATTAATTGTTGAATCATACAATACATCCCCAACTGGTCAAGCATACCTACAGGCTTCCCCTCATGGTTGTTTGGTTGCTATTTATTGTGTTTGGATTACAATTTTTTAATTTTTTGAAGTTTGTGTAGAAAATATATTGTAACGATTTGATATATATAACGTAAAAAAGTGATGAAAAATGCATTCAAAGACAACGTAGAGATTTTTTTTTGGCAGAAAACCCTTTCCAAACAATAATTTTACCATATCCTTGCATGCCACCAAGACTTTTCTATCCTAATTATGCGTATCCTTATTTGAAAGCTTTGATCTTTCTTCTTCGGGAATCCAATTGTATAAAATTTGATCAAACACATAATTTTGGAGCAATGCGATAATGTAGCGCTTTTGAGAAGAGACATTAACCTAAGCCATATTTGAATGTTTCCGAATTAAAATTTTTTGGGAGCTTATGCTTTTAACTATTAAGGAGAGATATTAAACTTAACCATATTTGAATGTGTTTGGAAATAAAGGCTCTTGGTTTTAGCATCAAATAACCAAACTACGATTTGGCAACTAATTAACTTGGACTTGTCGCATGAGCGTAGTTTGCATGCCCGCTGCATGCACGCGACACATAATTTGGGGCAGAAAATTTTTTTGTGCGTGTGGAAACAAACAAATTATGCGAATCAGGCACAGAAACATTTTCTTGTTCTTTTATCTTCATACATGATAGATCAATGCATCATTTCCATCAAATTTGATTAGCCACATAAATTTGGATTAATTTTTAGTGCTTCTAACTTTTGCTGAGAGAAATTAAATTTAGCCATATTTGGATGTTTTGGAATTGAAAGTTTGTAGGAGTTTTTGTTTTTAATGTCAAATAATCGTAAAAGTTTGGTAGTATTTAATTAAGGATTAATCTTTCTTACACTAATAGTGTACACACTGTCAGCGTTTGATAAATCACAACTATGTAAAATTTGAATTTAAAATTCAATTTTTTCACATATGTCATGGATTTAACGGTAATAATGTATACAATGTTAATGTATATAAAACTTATTTTTTAATTAACTTGTGAAATGTGTGTGGTTCATATGCACGTGGCATGCACGCATAAATATAATTGGGGTTGAAAATCTTGTGCCTGTGAAATCAAACCAAATTTTTGCGTCCAACATGCAAAAATGTTTGTTCTTTCTTCTTCTCATATAAATCAAGACATCACTTCCATCAAATTTGATCACACACATAACTTTGGAGCAAACTATGACTTTGGAGCAAACTTTGTTCACATGTTTGTTGTTTCTTTTTTTCATATGATAGATCATGGTATCACTACCATCAAATTTGATCTAAAAACTTTGGAGCAGTGCCATTATAATTAATACTTTCAACTTTTACAACGAGATATTAAACTTAGTGATATTTGGATGTTTTGGAATAAAATGTTTTTGAGAATTTTTATTTTTAACGACAAATGAACATAAATTTTGGTAATTGATTAGCATTGACTTGTGGCATGGCATGCACGCACATACATAATTAGGCACGAAAATCCTTGTTTGTGTGAAGTCAGGCCCATAACTTTGGAGCAATGCTATAGAACTGATTTTTTTTAACTTTTTTTTTTATCTAGAGAAATTATACTTATAGCCATATTTTGATGATTTGGAAGCAACAGTTTTTGGGATTTTTTTTTGTTTTAATTTCAAATAACCATAAACTTTGGTAATTAATTAACTTCAACTCGTGGGATATAGTAGTTTGTATGCAAATGTTATATACTCTCAAACATAATTTGGGTGAAAAATGGAATCGAACAAAAATTTTGGTCTATCATTAGAAACCCGTATTCTTTCTTCTTTTACATGACGGACCAAGGCATTACTCCATAAAATTTGTTCTGAACAAATAATATTGGGAGAAATTAAACTAGCCAAATTTGCGTGTTTTGGGGTTAAAGTTTTTCGTTTTCAGTGTCATATAACCATAAAATGTGGTAGTTAATGAATTTTGACTTGTGGGATGCGCCTGGTTTACATGCACTTGCTATGCACGGACACAAACAATTGCTGTAGAAAATCTCGTATGCATGGAATCAAATAAAATATGTTTGGGTTTGTCGAGAGAAATTTCTGTTCTTTCTTTTTCTTTCACTGTGGACTAAGGCATTACTTCCATCAAATCTCATCAGACACATACTTTTGGCTCGATGTAATGATAATTGACATTTATCTAGCCATATTTGAGTTTTTTAGAAACTTTCTTGGAAGGTTATACTTTTTTTCCCTCCAAACCTTATGAGAGATAAAGGGGAAGGGGGAGGGTTTAAGAGTCGAACCAAGAACTTTCCTGTCAAGTTGAGTCTTGAGAATAGAAAATTTTATTTTATTGTCAGATTATTATAAAATTTGGTAATTAACTTACTTTGACTTGTGACATGTTTGCATATGCATGTAATATGCACGCACAAAATTAGGGTAGAAAATCTTGTTTGTGCGTGTATGTTTGTGATATATGTGGTATGCATGCAAATTCGTGGTTTGGTGTGGTTAGACTATATGCCTCTATTGAGACATAAAAAGGACGGGGAAAAAAATAGATAATGTTGAAAATTGTACTCATATGCAGTTCTTAAGTGTGGAGAAATTTACCAATTTTTTGTTTGAAATTTTATTTCTTTTATGACACTTATGGCATATGTAAATGAACAATGTATAGTTATTGATGGTAAAACATAATATGCCCGTTTGATTTATTAAGTTAGCTCACCTTAAATTTTTGAATGAAAGTAATTTTTTTTTTCTTGAAAGTAGTAGTGATAGCATGTTTAAAAAACCAAAGTTACTCTTAGAGAAATGATGATATTTATAATAGTTGAAGTCATTAACAAAACATCACTTCCAATGTGGACTTCGAGGATGCCAAGTGATACATAGTGGTTCATATTATATAAACTTCATCTCTACATCTTGCCGATTGAAGTCCTTGAGAGATTGAATTATCATGCATACTTGCTAGGAATTTGGCAAAAATTTGGTACAATTAAAGCTCGACACTTGGTTAAAGTAATATACGCGGATTTTGTGCACTTATAGTTCTCTCTTATCATTAAAGGTAGTTTTTCTCTACTTGTTCTCGTGTTTTTTTTTTCGCAAGTGAAAGGTATTAAATTTAGAATCTTCTACTTATAATAATGGTTGTGTTTGGATTGCATTTTTCTAGATTTTTTGTAGAAAAATTACTGTAGCGATTTGATATATGTGAGATAAAAAGGTGATTGAGAAATGTGTTCACAGAAAACGTAACAATTTTTATTTGAAAAATTGCTGTCCAAACAAGGCTGAGCTCGTTCCCATTTTTAGTTTCTATAATGATACGCCACAATTTTTGACTTTTTTTGTGAAGAAGAATTAAAACTTACCCTCATTTAAATCCTTTGTGACCATAGGCTTGCATCTTGATGTGTGACGCTCAAAGAATTGGGTAATAATAAGGTTCAAAGCAATGCTTGGTCTGATGATCTGTTAAAACGTAGTATGAATTGTTGCCCACCACAGCTTGGTCCACATCATTATTGGGCCAAACTTTCGGCTTTCACATGATGGAGTTCTGTCAAATGAATTTCTTCGTGTACCATTATTATTTAGCAATCTAATGTCTCCTCTTGTAATTCATCGAATTCCTATGATGCTGAATCCAATGGAATTATAAGCTATGAATAATATATTTTGTTTCTTTACATTTTTTTTGTGGATTTTTAATTGAACTAGTTCTTACGTTTTTTTTTTTTAATCCTGTGTTCCATCATTAAACGTAATCGTTGTCGGAATTGTTTAATGAGTAGCTCATGTTTTCTCTGCTTAATATTCCAAGTATGAATCACTAGTATGATGTTAGGTAACAGTATCGCACATGCCCATGTGATATTGACTTTCTTTTTTAATTAACATTTTTTCTTTTTTCTTTTCTCTATTGGTTTTTCTTCACTTTCTTTTTTTTCTCCTAAAACCTAGTTGTCTCTTAAAGTCATTTATGCAATAATCTCCAGATAAAAGCAGACAAAACCAATTTTAGAATGCTACAATTTTTGATGTTATATTTCTAATCAATAGCTTCATTTTTTTTTTCATTTTGAAGAATGTGATTGCCCATAAATGATAAAACTTTGGGGTCTAAGCTTGACCATTTACCATTCACCACCACTGGTTAGTCATGGTTTTGAGTGATTATTGAAGGCCTTTGTTGATAAGTCCTCATTCCAGTCATGAATTATCACCAATTATGAATTAATCGAGTAATTTTTAATTGAACGGAATCAATCGATGCAATTTGGATATAGCAAACGAGATTATCCTTCGCTTTGCAAATTAAGGCCCTGTTTGACAATCCAATTCAGCACTTAAATTTAATAGATTTAGATCATAACATGTTCAGACCATTTGATAACTAAACATTGAACATCTGAATTAATTAAACGGTACCGAATTTTTTAGACAAAACTTGCTCCCAAAATTAAGTGATAAGTTATTCAATTATTATTGAATGTGATATGCACTCAAATGTATTAGATTTAATACTTAATAATTTAATAATTTAATGGATTCAGACTTCAGATTTCAGATTTTAGACTTTCATTTTCAGACTTCAGTTTTATCAAACGCAAGTGTTTGGTTTGATTTATTATTATTACTCCTATGTAGTTTGAGCAGAAAATAATACCTTAAATATGAAGTAAATGACATGTAGAGTGATCATCAAACCGTAGAATCAACAAATTAAACTAAATAACTAAAAATTTTATTCCAGAAAGTAATGAACAAAAAAAATACTACTACATATGGAAGTGGGAAACAACAATAATGCAGGGCTCTACATCTGCATCTTTAAACAACAGTTACAAAATTGATGAGTGTCAGAATGCCACAAAATTGACATCATGCAGGAACAAAGGCAAACGAGAGTTCTGACAGAAGAAAAAGAAAACAACAAAAAAGGCACGTGGAGTTGTGAAAATGTAGAGGTGGAGAGTGGCGAACTTGCCTGGGGAAAATTAATAAATGTGTCAGTGGAGAAAAAGCTAACTAATGGCTTACTCTATTAATGTTAAACGTATCCAGTTGAGATCTAAGAACCAATAATGTAAATTAGAATACTAACAACAACTTAATCAGATCCAGCAGAAAATTGATCCAGATAATGCAAAGATTAGTGGAAGATAAGGATCCATATAGAATATAGTGCAATAATTAATACTCCGGTAATTTTATAAGTAAAAAGTAGTGCTCCTGCTATTATATGACTTCTACGGAGATAGCAAAGAAGGGGTAGATAGAAAGATTAATAACCCCATTAAAGAAGCCATGCTGCCAAGGGGACAGGATGGCCTATAGAGAGCTAATGGCCAGAAGGCTCATCAAGCCTTTGTCTTGCAATTTAAGATCTAGCCCACTGCATAGGTAGCCTTCAGTTTTTTATTTTTATTTTTATCAGGCAGCAACATTTAGTTTAGTCTACTCGTACTCTAACCTACACTAGGGGTGAGACGCCCAACAGAGCCTAGAGAAACTGACGGGGAATCACTATCGAATCAAACGGATGCACTACGCACTTGTATAGATTGAGAAGAAACCACATATAGTAGCACATTGATGAAATGTAATGTTTGAATCCTTGATCTCCCACTCCACAAAAGTTTAAAGTGTTTGGTGGTAGCTAACAGCACAATTACGTTGGTTCATAGGTAGCCTTCAATTACGTGGCACAATTTTCAATCTTTTTCAATGTTATAATTCTTTCTAGGCATGTTAGTATTACATAAAAATGAAGGAGATCCCGGAGGTCCTAGATGATGTATGATCCTAGCTAAACATGAAAGTCCACAAAAGTCACAAAAGTGGGACAAAATTAAGTAAGGCTCTAAGCTTCTGTAACACCAGTTTTTGGCCAAATTATCAGCAACCTGATTCAGCTGATCGAATCTTATGTTAACAATTTATCAGCCTTTACTAAAGTGGCAAGACCGGAAATGAGGAATGCAGCTCATGGTTACGCTATATGTATTACTGTATGTTCCTTTTCCTTTTCTCGTAAAATGAGTTTTTTATTCGTTTTCTTAGCCGCTCACAAAAAATCTTAAATCCTCTCGAATGATAACTCTAAATATTAAACAGTTTATTCCATATTTTGTAACCCTTTTTCTTAATAAAAAGTAAATTTCGTTAACAGATTGCTGAAAATTTTTCAGCACGATTTCATGTATATTGCTGCCCTAATAACGGATTAAACGTACACTAAAGATTGCGGATCTGTAATTTAAAAGATATACAATAATAGATCTGAAAAATAGTTGATTTATCACCAACTATAGATGATTTCAGTTATCAGCAGCGAAATAGGCCACCATTCTCATGTAAAACTATTAAAAAATTGTCTAAAGACTGTTCTTACGATAATGGTTAAGTGGTTACTAAGTGTTAATTTCTGGAAAATGAAGTAAAATGGGGACGAAAACAAAAATGAATTATGAGTATAAATATAACTGCCAACAAATATGATTGTGTGCACTATATATTGAAAATTATATGCTAACAAGGCACTCGTTAAATTGGAACTGTGAGAGTTTAGAGATAAGGTGGGAAATAATATCGGTTGAAAAGACAAATTATCAGATGGGAAATAAAAAGCATGTTTTGTTTTAGTTCAAAATATCTTACTTGAAACACCACAGCTTAGTCTCATAAATCAAGACTATCAAGTGATTGAAAAAAAAAAGTGATTGAAATTTTTTTTTTCTTTCAAGTGATTAATTAAGTTAATGTCAGAGAAACAAGAATCCTTACTCCCTAACAATCTATTCTCTATATCGTTTGGAAAAAAAAAAAAATCTATTCTCTATAAGTCCAAAAAAAAAATCTATTCTCTATAAGCTTTTTGTGACTGTATATTTGGTGATTTTTCCTCTGCGTTCAAGCCGGATGAGCTGTAATCAATGTTTTTAAACCCGGACCGGAGAGTGAATCGGAGAACCTTTGGTTCACGGTTCGATCGGTTCAACCGATTCGACTCCGTTCAAAGGTTTAATAATTTTTTATTCATTTTAATATTAAAAATTTTGAATAAAACTAAAATATTTATTTTAAAAAATAAATACTTAATAAAAATCGGTTAAACCTCTCGATTTTCACCGGTTCTTGACCAGTTTTGACCGATTTAATTGATTATGTGGGTTTTAATTGAACCGGACCGGATGCATGGCCGGTTCGTGGATCAACCGGTCGAACCGTCCGATCCGGTCCAGTTTTCAAAACATTTGTTGTAATTGGAGAACGAACATAATCATTATGGCGACCATTTGACCATATCAACTCTCCAAAGATTTCAGAGAAAATTTATCTCCGACTTGAAAAGTCATAGCTTAAAACCCTTTTCTTCTCTAACTTTCTCAAATTTCAGGATAGATCGCTCCACAGAAATAGAGATCCCAGACCAACGGATGTTGGGCTTGCATCCCTAAATCATAAGATTTAATTCGAAATTCATAGGAATGGAAAAGATAACGTTAGAAAAGTTTCTCCCACAAGGGGCTCGATGTAATTCGAATAAGATTAATTACAGACCATAAAATGAACGTAAATATCTGTGAATTATACCAAAAAAAAAAAAAAAACCCAGCAGGTTGGCGCAAAAGGGCAGCATGTATAGGTTCCATGTGCCAACATTTTTCAATGTCCGACTTACTGTTGCGGAGCGGTGCAGTTAAGAGTTTAAGTGAACCACATAACTTTGGGCCGCCCCGGAGAATGGTTCGATCCTTATGGCCCAATTTCAATTTTCATCATCTTTCAAAAAAAAAAATTGGCATATGATATGAGGTCTTAATGTTTCAGAACTGAGGTTCGGTGCATTTTTTTTTTATCATGGTACTTTGCCAACACCGTGATCCGCACGAGATCAAGTCCAACTGGTCCGCAAGAAATGCCTCAAGTCTCATTGCTTAGGGGAGGGCCAAGATGGATGGAGCTTTATCCTTCGAGTATATTATTTGTAGGGGGAAAACCATTCTCTCAAAAAACAAGGGAAAAAAGGATATAGCAATTGAATTTCAATTTGAAAAATTCTTGTTAATTGGTATACTATGTTTTAAACCAACATTTGTAACCTTAAAAAACAGACATCAAACGTCTTTCTCTCTTCCATTTTTTTTTTTTCCAATTTTACATAAGAGAAACATGTTGTTAGAGGTGCAGAGAAATCCAATTTAATCATAGCCACCATCACCTAGACTTTATTCGATTAATGGGAAACTTACATAGCAAAATAAATTAAAGGAAAGAGAAAATCACTTTATTGAGTGTGTTTGTTTAATAAGTAAAATTTTGTAGATAGCAGTTGTTATTGTAAATGACAAATGAAACTAACTTTTTTTATAAAAAAAAAAATCGTGCAGAATTTGCACAAAGTGAAAAAAGAATATAGCAAAATTTTATAATCTTCCTCTTAAACATATATATATATATAAAGGAAAAATAAAAATTTTCCTTCACTTTTTCACCTTTTTTCTTACAAACAAATACTACCCTAATTGCCATCTATTGTCATCAATCACTAGATGACATTTTTGCCACTTCAATTTGTTTGCATATCCCTTGTGAAATTCTCCCACTCTATTCACCATACACCCGATCGATCCAATTTTATCAGGTGGTATTTTCAAATAGAGGACTTTAGTGGAAGAAGAATCCGCTCTCTTTTCTAATTTGAGAGAAGAAGGCGGTGTATTAAATACCTTATAATCGAAATGACCGCGGGGATGGAATTAGAAATCATATATTTGCCGTTCTTCTTGTTGCAAATTAAAGGTCAATGAAATAGCTTCTCGAAGCTTTATGGCCGCTTTTCTCTCAAGTTTATAGCAATATCATTCTGTCCCCTTAACTGCATTTGTGAGAACGGCATGCAAAATGGGGACCTTTCACTCGCCATGGTTTGTTTGGATTTTACTATTTTTGGAGTTTTCATAGAAATATGTATTTTAACAATTTGATGTATTTGAATAAAAAGGTTATTAAAAAATGTGTTGAATATAAAAATTTTTTGTTAGAAAACTACAATCCATTAACTAATCAGTTAAATATATATATATATATATTCATTCATTTTTACTAATGGATTTGAATGCATAATAAGTTATTTTTTTTAAATTCTAGATTTTTTGGATGTAACTTGCATTTACACCTATTAGCATAAAAAAATGTATGCACTAGCATCATTAGAAAAAAAAAGGATTATGCATACATATACACACTTTACGCCCCCGCGGGTAATCCGACTGATTCCGCAGCCTGGTGATTACCAGCAGGTTCCGTAATCGACTCTCGTATGCTACCTCACTGTATATCCCTGGAACAAAACTCTACACAACCTTAGGGGATTAGTCTGATCGAAAGGTTGGAATACGCCTAAGTGAAAAAAAAATACATATACACATTTTACAATCTAAAGTGTGTAAACTCTACATTTATTATCTCTATAATTAACCAAACATTGTTAATCATTACGTCCAACCCGATATATTAGTAATTCAGCAACAAGTAGGTTTTTCCAATTTGCATTGCTCCATTGATTAATATCGAATCACATCATAAGCAATTCCCAACTTTTACTCTTTTTCATGTCATTTTTTAAAGTGTAAGTGAGAGGATTCGATTTCGCGACTTCACATTTTCACTTCTCTGCCTGTGAATCATCAAATCCATCTCTTCACCCATTTTGTGACATTTACAGATGCAAGATACCCATCTTTTTCGCAACCAAGACCTAATTTACCTGTGAAGAATTTATTAAAAAAAAAGAAGAAGAAGAAATCAGAAGAATTAACGTTAAACTTGCTAAACCAATTCCTACTTAGTTCTCCTGAGCTTGTTGCAAAGAGGACGCTATGAAGTTCTTTTTTCTTTTTTTTTTAAAGGGAATAAAGGAATAAGCCAGATGGAAGGAAAGGTCTGACCCAGAGGAAAAGTTTTCAGCTTTTTGTGTGGAGGAAGCTGCATGCATTAAATTATTCCTCCCAGCTAGTTTTGTGCCTCTAGGGCAAATGTCAATTTTTACATGACGATGCCCGAATACAGTGAGGAAATAAAGGAAAGATCTAGTGGCAGTGATCTTATCAAGTTTAGAAGAATTTAGAAATTGGGTTAGGTGCTTTTCTCTCGGAATCTGTAGGGGAATCCCATTCCATTGTCTTACCCCAATGAAAGTGTATTGATCAACACGCCAATAGCTAATCCCGTGAAAGTTGCAAAGAGAAAAACCGTCTTAATTGCATGATTTGAACCAATTATTGAGCCACCAAATGTACCAACATATTCTAACACCTTTCGTTCCTTGGCTACTTGACAAGAGTGACATGTGGTGTCTACTCTTGTACCTTTTTCCTTAAAATCCTTACTGTTGATTGATCATGATCAAGTAAAAATGGAGTGACAAAGAAGCATGATTACCAGATTTGCAGAATTAGGTGCTTGAACATGTCCAGCACATAAGGATAATGACCTTATCATACCATCAACAGGTGAATGATGATGATGCAGTCATGCAGGTGGTTGCATTAGTACTTCTTCACACTTGAAATAGTGATTGATGTATTCGTGTTTGCACTTTGCACCAACAAGCACTGGTTCCTTCACACTGAAACTGTAGAAGGTTTGTTGAGGGGTCACACCATGCTATGAGATGTATATTGGATACTTCATGAGATAAACTGACAAACTCCTACTGCTCTTCTAGTCTAGAAAATAAGAAGATGGATGAGATATTTCTTTTCCTTTATTTGGAGAAAGTATGATACTGATCACGTTATAATAATATTGTGTTGATATCAAAAGCGGTTTCATGAAAATATATAGGTTAAAGCTCAATAATAGGGGCCTCTTCCTTTGAAACCACACATATTTTTTTGGTACCCGAGGGTGTACACAAACATTTATCGGTTTATTTTTTACTCAATTAACCTCATACTCCTCAAAAACCCGTGTTCTGTGGATAAATTTGGAGTTTGCAAGGGCATTATGCATGCATATATGCATGTACATAGCTAAAATGTCCACTTCTAGATTATGCATTCTAGTGCTCAATTTATTAAAAGAAATGGACAATAAGTAATTGTCAAGTTTAATTTGCAAAAGAACCTGTGATTTTCGGAAACGTCACCAATTATTTTAAGGATTAATCTTTCTTACATCGACAGTATATACACTATCAGCGTTGGATGAACGACAATTATGTAAATTTTGAATTTGAAATTCAATTTTTACACATATGTCATGAATCAAATAGTAATAGTGTATACGCTGTCAGTGTATATAAGATTTACTCTTATTTTAACTCTAAGAAGCTTCAAAAAAAAAAAATTCCAAACTAGGAGGACTGACAAACTACTTTATGCTCAAGATTCAAGAATGCTTTCAATTAATCCCCGACATACGCCTAATTCGCTAGTTAATTTATCTTAGTGTTTACCAGCTTTCGAATCAAGCTTCTTTTCGCAAAGGCAATAAAAAACGTGTAATTATTGAGCGCTTTGCTAAAGCTTATTTGGGAATCCAAATGATTTTCAGTCTTTTGATTTTGGCTTCATTTCCAATTATGCTTCGGAGTAAGAAAGATTGATGTAGTAGATTTTCTGTTTCTCGTGAACAGTTCATTGACTATGTTGGTAGAAAGGTTTTTCTAATATGCGTCCCAAAAGCGCAAGTTGAAGCACATAAATAAGTGGATAAATTTTCCATATGCTGACACCACACACACGAGACTTTGATATATGATAATTAATCTAAATGTAAATTTAAAATTTAAATATTACGTATATATCATATATCGAACTGCGATAATATATACATTGTGAATGTATATAATATTTAATCTAAATAAATGATGATTTTACTATCAAAACTCTAAACTATTTATCTCACTTTCTTGAAAAAAATAGTCATACCTTTTTTTTTTTCCTCGATAACCTGCAATAGATCCGTCCAATTTATATCCATACGACTTGTTTAACTTATACTTTGAATTTTCTATCTGCCATTCATGACATGCAGAGCTGTACTAATATGTTAACTACGAAGCCGGTTGTTAATGTCATTTACTTTTGGTCCAAATTGATTTAATGACCTGTGGTGTTCACAACGGACGAGAAAATGCTATCTTTATTTATTCTGTATACAATGTCTTCATTTGCCTCTACGTTACCATTTGATTGTACACACAAGAAAAGCATTATGAAAAAATTTAATGCAGATTATAATTCATGGGACAAGCTACATCCCTTAAAGCATTCATCTGCACGAAGTTTAAGGACTTGTTTGGTCTTTCATTCATCAATTATTTTCGGTAATGTATGTGATTTAATTACTTGTAAAAACTTTCTCACCAAAAATTACAAAAATTGTTTTCTTGTGTTTGGATAACTCATTATTTGCAAAAAAAAAAAAAAATTGACTGCATCATAAGTATATTTTTCAACTACTTTTTATTTTTTCAAACTCTCTTTTCATCTCAAATACATCACGTAAAAAAAGTGCTACAGTATTTTTTTAAAAAATTATTTCAAATAATATCCTATCCAAACATAGATAATTTTGGGAATTGTTTTCTTGTGTTTGGATAACTCATTATTTGCAAAAAAAAAAAAAAAAAAAAAATTTGACTGCATCATAAGTATATTTTTCAACTACTTTTTTATTTTTTCAAACTCTCTTTTCATCTCAAATACATCATGTAAAAAAAGTGCTACAGTATTTTTTAAAAAAATTATTTCAAATAATATCCTATCCAAACATAGATAATTTTGGGAATTTCCCCCCCCTTTTTATAGAGTCACCACATAAATCATGGGCTAATAACTATCTGACCAAGTTTTATTTGTTTTCGTCACTAGCTTAAATTTCTGATTGGTTTGTCATCGACTGTATCCACTGTACATTTACTTAGAGCATCGTTTGTTTTGAGGGAATGGGAGGAAAAGGAAAGGAAATAAAATGAAGGGATAAGGGTTTTGACTTTTGATGTTTGGATTGGTTTTTGAGAAGGAAAAGGAAGGAATTGGGAGGGAAAGGAAATGATAAAGTTTAGTTATCTTTTGTCAATTTACTATTTCATCCAAAAGTGAGTGGAAACGGAAAGAAATGACACCAAAATTAATGAAAATTTTTAAATTTCCTAAAAAACCGTTTATGTATTTATAAATTAAACTTTTGATTGTAAATAAAAATATAATTAATATGTGATAATTTTCTTTCCTCCTTTCCTTTTGTAATTCAAACAAGACAGATGGATTTAAATTTCCTCTACTCTCCTTTCTTTTTCTCAACTAGAGTTCTTTCCTTTCCATTCCGTCCCTTTCCTTCAATCCAAACGGTGCCTCAACATTTAAGCAAGATAAACACTAAAAAGACATCACCTTTTTTTATTGGATTTTTTAATATTACTTAAATGACACTTAATTTACTTCGTGAATGTACAAAATCACAATTTTGTATCCTATACATTTTTTATAAATTCACTTCACTTTGCAAAAATTAACACGTGAGACGGCATATATACCCATTAATTAAATTATTTTCTTATTTAATTTGATTATTTTTTGGAAAATCAACACTCAAGTCTCGCATGCCACGTTTTTAAATTACTGTGCTTTTTTTTAATTTCGCAGACATCAAACAAGGTGGCATAAGTTCCGCGTGAATGGTCCAGCGGCAACGCCTCTCACCAGTGACCCTTGAGGTCACAAGTTCGAGTCTCCGCTACGCTGGATTCCTTCGCCCACTTAACGTGTTCGGGCCGGGTTGAGGCGCCGGGACCGGACCGCAGGGGATTAGTCGGGCCCCGTAAGAATTGACCCGGACACCCCTGTGTCGATAAAAAAAAAAAATTTCTCCAAAAACACTTCAAGAAATCATTTCAAACGAAGGGTTTTTATTGTGAATTTTTCCAATCGATAGATATTGATGCACGATCGCATGGTGCACTGTGCTGCACTTTATAGTTGCTCTACATGGGCCAACAGGGGACTGAGACAGCACTTAACAGGAGACGCTTTTGGTGATAGTGCTGTCGCCTAGTTCCCAGCCTCCAAGGTTCCAACATGGTGAAGTCAAAAATGAAAACTCCATGAGTTTCCATTCAGACCCTTCGGAACTATTAAGATTTAGTCCCCTATTCAACAGAAATTTAAAATTAAACCCCTTGTGCCTCAACGGTACACTCAATGATTGACATTTAAAAGGATTTTAAACCATCATGCGCCACCTTTCAATTCCGGTAAAGATTTGTAGAAAATCTAAAATCTAATAAAACCTTGATTAAACACTGATTAAACAGATATTCCTCCCTCCTTGGTTCTTTAGTCTTTCTCACCACTGATTAAACAGACCCATATATTTTGTCCAAATTCCAGAAATTAAGCACTTTTTTCGAGTAGCCTTTAATTTCTTTTTGCAGGATAGGTTTCTCACACCACCCCCACGTGCCTTCCATCACAAGTTCAAATTTTTAATCGCTATTCCATTTGCACTTGGTACTTTTTTTGTCTGTGTTGTTCTTGTGGTAGTTGCTCTTGCTGCTTTTGGCTGGTTAATTGAATCATTGCAGAGTTTTGAATAATGTGTGCTTTATGCAAAGACCCCTTTTAGACTTATCAAATTAATTGGGTTTTGTGCTTGACTAACTTGCTTTATACCACAAGTACTTTTTCTTCTTTCTTTTTTTCGTGGCTACTGTTAATTGTGCTAAAGACTGTACTTTTTACTGTTTTTTTATGTAGAAAGACAAGGTTTTGAATTGAGGGTTTTGTATTTGTGGTTCAAATTTGTGTTTTTTGTGTTAAAGTTCAGATTTTTGAGGGTCTTGTTGAAGTGTTTTGACGACCTGTGCTGAAAAGAGGTGGAGTTGGAGAAAATTGAGGGAGCAAAAATAGAAGCGTTTGAGTTCTGGGGTGGCCATAAGCCTGTAACTCCTCATGGATTACTTGGATTGCAGAAAGTTTGAACTTTTTCTGGTTTTCTTGGCGGTTTTTGCTGTGCCAACTTGCAGGGGATTCACAGACATTCGTGATGGTGAGAATCACAGACCCCACCCATTTTTTCCATTTATGTTTTCCAGTGTGTTTATTTTCGAGTCTTTGTATCTGCATGTGCTTATTCTCGACTTAAATTGAGTATTTTGCCCGTATTTTTTATGTTGATGAAATCTACATGCTAGTCTCTGATTTGGTATTTCATGTATTTCAACTTAATCTTAATTAGACGTTTAATTTTAATAATGCTTTTTCGTCTCCTTTTTTTATTCCTTCCTAATGTGTTATCTTCTGATAGTGTTCTTGTGTTAGTCTATGCAATTAACAGTTTATATGCTGCTTTGGGCAACCCACCGCTCGCCGGGTGGCTTCCAGTTGGTGGGGACCCATGTGGGTTTGCTTGGCAAGGAGTGCAGTGTGTCAATGCCAATATAACTGCTATGTATGAATCAATGCTCTTCTCACTTTTAACTTTTAAGGCCTTGTGATGCGCTACCGTGACAAATTCTGGTTTCTGACCTTCTTTTTTGGTTGGAATTGACAGTAATCTTAATGGCCTGAATTTGGGAGGCGAACTCAGTCATGACTTGGGCTCCTTTGCTTCCATAATACAAGTGTAAGTACCTTTTTCATGTGAAAGTCCAAAAATTAAATTTTACCGCTTCTCAAGTTAGGCAGGTAAGTGTTAAGTGTTATACTACTATATCTTTTGTATGAATATCATAAAGGTTGCATTTTTAGTTCATTTCAGCTCGCATGAATTGATGCATTGATAGATGCCTAAACATTCAAAAGTGTTTTTCTACTTAAGCTGACAGATATTTTTGGCTTTTGTAAAAGCAGAGACCTTGGTGCCAACCAAATTGGAGGCAGTATACCAACCAATTTGCCTTCTACTCTCCAAATCTTGTAAGTTTGACGCTTCTGTCTCACCTCATTCATAATATAGCTGAAAGGAATATAAACTTTATTGAAGAATTAAATATGGAAGACACTAATTGACACATTTTCTTCCCTCTTTTTGGTAGTTCTCTTTATGATAATCAGTTGAGCGGAAGCATCCCGGATAGTATATCGTTGTTGGGTCAGCTGACAGACTTGTGAGTTCCCATAAATTTGGACATGAATTTTTTACATTGCCGAGTTCTTATTGTCTTCTTTTCTCTTGAACCCCAGCTAATATTCAAATGTTATTTTCTAGGTCGCTGGGAAACAATCATTTAACAGGAGAAATTCCAGATGTCTTTCAGCAGCTTACCGGCTTGACCACTCTGTAATTCTTTTATCAAAATCTACATACACTGGTACGCTAAATGTCAATAGAAATTTCTTTAGCTGAAATGTTTATTTGTTTTAGGAACTTATCTGGTAACATGCTGAGCAGCCAACTGCCTTCTTCAATGGGAAAATTATCCTCTCTTACAAAGTTGTAAGTTATTTTCTTGGATGCATTTCTTTTGAGAAAAAAACAAAGATATCATTTCCCTATTACTGGGGGAAAGGGATCATGACAACTAAGTCCAACAAAGCATATGCCTGAGAAAACGACTTTGAAAATTCATTTCAGACAAGTACTATGGGAAAACACTTGCTCAAAATAAGTTTTATCAAAGTTATTTCCAATTTAACATGATCCTTCTATTCCCTGTTTATTGTGGGAAAAGAATGCTGGAGTCATGTCATCTACTTGACATGTAAAGTACATTGAATTTGGAAGCAAATAGTCTGAAAAGAAAGAGAGTCTGTTTCAGTGAAAATCCATGACACATCACTACTAATAGGAGCAATTAAACAGAGAAGTTTACGGTAAAAATTTGTGCATGTGGATGAAAAGTATTAGAAAGTACTTCCGTGGAAATTTAATCACACACAGAAGCTTAAAGAAACGGAATAAATAGGTTAAAAATGTTGATTACATTAAGGATCTTCTTTGTCTTTAGCATTCTACAGTCTATTTTCTTGTTATTTGCAGGTACTTGCAAGAGAATCAGCTTTCTGGGACTCTTGATGTTCTAGAAGATCTTCCTTTGACTGATTTGTAATCCTCTCACCTTAACTTTCAAATCAATTATTGGCTTCAAGTAAATTGCGTTTTGCTAGATTATTTAATTTGGCGTGTCTTCATTGTTGTGCAGAAATATAGAGAATAACCTCTTCTCTGGGCCGGTTCCTGAGAAATTAAAGAATATACCAAACTTCAGGTGAAAAGTATAATCAATTTTTTTTTTTAAATTTATGGTGCTACATGTTATTGTGTTTTTTTTTAATATACAGTTTATTCTTCTTGTGGATTTGTTGATTTCTAATTTACTGAGTGTAACGACTTAAGATCATCATGCTCCCTAAGTTTGCTGTAGCAAGCTTTATCAAGCAACATCATAAAATTGATTTCTGTGGGGCAGAGCTCAAATTTGAATGAAACCTCTAACAAACAGGAAACAATATCCGATACTAGCCTGCTACAATTGGAACTGATGTTGCAGGATTATGGTTGACTACAAAGGTTCTTGATTGATATGTTTCTGCAAAAAGATAAGCTAATAAAGACATTGAACCACTTTAAGAGATGGAGACGTAATGTTGACACATGCTTTACCTTGTGACCGTGTCAAAATGATAGATGCTTGCACTAATCATTTTATTTGGCTGAACTATTCTTTTTGGACAAAAAGGGCATCTTTAGTACTTCATTTGTCCAGTGTTCCTTCTCATGCTACTGGTTCCAGCCACTTCAGCCAAAAAATCAAATGTAATTCCACGTGTTTTCATCTTGTTTCTCGTATCCCATTTCTTACTTCTCTACTTCCCTATCACAGTTGTCCTTCGCTTCTCCATCTCACCTCCTCGCTTGTTTTTGGTCTTTCTGTTTACTGCAGTTAGATGGCTTGGCTATGAAGAGTTGAAGTCAGTAGCCTGTATGGCTCTGTAGCTAACGGTTGATCTGTTATATGAATTATTTTTTCATTTAGTATTTGTTTTGACTGCTTAAGGGACTCGAGTCCAAAATAATATTATCTAGTACCAATACTAACATGTTTCTATAGCATCATCCAAAACCACCATGAGAGGAACTGACACACTTATTAGGATTCTAACGCCACATATATAATTGTTATTGATAATAATACAGGCTTGTAATGTTTAGATTAAGCTAGAGACTCTTATATGCAAAAGTGTGGAGTTTTTGGGAGTCTCAATCTATCACTATCCAAGACATTGTTGGTTCATCAGTTGACTTTTAGTTTTGTGATGCAGAAAAGCTGGAAACCCTTTCAACACCTCAATTATTCCATCACCACCTGTCTCATCCCCATCACCATCTTCATCACCATCACCATCTGAGGCATCTCCTCCCGAATTAGCCCCAGTGCAGCAAGCAACTGGACCATCACTGCAATGGTCTTCACAGACTGGAAGCACCAGAGGCACAACTAAGACGTCTAAAAGCATTTCATGGATTGCTATTGCAGGAATCCTTTTCATCATAGTACTTGCATTGGGGATGTGTCTTCTCCTGTGTTGGTGCTGCAAGAGGAGGGAAGTGGCTGGGAAAATAGCCAAGCGGCATGAAGCATATCCGCATCATGGCACCAGTGCAAACTACAAGGAAGATCACTCATTGCGAAAGCCTGATTATCAAGTAGAGAAAGGTGAATAGTTTTCCATGATGAAAACCGCCGGTCCTTGTTAGTAATTTATGCTTTATTAAGCTTTTAAGTTGTTACTGCATGACTGACATCTTTAGGGCTCTGAGTAGTGACAAAAGAAGCAGTTACAAGGCCAACAATGACCTCATTAGAAGCAAAGCAGGACAAGAGTGCCAACCGTAAGAATGCATTTAAAAAGCAGGAGGATCACAGAATCGACATAACATGGATGGATTCAAGTGGGACAGATTCAAGTATTCGACCACCGCCACCACCTCCTTTTCCACTTCTGCCTTCAGAGAGGATCATTGCAGATCCTATTTTGCCTTTGATAAACCCTAGTGGACGTACTATTGATTCTGTGAATTCTGTGAAGACATTCACTATTGCATCTCTTCAACAATACACTGATAGCTTCTCTCAGGAAAATCTTGTCGGAAAAGGCATGTTGGGCACAGTGTATAAAGCTAAGCTTCCCAATGGAAAGGTAAGTACTGATAGCTATGTTGCATGGACTCTCTGGATAAAATTATCTGTACAAAAAGTCAGATGTCCATGCTTTTTAATTAATTCTCTCAACCAAAGGAATTAGGAGGTGATGACCTTCTCCAGTACCCATATTAATGTTATGTAAAGTAAAACAGAAGAAACAATCTATTGTTCGACGATTGCATCCCTCTACTGAATGCCATCTTTTTTTGTTGATTTTGAATTTCCATTTCTGAATTTTCAATCAAAGTAAATTCTTAAGTCATTTGACATGTTTTTGCATGGTTACGCATCTGACATATGCAACGAGCGTATCTGATGTGTGTTTCTCACACTTAAAGTAGTCTAAATGCGTTGTTATGCCAATAGTTTTACTAGAATAGGAGTTCTTCCCATAACCTTTGTCCTGCAAAATGATGTATAAAAGGAAAAGCAAGTAATCTATCTAGCATAGAATATCTCTAAAGGGAGATCTCAGGCTGCCCTAACCTGTCTATACTTGTTCTTCTTTTGCTTATACAACTGCACCATTATGCTGACGTTATCTTATTGCTTCAATGAACTGTTTTAATTGTTAGTTGCTGGCTGTCAAGAAACTCGACACTGCAACATCCAGGCATCAAAACGACAGAGACTTCATTCAGCTAGTTTCTAATATTGCTAAACTTCAGCATGCGAACATAATCCAGCTTGTGAGCTACTGTGTGGAGCACAGACAATGGATGCTTGTATATGAGTATTGTGAAAATGGAACACTTCATGAAGCACTACACTTGGATGATGAAATCAATAAAAGGCTTTCTTGGAGTACTCGCATCCACTTGGCCCTTCAAGCAGCTAGAGCCTTGGAGTAAGTTGATAAGTACTAATTGATTATGAGAATAACAAACAAGGAAGTTGTACCAGAAAGATGATTACAGGCCAATAGTTTATTGTTTGTGCATTTGAACTCGACTGATATGTTGCACACATTGAATACATAAACAAATGTTAGCTTTATACACCATCTCCTCGGTTGCTGTCGCATGTACCATTCTGTTGTTGTGCATACTTAGCATATTAGCTCCAATCTTCTATTTGCATGACTGATAGTTTTCTTGCTGTTTCATTGTAAAGGTATCTGCATGAAGTTTGTCAACCGCCAATTGTTCACCAGAACTTCAAGTCTGCTAATATCCTCCTAGACAATGAGCTTTCTGTATATGTTTCAGACTCTGGTTTGGCGCCTCTACTATCATCTAATTCAATGGCTGAGGTATCATTATTGCAACACCTTAGTCAACTTAAAATTTACATTAGGAGGAAGTCTCAGTTTGTGATGTCAGAAAGAAACCTGTTTAAACTATTTACTTGCCTCGTAACTTTAATTAACCAATGCACATGTAGTTGCTTCTTGTTGAGTGTAGAGTTTTTCTGATCATCAGTATGTTTACCAGCTGCAAGCTTGTGGATATGGTGGCCCTGAACTTGAATCAGGAAGCTATACACATCACAGTGATGTTTACAGCTTTGGAGTTGTTATGTTAGAGCTTCTGACAGGAAGAAAATCTTATGACAGGTTAATAATCCTGGAGTAGAACCTAAATATGAGTTTAACTATCAAAAATTTGATTCAGAATTGAGAAAAAACTAATCAGTAGCCATTGGAACTTAAACTTTCAGGTCACGTCCTCGAGGGGAGCAATTTTTGGTTAGATGGGCAATTCCTCGGCTTCATGACATAGACACATTGTCAAGAATGGTTGATCCTTCTCTAAATGGTGTATATTCTTCAAAATCTTTATCGCGTTTTGCTGATATAATTTCCTTGTGCATTCAGGTGAGTTCCTCCATTCGTGGTTCTTTTTTCTTCTTCTATATCTAGTGCTTTCAATAAAGTTTTAAAGATTAGAAGTACCAGATTTATCATACTTAATGACATGACCTGCGTGAAAATCATTACACAGTATGTTGAGCATTACCATTCACTTAAACGTACGATGGCTAGTGTGGCTTGCTTTGGTTTCACATATAATTCAATAGCGGACCCTTTGTCCTAAGAATACACTCTTCTAAGAGGGAATCAGCACCAGTCCACTTGGATCTTTTGGAGAAGCTCGATAAGGAAGAGTTAGCTTAGATTTTGTTCATTTTACTAAAGAAGTCTTCCATTGAACGAGAACTTTTCGAGTTCTGCATTGACCGAAAGAACAGCTAACAACAACTAAACATGTTTTAACTGATGCAACTATTTGATATTTTTCTCCTGATGTAACTTCATTGTTGGAAAATGCAGCCGGAGCCAGAATTCAGACCACCCATGTCAGAAATTGTCCAGAACCTCTTACAAATGGTACAAAGGAATTCTTGAACAAGGGATGAGACCCTACAGTCTCTTTTGTGAAGCTCTTGGTGGCATAAGAGTTGAATTCTGAACGTTCTCTTTGTTCTGCTAACCAGTCGTGCATGATGACATGTATAAGAAGTAGCTTTTGTGAAACTCTTCTTCTAAAGCCTTGCTTTCCTGCTCTTTTGTACGTGAAGCCACAATTTTTCTAATCCAATTCTTTAATTTTTTTTTTCCTTGGCCCCTAATTGTATTCATCAATTGGGTAGGATATTGAGATGTATATTTGTTTTCTTTGCACTTCAATTGCTTAAAAACCATAACTTGGACTATAACCCAAGTGTATTAACAGACACGAGTTTTATGGGATGATCTGTGTATCTACATGGAACATTATTGTATATTATGGTCTTGTTCCCAATACACAATCCAATCCAACAAACCCTTAATTACCTTCTTCCACTGGTTTCCAAACACTATGGAATTCACAGTAAATCTAGTGCGTTTAGTTTAAATTCAACTCCCAGTCCTTAGGAATGGTCACATCATACTTTCAGTAATGTTTAATCACACCATTTGAGTTAATAGAAAAGAAAAATAAAAATGGTCCAACACAATTATAAATTACTCAAGAATGATTGTATACACCATAATCTAAAGTCCTCATTGAAACTCATAAATTAAACTACTTAATCATAAGTTGAACCAAGCCCCTCTCGACTTATTAAGGTTCAAAGATGAATCAAACTCAGTTTGATAAGAGCTTATTCAAGTTTGATAAGAGCTTATTCACGTTTGATTTGCTAATTAATTAAGTCAAAATTGAACAACATTTTATGCGTGATGATAATATTTAAATTCGATAGAAAAAAAAGACTTGTTTAAATTCAATTTGACAAATAAACAAATTAAATTTGAACAAAATCTTAAATTCATTAAAATAATTAAATAAGTTTAAATGGTAGAGTGTTTGGTTTGATTAAAATCTTTAACCCCTATCACCTGCTGACACTCGGTCCGAGTTGATAACCATTACGGTCAAGATCTATTCAGAACCGGAAATTCCAAAGCTGATAATGCTAACTTCAATCCGACGTCGTCTTACTTGTCTTTCTCCCCTGTTTCCTGCAAAAACTAAAAACAGGCCAGCAGCGGCTGACTGGGCTCGAGTCTGGTCCTTCTGTTCAAGTCTTTCTTTCCTCCATTAAATTTACCCCAAAAATTTCCTTCCTCATCCTTCTCAGCACTTCAACACTTGGGAAAAAAATAATTGACAGACCAAATTAAGAGCTGCTAAATATTCCCAGTTTTTCTTTCCCTTCTTCTTCATCCATTCTGGTCCCTCAACACTGGGCCCCACACTTCTCCAGGTTCCCCTCTTCTCTTTCTCTCTCTCTCTCTCACACACACACACAATTGCTAACACTGGAAGCATTTACACGGCGCTAAATACTTTTACCTAAATATGTAGCTATTTACGTATACAGATATAAGTAGACATTGATCGAGACGTTTTTTCTATGTTCATACAGATTCTGATTATTTTGTGTTTGATATCAATAAAAATTTAAAATTTGCCTTTTATACTGCTTTGATTCACTTGGTAATTCGCACTTGTATGAGCAATCAAGCATGCATGAAGAGCGTGCTGGTGAATTTTTTATTTATCTAATTACTTTTCTTGATTTGCAGGTCTTGGGATTCAGGAATTTTGGAGCTAGGGTTTCGTTTTTTCAGTTAAAAATAGGATTTTTTTCCAGCTCTTGTCTTTTAGGTAAAGTTTTCAATTTTATCTGTTCTTTGTCTTTTGCTTGCTGTAATTTTTAGGGAGAAAGGGACTTTGTTTGTTTAATGCTGCATTTGAAATAGTTTACTTGAGCTTTTAGTCGCCTGAATTGAATGGCCTCAATGTAGGCTGAGCATCTGGTTTCAGTTTTTCTTTTTTCCTCTTTTTTTTTTTTTTCAATTCATATGTTGATCTCTGCAAAGAGTTAATGGTTTGGTGCTGTTTTCTGCATTTAATGCGGTGAACATAATTAGTTGTAGTTAAATTAGTGGTTTTTGGTAGTTGTTGATTGTACTTTACTGGAGCTCGGCAAACATGCAAGTACTTTCTTTGGGGATACTGAATCTTCTAATTGTTGATTCAGTGCATAGTGATGGCTGGTCAACAACCTATTTATTTAGATAAATCTTTGATGATTCTGCTCTAGCTTTTCTTTAGCTTTGTTGTCGTTTCAAAATGCTTGTCGTGTTTCTCACACATTCACACATTTGTTAGTTTCATATCTTGTCATCTGCCTTTTCTTATTTTTTGTGTGCACACCGCTTTAAATGGTTGCCTCTTCAGGTTGATAGTTTCCTCAGTCAGCATGTGACGCTACCATTAAGTTTATTATTGAAGATTTTTTCATGGATCATTCGCGGTCAATTGCCGGTGCTGGTGAGGATAATGTAGCGATTCCTGATGATCTGCGTTGCAAGAGGTCAGATGGCAAACAATGGAGATGTACCGCAATGTCCATGCCTGATAAAACTGTATGTGAAAAGCACTACATTCAGGCAAAGAAAAGGGCTGCCAATTCTGCACTAAAAGCTAGTATGAAGAAGAAAAGGAAACCTATAGGTGAACGTGATAATTACTACGAGAGTAAGAGTGATGATATGGATGTACCCCTTGTTAATTCCATAGCTGGGGATTATTCTGGTTCAGTCTCTGGGAAGAAGTACAAAGAAAAATTACCAAAAGCGCAGAGGAATTATTCACCTGAAGCACCTTCAACAAGGAGTCTTACCCTTCGGAGTTCTCTCAAGTCAAATGATGAATTACAAAGGGATGGTATTATGCATGAAGACAATCGAAGATCATACAACACACCACCACCTCCTACAATCGATTCATCTAGAAGCAGATCACAGAAGATGTTTGATTCTAGTCCAATGACAGTGAGTCAATATTTTGGCTGTTGCAATGCACTAAAGATTAGTTGCTTTTACCTTAAACTTTCTCATCAGACATGTAAAACAGTGTTAAGAAGATACATAGCATACTTGTTAGCTGGAAACCATGATACGTATTGTTCATCAACTAGTTTGCGTCCTAGTGAGCTTTCGATCAAAGACTAATCTTAGGTCATGGAATTTTCTTTTATCCATGGAACATTTCTTGTAATCAAGGTTAACTTGGAAATTTCTTATCATGACTGTATAGATATGGCATACATTCTTTAAGATAACTATGAGTTAGTACTTTGGATATTTGTGGATTCCACTTTGTGTCTATTTTTGGGTAAGTATGGTCTATTTTTGTGTCTATTTTTGGATGTTGGTTTATGATATTAGACGCCTAAAAGCTGTAGCCAGCATGGCAAAACAATATAAATAAATGAAGAGAAAATTCTCAAAAACAATAGTTACCTGGTAAGCAAGCCTACAAATGAATATGCTTTGATCCTCATGATGTATGGTACGTCTACTTAGCATTCTTTTTTCCAGTGTGCAATTGTATAGCTCTCTTTTTAGGCCATATTAAATTACTGATGAAGCAAAAACATGAGTAATTATTAAATACCAAATAAAAAGTATTGTTTTGATGAAGTGAATGTCAAAAAAATTTGGATAAAAATTGTTTCCAACTTAAAATTGTGGAGTCAATCTCTTTGATAATTCTGGCTTGGTCAAATATGTTCTTGTCGACAGATTATCTTTCTTGCAAGCATGTGTTCTATGTTACTCATGATTAGCACCTTACATAATAGGAAACTTCCGAAGGAAGCTCAGAATCTTCTGATGATACTGGCGGGCAACCTTGCCATCAGTGCAGAAGAAATGATAGAGACAGGGTGATTTGGTGCCTTAAATGTGATAGGAGAGGATATTGTGATATCTGCATTTCAACATGGTAGTCAGAACCTTCTTTCAGGAGAATTTTTTTTTTCTGAAATGAAATGTTACTAGCCTAACCATTAAGTTCTGATCTATCAGGTACTCTGACATCCCAGTGGAAGAAATTCAGAGGGTTTGTCCAGCATGTCGTGGTAGTTGCAGTTGCAAGGTGTGTTTACGAGGAGATAATTTGATAAAGGTATAGGTCTTTTTGCTGATGCTGCTATTCATAAGTTCTTCCACTCTGTAAAATATAGCATTCTCCAGAAGCAGACGTTACTTCTCACAAGAATGCAATCTTATCTAAGTGCAGGCAAAGATACGGGAGATACCTATACAAGACAAATTGCAGTATCTTTACTGCTTATTATCTGCTGTGCTTCCTGTTGTTAATCAGATCCATCATGAGCAGAGTGCTGAGGTTGAGCTGGAAAAGAGGCTACATGGTCAGATGTTTGGGTTGTTTTAGTTAGATCTGGTGTCCATTTTTCTACATCTTATGTCTGACAAACCTCAGTATTTCACATCTTTTTTTGCAGGAAATATAGATCTTGCCAGGACCAAATTGCATGCAGATGAGCAGATGTGCTGGTACTGTTAACAACATTGGGTTTATTTGCTTTTATTCTTTTCTTAGAGATCCAATCTGCTTGATTGATGTGTACGTGTTCCTAGGTATACCAATGCACTTTGTGTATGTACAGACAACTGTTTAATATTTCCTTATTTTCTCTGCAGTAATTTTTGCAGGATCCCTGTAATCGATTACCATAGACATTGTCCAAATTGCTTGTATGATCTTTGTCTTAGCTGCTGCAAAGACATTAGAGAAGCATCCAGGCTTGTTGTTGAGGTAAAGATGGAAAATCAGATAGCAGGTGAAAGTAATGACAGAGAATGTGCATTGGAGCAAGTTGAATTATCTAATGTCCAACTAAATTTGCT
This sequence comes from Coffea eugenioides, assembly GCF_003713205.1. Taxonomy (NCBI): domain Eukaryota; kingdom Viridiplantae; phylum Streptophyta; class Magnoliopsida; order Gentianales; family Rubiaceae; genus Coffea; species Coffea eugenioides. The sequence continues at coordinate 12,402,019 of NC_040036.1, read as the reverse complement.
TAGAAAGTACTCTGGTTGGAGAGCTCAGAGGGAGGGCAACATTCGATGTCCACCACGGGAGTATGGGGGATGTGGTTGCTCGTCATTAGTACTAAAGCGCATCTTCAAGATGAACTGGGTTGCTAAACTGGTAAAAAATGCTGAAGAAATGGTTGGTGGATGTAGAGTTGATGATTCTGGCAGTGAGGAAAGAACGGGATTTGATCTCAGGCTTTTCCAGGCTGCACATAGAGAGAATGATAGCGACAACTGTCTATACCATCCATCAGCCCAAGATATCAAGACTGAAGGGATTGGGGACTTCAGAATCCACTGGAGTCGAGGAGAGCCTGTTATTGTTAAGGAAGTTTGTGATACTTCCTCAATGACAATTTGGGATCCCGAGGTTCTACTGAGAGGAATTAGAGAGACTGCAGAAGAGAAACTTAAGGATGCAAATAGAACTGTAAAGGCAATTGACTGTTTTAATTGGACTGAGGTAAATTTCCAGTGAATTAAGCTGCAAATTAACAGCAATAAAACTCCATTCCTCCCCCCCCCCCCCCTGGCAGCAAATAAAAAAGTCATCTATACTTCCATTTATGGGTTTCTCTTCTCCACATTTTGCATGTCCCTCGCTTATGGATCAATATAATAACAGGTTGATATTGAACTGAGTCAGTTCATTAAAGGATACTCAGAGGGTAGATTTCATGAAAATGGTCGACCAGAAATGTTAAAGTTGAAGGATTGGCCGTCTCCAAGTTCTTCAGAAGAGTTTTTAATGTACCAGAGACCTGACTTTATAATTAAGCTTCCCTTGCTAGAATTTATCCATTCGAAGTGGGGGCTTCTAAATGTTGCAGCAAAATTGCCTCATTATTCATTGCAGAATGAGGTAGGCCCTAAAATTCAGATTTCATATGGAACATGCAAAGAACTCGATAGAGGTGATTCTGTGGAGAAGCTTCGGCTTAATATGCGTGATGTGGTAAGTGCTATATATTGCATGCTTCCTGCTTTAAGTATCTAGTTCCATTTGAGAACTGTTTCCGATTTTCCGTTGGGGTGGGTGTGGAGTTGTATATTTTTAGGGCTTGTTATCATTGGATTATTTCAGCTGATTTTATATTCTATTTTTTTATAATCAGTTTTTTTTTTTTAAAGGTTCTTGTTTGCTTTTGCATCTAATAGTAAAAAAAGCTAAAAGTTAGAATCCAGCCAAGAGTAGCTTTAGTCGATTCTGATTATTTTCAATATTTGCTTTCCATACTCAGACTTCACAAAATCTTCAGCAAACTAGAACAAGCTGTTAGATGATTGCGTTGTATATGACTTGTATTGTAAAAATTTAGTACACAGACAAATTATGATCCAATTATTTACTTTGTTTTTGGTTTTGTGACTTACAAGAAAATATTATTTATTAAGTCCTTGTTTTGTTATTTTATCTTTTCCTTTTGGTGGGGCAAAGGATGCGTGGTTTGCTCTTAACTCCTATTGCTTGGTGTGTCAATGTTGTCGATTGATCAATGATTTGGATTACCATTCCCCTACTTTAATTAGGTCTTCCTACTGGTACATGTAAGTGATGCTAAACTAGAAGGCCGTGAGAGAACAAAGGTTGAGAAGGTACAGAAGACCGTTGCAGATTCTGAGACAAGAGAACCATCAGGTGATCCACAAATGAGCTTGAATGGTGATTCTCTGAAATCATTGACCAGTGGACAGGATAGACTGGATGAAAATCAAGATATTTTAGATCCTGATAATTATGAGGCTGTCAGGGATCAACACACTAAAGCTGCTTCTCCAACAGAAGAGGAAACAGTCAGTGGTGAGGATCTGAATGTATCTAGTGATAATAACTGTGAAAGTTCTCAACCAGGAGCACTTTGGGATGTTTTCCGCCGACAAGATGTTCCAAAGCTGATTGAGTATTTGAAAGTTCATAAGGAGTTTGAAACGCCTGACAGGGATGGGTTAGAAAATGACTTTGTGAGTTCTTTTTCCTTTTATGTTTTTGTCATTAACTTCTGAAGCTTGATAATGAAATTCACATTGCCTAAATACACATTGCTAAATCCACTACACTGGTCTCAGGTGCGGCATCCTCTTTATGATGGCACAATTTTTTTGAATAGTTATCACAAGCAAAAACTAAAGGAGGAGATTGGTGAGTCTTACACTGAGATGTTATTTTTAATTTTCTATGTCTGTTTACTGTAGGCAATAGCATCAAGTATCTACCTAAGTAGCTTACTTGTATACTTTCTTTGAACTACAGAGTTTCACTATGTCTGAGCATTTTTATTTTGGTTCTCTTTCTTTGAAGTTATCTCTCTTTCCAAGGTTTGAATAGTTTGTTTTACCACGTTGAAGTCCTCAAAAGCTTTTTTTTGGAGCTGGTATTTCTCTCAGGTTATATTAGTTTTGTTCTTTCCTCATTTTTTTTTTCTTTTTTTTTCTTTCTTCTTGGCATGAAATTTGGAAATGGTATAACAAGTCTGCCTTGTCAATGACCAATCTTTCTGGTGAACTAATATGTGAAATAAATTCTTGCTTATTCTCCATTGAAGGGAATGACAAAGTCTTTGTTCCATTTAAAATGGAATGTTGGCAGCATTTTTAGACTTGTGACATATATTTAGTCTTGGACAATAAAGAGTTCTTCTAAAAAGTTTGGTTCCTAGTCATTTCTTAGTAATTTCTTGTGATATTTAGTGTTTGATTTGGACCATTATCTCCTCTTTCAATATCTCTCTGTGTCTTTGTTTGGGTTTGTTGGTATAGGATAATTTAAGGAATTATTAAATCCTTTCTCAGGAATAGAACCCTGGTCATTTGAACAGCATATGGGGGAGGCTGTCTTCATCCCAGCTGGTTGTCCTTTCCAAGTGAAAAATCTTCAGGTGAGACTAATCAAAATTTTATTTTTTTATTAATGAACCCAATTTCTTCAGGTGGATTGTAAAGAAAAGATAAGAATGTCTTTTGCTTTGGCTCAAGCCAAGCTGATGCTTAGTTGATATTCATGTCATGTTAACGTAACTTCCCAATTGTGTCATGAGATTATGTCCCTGGTATCATGACTACTCTTTTGTCCTGCCTGAACGCATCTCTAAGCTCCAGAGGAAATAGGACTTGCTATTAGTTTGTCCCTGTTCATGTCAATCATTATATCTCTTGGTAGTGATTCTCATTCTTTTAGCATTTCCTACAACTTGAACAAGAAGCACAAGCGGTGCTTGATGTTATGTTTTGCACTCAATGTACTTACTATAATCCCAGTTAGCTTTAGAAGGTTTTCCCATAGAATTTTTCTTGAGAACACCTATCAACAAGTTGAATTCTACTATTATTTCTTTTTGCAAAAATAGTGTTGAAGTGGTTTGGTGTTTTAAGAGTCTCTAGACAACTTTCAAAGCAGACCTTTTGCCTCAAAGACATTTTGTGACAACCTAAGAAGGTTGGTCTGCTGAGGTTACTCGTGTGTAGCATAGCAGTAAGCAAGCATATTTGAAGATTTTCCAATAAGCACCATTTTGAAACCTCGCCTCTTGGTGGAAGGTTGTGATTTTCCCAGTTTGGTGTGGCTGTCTTAGATGCTATGAGCTGCAGCACAATCTCAGCAGCAAGGAAAGAGCTTTAAAGAACTTCATGTGATTGATTTCTCTTGTTCGTTTGTCTTAAAATGGTTGTTTGGGTGAATTAAATTTCCCTTTCATAATCCTTCACTTTGTAAATTTGCAGTCCACAGTTCAGTTGGGTCTTGATTTCCTTTCTCCAGAAAGTCTAAGAGAGGCCCTTAAGTTGGCTGAAGAAATCCGTGGCCTTCCCAGTGACCATGATGCTAAGCTTCAAATACTGGAGGTAGCCGAGGAGATTTACTTCTGGTTTCCAGTGCATCTGCTTTACAGAGTCTTTCATGTGTATCGTGGTGCTTTCTCTTATACTATACCATGATGCAGGTGGGAAAGATATCATTATATGCTGCAAGCTGGGCCATTAAAGAAGTTCAGAAGTTGGTTCTTGATCCAAAGTAAGCCAATTTAAGACGTGTACTCTTTTAAGTTCTGATATTTTTGCCCCTTCATTTTAGCATACACAATTGTACATGATTTACTAGTGTAGCTACATGCTCCTTTGTGGAATCTGACATACTTTTGCTCTCTGAGCACGAATGGTCATTGATTTTTCTCCAGCTAGCCAAAATTTAGAACCATAATTAGATGTGTCCTTTCTTGATGAAATTGCTACCTGGATTGTCTGATGGCAACCAAGAACTGTAGCTTCCCCTCCTCTGGCCTCTCCCATGGCTTTTGTTTGAAGAAAATTTAATAAATCAAGAAATCAAGAGTGAAAAAGACGTGGGATTTTGTACTTTCTCCTCCTTTCTGCCGGTGGTTCATTGGGACTTTATGTTTTCTGTATTGCAGACTCGGTCCTGAGCTTGGGTTTGAAGATCCAAATTTAACTGCATTGGTGTCAAAAAATTTGGAAGAGATGGTTAAGAGGAGACAGATCTCTTGTGTGTAAATTAGTGTACGATTTTAATGTACAAGAGCAGCTAGGGAGTAATTACTCCAATACTTTTGTAGATAGTTGTGTGTATGTAGATCTTTTTGCTCCTAATTATGAAGCTCCCGGCTTTTGAAGCTTCTGGTATCCCACAGCATAAAAAGGTACTCGAGTGCCAAATAGTGTTGCCTACAACCTTGAAATGTATAATCTTGACCGAGTCAGTTTTGGACTGGCATAAATATGTATTAGCTTTTTTGAGTGAATATCATGAATTTAAAGGCCCAAGGTGGTCTATATTGTTCTAGGCCTTGTATACTATTGTGGGAAGGGAAAAATATGATATCTAATATTACAAGCAGGTTTTATGTCAATCATTTGATTTGTGAACTAAACATGCCTGGAAGTGAAATTGACTGACTTCTTCAGGAATGCTGGCAAAGAAGCACCAAACTAACACGTCAAGTTTTGCTTTAGTTTCAAGGTTCCTGGATCCTTTGTAGGACTATAGAGTAGTAGTCTCTGTTAGTGTGCGCTGTAGGTGTATTAGCCGAGTCCTGTAAAATTTGAAACTTTACTCCCAAGTGTTCGTCATATGGTCTGTGAACGAGCATTAAGTAGGCTTTGAACTTTGGGCATTGGTGGGAAGTCATCTAGTAAATATGAGTCGTTCTGTTTAAATAATAATGTAGGTCGGCTATTAGTGTGAACAGTACTATTGATTAACTTAACATAATATTGTTTGGATTCAATAACCTAACATTGTTCGGATTGTAGCTTTTCGCAGAAAAATTTTTCACATTTTTTGCGCGCACATTTTTGGATCATTTTTTTACTTCACATATATCAAATCGTTACAATATTTTTTTTTTTTTACAAAAAATTTTAAAAATAACAATCCAGAACTGATCACCATAGGCCATTACAAATTGATTCGATTGGCAAGAACGGATCATTTCTTTACAAAAGGTTGTCTGTTCGAATCTCATTGTCAATGTGAGAGTTATGTTGATGGACGATTTGTAAGAATTTTGTAAGCGATCGATCTATGGTTTCGGTGGTACGTCTTGACTCGTGGTGATGATTGAAGTTAAATTCACTCAAAACTTTTTTTTTTACCAAAAAAATAAAAACTGGTCACCCTAACGAGTTGTGACAAATTAAAGGGGGGAAAAAAGGCAATGTCTCAGGCTCTCAGCTCATCTGGACACTGGACAAAGAAAAGACAGAAAATCATTGACCTGCTTTATCCTTGTTCCACTGAGCAAAGTACATACAACTCGTCAACAAAAGTTCCGGATGATCTGCCTACATCTAAGATGCTCCTCTAAGCCATTATGAGGCATTGCGAATGTGCATGGTTCCCTGTATGCTCTACCGCTTCTATGTTTTCTTCTCGGTTTAATGGATACTACTTTATAACTTTACAAGGGGAAAAGATAGAGGAAAAAGAGAGAATCCGAAAATAGCTGTCTGCCAATATAATAAGAGGTCGGAAGTTTTGACCAAACTAGTGAATTATGCGCGTCAGATCATACTTTTACAGATTTTAACCTGCCAAGTGCCTAGAAAATAAAATATAACTAGTTATGATAAATAGAAGAATCAGATATCTATTATACCTAAAAAGATCGTGTATTCGAATTTTACTATCCATGTTAAGATTGTATTAATAAACAATCTGTAAGAATCTTATAAATGATGTATGATTTCGAGAGCATCGCTTCAACCATGATAGTGATCAAAATCTCCAAAATTTTTCTATCAAAAACAAACTATTGCGCCGAGAGAGCCGGTTTGAGTAGAGGGAACTAAGGAGGATGGAGCGGGGAGTGCGGACAAAGAAACCAGCTTGTAACCACACATGAATCACCGACCTATTGGCAGAAGCCACCAACAATCTTGTACATAAAATGCCTTTTTGGCGGCGGCATTTGTCCTAAATCCTTGAGACTCTTATTTTAAGTAACACATTAACATTGCAATTTTGCTGAGAATGGTCCCCCTCTGCACCCTCTGCCACTGGAATTCGTCATTGCAAGATTCTGATCAAGGCTTACAAGCACGAGAGATAAAAACTACCCATTTATTATCTTGGAGATTCAATAGCCAAAGAAAGCAAGAAAATACAAGAAAAGTCGTGGAATTTCTTCAAGAATCTCGAAAATTTGATAGCAGAATAATTGTCTCCCAAGACAACTAACAAGAATTGTGATAGCGATAGTTGCCTCTCCATCAAAATGCTAAATATGATACACTTGGAGTATAAGCGCAAATGTTGATCTATTAGATGCAGCTCTTTGAAGCAATTATTTGGTCAATTGAACAGTACCAAGTAAATAAGACCATATTGTGATAGTGATAGTTAGCGCTCCATTTCATTAGAAAATCAGAAAAAATCATTACCACTTCTGACTTTGCATTCTGGTTTCTTGTGGCCACCCTATGCAATTTGCTTGATCTTTTCATGAACAAAAATGATTGCTCTGTCCTACAACGTCAATGTAAAGCATTGATGATTTAGTGGTCATAGTGGCACCAGATTTCTACTAACAAAGATTTAAAAATTAACAAACAATCTTCACCAGGCAAAGACATGCACAAGTGAGTTTTAAATCCTCCAATGATTGATCATAGTTTACATGTTGGGTTGACAGCACTGATCAATCATGAAGTTCCCAACACTAAAAAAGAAGACCTCTCCATATGATAGATTATTAGATTCTTGGACTGAAAGTTTGCACAATGTCTGCCAGTCACATAAGCCTAAGCCTCGTGCATGAGAAATCTAAGGTTGTGTTTGGATTGCATTTTTCGTCATTTTTCATGGAAAAATTACTGTAGCAATTTGATATATGTGAGGGAAAAAGGTGATAGGGAAATGTGATCACGGAAAACGATAATATTTTCCGACGGAAACAAGCAATCCAAGCATGGACGCATATTTATTGGATTACAATTATGATATTCATCAGAATTTTAATATTATGATCAAGTTTATTAGTGCTTTTTAGATTTTTGGTATGAGTTGATTTTCAGATCTATTATGTATCTGTGTCATAATTGCTATCATTAGTACAGATATTGGAACGAAATTATGCTTTTTTATTTTTTATTTTTAAAAAAGATGTCATTTTCGGACAGTTAGATGATTAAGCATATGGCGCTATCAGCATATTAGACCAGGTAGGTGAGATGTACCATGTTTGTTAACATACGTAAAAATTGGGCAATATGATTAATCCCGATTTGTAAAGGAATCAAGTAGCAACCCTACACATACTTGGTTTTACCCATGCTTGTATTTGCTATTTTTTACCGTAAAAAGATGGTTTAAATTTTTTTAGACTTGGTTCCTAGGAGGCAAATACTAGATATTTTATCTTTCACTGTTGAATTGCCATTTTTCTCCAAAAGATTTTTATTTTTTCTGTAAACACAATTTTCAATCACTTTTTTTACCTCACATATATCGTATCGCTACAGCAGCACATTTCTCTGAAAAAAAAAAAAACTTCGAAAAATAACAATGCAAAAGGGCAATTGTTAGCTTCTTGCGTGTAATGACATGAATCAATAATTATAATGTATTTTGTGAGCACACAGTTGTGAATGCTAGATATTTTATCTTTCACTGTCAAACTCTACCAATTTAAATTTCAAGCGTGGGAGTGACATGAAGGTTTTCACTTTCATTGAGTGAAGAAATTGATGTTTTGTCGATATTTTTTTTTTTTGAAAAAAAAAAAAAGGAAGAGTAGGCAAAGACATTCAGACCTACAAAACCTTACTGTTTTCTTAGAGTAACACTAGGAGTGAGTGATGATGGAAAAATACTTCTCCTATTTAACAACTATTTTAAAGTAACCATCAAATATGCTGTTTTACTTCTTTTCTCTGTTTCATTTTGCCTGGTTTCAAACATGAAAGACGTAGCATACTTTCCCTAATAACACAGCCAATATCCTTCATTCGTCCAGATGAACAATTTGATCAGTCTGAAATTCTCTATATTTGTCAAAGAAATTTTAGTTAACAGTAGCTATCTAAATAAAGCCTTCACAAACAAGAAGCACTCGTTACCATTCAACAGATTAAAAATAGACGTCAACCACCGGTTTACTTGTAAAATGATTGAAAATAATAGGTTGCGTCTCGTGTTTATCACATTAAAATACAATATGGGGAAAAAAAAAACTGGCTAAAATTTACTAATATGTTAGTTTTTTCTCTTACTAATCTTTTTTCCTTTCTGGGATCAATACTAAATGCATTAACTAATAAATATTGAGGTTGAAGGAAGTTGGACAAAAGAATTTTCTAATACGTGCAATTGACTACAGAAACATAATTGTATGTTCCCTTCTTAGAAGGAGTGGAAGTAAAATGACAGCTGATGAAATTTCTTAGATGTGGAAATCATATTGCTGATTTATGCGATTTTTTCCTCCCTTGGCAATAATAGAAATTTCCCGGTGACTAACTGTATATAAGATAAGATGAACTGACTCTTCTGCGAATATATGTATATATCTTGACTTGATCTTTTTACAGTCCTCATCATGCATGGAAAAATCAACTCTCAAACACTTACTAATGCCCAAAAAAAAAAATTTCACTTGTGGTCGCATCTTTTTTTAGATCCATCTTCCCAAGAAAACCGAAATGAAGAGAAAAATTTATATAGCCTGATTGGATTGTTATTTTTAAAATTTTTTGTAGAAAATTATACTATAACGATGTGACGTAAAAAAGTGATTAAAAAATTTGTTTACGAACAGAGTAAATTTTATATATACTGACAGTTTATACACTGTGACGGTTGGATGCACGACACATATGCAAACTTTGATTTTTAAATTTAAATTTAAATTATGTGTCATGTATACAATAATAAAAGTGTATGCACTATCAAGTATGGAAGATTACCTAACGTAAAAATTTTTAAAAAATAAATGACAATCCGAATAAAGCTGCGTGGCTAGGCTCTCAAAAAGAGGACAAAAGAAAATTGCTACGTGGCTGCAACAACCAAGTAGGCCAAATCAAGGCGCGCTCCTTCAAGTGCCAAGCACACAACGATTTATTGACCAGTAGAGCAATGGTTGATAATTGGTGGTCAGGAACAAGAGATATTTTTATACAAAATCATCAAATTGGAAAAACATCAAAAGCCGACACAAATTTTCTGATGGACTTTTTTTTTGGTCATTTAAAATAACGAATTTTTTTTTAAACCAAGCCCTCTCAAAATTGTTGAAGTTTCATCCTCCGAACAAGTAAGCAAGTTAAATTACGCAGGGAAAATTTTATTTGCATAGACTCCGTTGTTGAATAACGAGAAAATGCACGTATGTGATATATTGATGAGCTTTATCCTTATATCATTGGTGTATATATATATATATAACCCTCTTATCCTTCTTTATACCTTTCCTAGAAAAATGATCAGTTTCATCTCCAAATTTTTTTACTAGTACAGATTTACTTTCTAACTTTTGTTTTTAGCCAATTAAAACATGAACTTATTTTGCAGTTTCAATTGAGAACTTCCGTGATGACGTTACCGCTTAAAGCCGATTTGACTCTTAGTTGATTAATTAAACAGGGGTATTTTGGAAAATATTACTCACCAAATCAAGTAAATTGTGTAAAAACTCACAAAATTAAACTTTAAACAAAATTTATCTGGTATTTTTTTTACACAATTTAAAAGTTTTATCTGGTATTTTTCAAAGAATTAGCCAATTAATGTGTTTGGATAGCAAATTATTTTCACAAATTTATCTACTTTAATCATAAACACATTTTTAATCACTTTTTTACCTCACATATGCCATATCAAACAGTGTTACATTAATTTTTTTTAAAAAAATTATCTCAAATAATCTCCCATCCAAACATGTTAATATTTTGATCCAAAAAAAAAGAAAAGAAAAAAAAGATTAAAAAGTGATGCTCAAAAACTGTTCTGAAGGAAAAAAAAATTTACCGTTCTTCCCGTTATATTTGCCCTTTACCTCTTATTCAAGCATCAAATTCAAAGTGCCATTTTCATCGATGCGGTAAAAAATATCTCTATCAAATCTGCTCGGAGGAATTCATCCCATTCCTCCGAGCACCATAACTTTTTGCCCAGACTCGCAGTAAAAACAAAAACAGTCGACAATGTGCTCCCGCCCCCATCAATCATTGTCTGAACACGCACACACACACAGTTCTACTCCTCTCTCTTTCCCACCTTCTCTACAAAATTAAATGATAATATGACAAAATAAATAGTATATAATCACTGGCACCGCTCCTCCTCAAGAATAAATTAAAACCAGAATATATTTTTTTAATTATTCCTTCGTTTTTCTTCCCCCCTACATTTTGTTCCTTGAGGAGGAGGTCCACGTTCTTTCTAGTCTTTTGCCGTGTTCTGAAGCTGAAACTTTCTCTGCAATAATCTGTTTTGAATTTTCATCACTTTTCCGGTTAGGATTTCAGTAATAAATCAGCTCTAAAATTCTAGGGAGTATATATACTTGTATACATACACGTTACGTGTAAGTTTCGTATATATACTTTTCCCTTCTCCCCCAATCTCCGCCGCACCGACTAAATTCAGCTCTTCATCAGCTGCAGCAGCAGCAACAGTGGCGTGCACGACGACGCCGTTTCGATCACCGATCTCGTCGTCCTCCGAGAAATGGCCAAGCGCGGATATAAATTGCGTATCCTTTTTTGTTTTTTGGCTTATAATTTTCGAGTGTGGATGACGTCTACTTTTAGCTTTATTCCTAAATTCGCTGTGTTTTTAGGGTTTTTTTAGTTCCTTTTTAATCTCAAGTAAGTTAATAATAAAGTTCACCAATTTTGTTTAATGCTGTGTGCTACATTTTCTTTATTAGCTACGATTTTTTTTTTTCAGTTTAATCGCCCTTTTTTTATTTTCTTTTGTAGAATTAGAAGTTAGCTATAGCAGATTAATTTTAAATGAGAATACATGACTCTAAGTTAAGCCAGAGATCTTTTGGATTTTATTTTATTTTATTTGGTAAGTTGTATGTTCTTGACTAAAATGATTAAAAAGAGGAGTTTGTGGCGCATTCGGGGAATGTAAATTGTTTAAGGATTGGGAGGAAGAACTTTCGGCAATTTATAACAGGTGGAGATGATCAAGTGGTCAATCTTTGGTCAATTGGCAATCCTGCACCTTTATCGGTTAGTTCAAGACTCGCTTTTTACAGAGTGTACTTGCAGTTTCTTTAGAATGAGACCTGAACAGCTAATAGGGATTGTATCATGTTGCGAATATGAAACAAAAAATGAGCTGTGAAAAGATAAGTTTCTTCCAAGTTCATGTCTTGAATACCGATTGACTGATATTGGAGCCGAATCGGGCCCCCTTTTCAACCTTTTTCTGGGGAAAAAGGCGCTTACTCTGATGTTTTTGTATAACTTTTGGTGCGTTATTAAGTTGAAAGGTCATTTAGATTTGTCACTACGTGTACTATATGTAGTTGTAGTTTTCAGATTCTTATAGTCACGTTCAGAACATACTCATTTGCAATCATTTTATGACTCTTGCTTATGATATCGTGTCGTGATCTATTTATGCTTCATACTGGGTGTCACATACTATGATTCAGCAATAAGAAAATTTGTAGTCTTTTACTTAGTTCATAGGATGTCTGACATGCGGTTGGAATAAAATCAGATATGCATGCGTCTTTCTGTTTCAGAAGAGAAGAGATGTTGTTGGTCTGTAGTACTTTACTCAAGCAGTAACTTGAAGTGCTAACTGCTTTGGAATTGTTGGTGATGTGTGTGCTATGTGCTTTGTGTTCTGTAATCATTGAATTGGCAAATGAAATTTAACATTGCCCGCTGGAGTTGCTCTATGCATGATCATCTTCTTTTCATTGTCTACTAGGAATATTCCTCTCAGGCTTAATTAATGCTCTAATTAATATGTCTATGTTGCTTCATTTCGCCTAATATTATCACATGATGCAGGTTTTTCAGTATTCCTTTCTGTTTGTTGTTTTTAGAAGTATTCAACTTATAGCAGTATGTGAAAAGATGGGTGGATTAGTCTAGTTTGGATTCCGCTTGTTGAATGTAGTCATTGTATAGTTTCTTTATCTCTTAAATTATTGTGTACAATTAATTGAAGTTATACTCTTCCTAAACCATGCAGAGTCTTTCTGGTCACTCAAGTCCAGTTGAATCTGTAGCTTTTGATTCTTCGGAGATCTTGGTGGTTGCCGGAGCATCATCTGGTGTAATTAAATTGTGGGACCTTGAAGAAACAAAGAGTATGTTGATTACCTTTTCTAGCTTGCTTTTTACCCTAAGTTTGCATCTGATGAGTAATTAGTGGTTTGGCTATTTATTTTCCGTGCTAGTGGACTCAACTTGGTTCTTGTATTTGAGCTAGCAAAGATGGAATTTTTAACCTTATGACCTAATCTAGATTTAGTAGTATTTCATTAACTCCTTCAGATCGTGTTTTATAAAGTGGTTTGTTGATCTAGGAATCCTATTTATTGCTGTCATAATACTCAAGAGACCTAATTAATGATGCTTTTCAAATTGAACTTCAAATACTTATGGTTACCATTAGTAATTGTTTGACTATAAATATCATCCTTGTCATTGAAGATGGTGTTTCCCATTTCTTGCTGTTGCAATACTCAAGAAACCTAATTAATGATGTTTTCAGAATTGAACTTCAAACATGTAAACCTAGCACCATTTATTGTCAACTAAAAAAATGACAAACAGGCTACTGATTTACATGTCTGGAGAGAAAACAAGCCACTTGCTTGACATGAAAGCCTTGGGACATCACCCTAAAAATACTTGATGTCTGATTGTAATGTCTCCTGCCATCCATATTGCATTTTATGCTTTTTTCCAGATTGTTCCCATATGCCTTGTAGCATCTGGTATTGTGCTCCATAAGTGTTCAAGAAGGATTTTGTGTTGCTATAGCCAGAAATGAATGCATGGATACACAACCGGCTCATTTTTCTGGAAATGTACTTATCAGAAAGACCGGCAGCTACCAATCTAGTGGACTCTGAAGTGCAGTCATGCTGGTCTTTAGCCGAAACAATATGGGCAATAACCAGCATGCTGCCTTGAGATCTGCTGATAAATTTCTGTGACCATAAAGATGGGCATCCGTTCCATTTTGGTGTGGTAGAGTAACTAGTGACGCGTAGAAAGCAGTTGTAATAAGTTGTTTGCAGCTTCATAAGTTTAGATATTTAATTATTTTGCTGGAACTATTATCCTGTTGTCGGTCTTGCTTATTTTAAGTGTCTTAAATATATGCAGCTTGGTCTCTAATCTAGTTACTAATATTCTTGAAGTGTAGTGGTTCGCACTCTTTCTGGACACAGATCCTATTGCACTGCTGTGGAATTCCATCCATTTGGTGAATTTTTTGCATCTGGTTCCATGGACACTAATCTAAAGATATGGGATATCAGAAAGAAAGGATGCATTCATACATATAAGGGTCATACTCGAGGAATTAGCACTATAAGGTTTACTCCTGATGGCCGATGGGTGGTTTCTGGTGGATTTGATAATGTTGTAAAGGTGTGACTAAAGCTTTTTTACAGGTTGTATCTGCTTTCTTTATCTTTTGCTTGGTCATGAATTCTTTACTTTCGGTCAGATATGGGACCTGACAGCTGGAAAACTCTTGCATGATTTCAAGTTTCATGAAGGACATATCCGATCAATAGACTTCCATCCACTTGAATTTCTTCTGGCTACAGGTGAACATGCACAGCATGCATGTCTTGGAAGAAATTGTTCTTCTATGTTTTGTCTAAAAGTTTCCTAAGTTACATCTCTATTTCTATGAGTACATATATCTTCCAATCATTTGAGGCTGGTAGACCATCGTCTTACTTGTCAGCCCTTTATTTGCTTTATATGGATTTTGCAGTTTATCCCATTTGTGATAAGTTTGGGCCATGATTGATTTGAATTGCCTTTTTTTTGGCGATTATTTGCATAGTATTGTTTTACTAGTAGTATAATATATTTTCTCAGGCTCAGCGGATCGAACTGTTAAGTTTTGGGATTTGGAAACTTTTGAAATGATTGGGTCTGCCAGGCGTGAGGTAAGCTTGCATTTTTGCAGTGACAGATATTCTTGCCTCACTTATTTAGCACCTTGTTATTTTTCCATGTTTTTTTGTCTGGTGTCCTTTGAACTATTATCATTTATGATACTATAGGACTGAAAACTTTAATTTATCTAAGAAGAAAACAAAAGAGGAATATGAGAGGGTTTATTTACTCATAAAAATGCTGAGTAATATGTTAGAACTATTGTTACTTGTCTCGTTGGGTTCCTCTATTTTTGGCTACCCTTAGCTTTTTCTCTCAGTTTCCTGCAGCACTTAAAGCAGAAATTGCTTCAAGAACCAGGTCTAAGGCCTCTGATCATCTGCTTCTTGACTTCATATCTCAGTTTCTGGAATAATTAATGATTTGGCAGCAGAATAGGAGAGTACTTTATGAAGAGTATTATGCTTTGGTCGACATTTTATGATAGTCAACTAAATTAAATGATTGCTGACACCCTTGGATTTATAGAAAGGCAGATGCTTATATGACTCATAATGGGTGTGTACATGTTCATTCTAAATATCTGTAGTGACCAGAGGTTCTCAGCCGTAGTTCTGGCTGTTATATCCCTTTCCTCATGAAGTTCTGGTTGGCACTTTATTTTTGTTTCTGTTGTACATGTAAATTGGTAATGACTTGATGAACAGGCTTATCTTTTGGTGCTTTGTTTCCTAAGATTCAGTCTTATTGAAGTGCTGGGTAGGGCCGCCAGTTTTTGTTCAGTGGTTAGATTTGGTATGCTGATGTAATTACAAAACGTGCCACAAATTTACCAATCCTAACTGAAGTGATAAACTCCATGACCCTTTCTGAGAGTGCATGAAAGTGATCCTGTGTTGAGTATAATTGCAATTAGATGTGAAATTGCTTGGGCAAGAGCAGCACCATTACTAAATTGCCAACAAGAATTGGTAAATTTGACGGGATGGTTCTCATTGTACTCTGTTAGGTTGAAAAAAATGCATGATGTGTCTAAAACGCATCAACTTCTTAGAATTAATTGAACTTTTTAGGCATGCTGTTGTAATTATTGCCTACCATTTTTCTTTACTTGTAGTCCATTACATCTCTCTTCTCTTTTCTTTTTTCTTTTTCATGTTAGATGGTGTATATGCCTTTGATTTATGCTTGATGTCAATCGAAGTGGTACCCTTGAGACAGTACTTTTTCAATCAAAAAATAACAATTCTTTTGTCCCTCAGACTGCTGGAGTTCGATCCATAACGTTTCACCCTGATGGAAGAACGCTATTCTGTGGATTGGATGATAGTTTGAAGGTTTAGCTCTATCCTGTGGAATTTTCTAATATCTTTTACGGTTAGCAAAGAAATTTTTCTCATTTTTTTATTTTGGTTTGACAAGGTGTATTCATGGGAGCCAGTAATTTGTCATGACTCTGTTGATATGGGATGGTCAACACTAGGTGATATGTGCGTCCATGATGGTAAACTCTTGGGTGGTGCATATTTTCAGAACTCTGTTGGAGTTTGGGTAGCTGATATTTCGGTAAATAATTTATTTCTTTCGTTCTAATCTATTCAACAAATTACTTTGTCTAATCATCTGCCATTCTATTTCAATGGTTGTTGCTGATTTGCTACATCATGCTTTATGTTTGGGGTTATGTACCTGACATTTTTTTGGGATTACATATTGTATATAGATGATGTTTAATGATACGGTAGTTTACTTTTCCTGTCAGCTTATTGAGCCATATGGTGGGGGTGCGATACCTGAGCTGAATGGCCCACCTGAGCAGAAATATGAAGTTCAAGAAAATCCTTCTGAGAAATCCGTAAGCCATAGGAGGTCCAATTCAAATTTCCGCAGCATGTCACCAGATATTGATTCTAAAGACATTAAGAATATCTATGTGGATAGTAAGTTGATCTCTCAGCAACCAATGACTGACCATTTTGTGTTTGATCCATTTTCATGCTTAATAAATGAGTGATGTTTTTTTATCTGAAAATTGCTAGTTCATATTCTTTGACCATGTTATGTTTGATTGGGTTTTTCTTTTGGCTGGAGTTTGGTGCTCAATTGCAAGCATGGAGATTATGCAGAACTTGGTTCTGTTGTTCATTATTGTTTGGCTTTGATGACTGTATTATTTCTGTTGATAGTGCCAGTGATAGTGTGATTGCAATTATTTAGCTAAGAGGCTTAGCATCAAATTAGTTATTTTTCCCGTAAGCCTCCTTTTCTCCAAACTAAGACGAGCTTGTTTTCATTTGTTAGTCAGTGGACAGACTATACTTGCATACATGAATACATGTTCTCCTCACACACGTGCAATAAATTTTTTTTCTTTTGCACTTTCTTCTTCTTGCTAATAACAAACATTTACTGCATTTGAAGCTGAAGCTTGTAAGCCTGTTACTTCAACAAAAGTTGGGTCTCTTAATTCTCCAAATGCTGTAGACCCTTCTGAACCAAAGGAGATTACGACTTTGGCAAGTCAGAAGCAGGGCTCTGCGGTAAGGGTGCATGCAAAGACTAATGTGTCAGGGGATGCCAAATCCTTCATTGTGCCTATAGTGATACCTCGTGAATATCCTAGTGCAAAAGATAAGGCCGGTTCTAGAAGGGAATCTTTTGCTAGCAGTAGGGCCATTACTGGTACACTTAAGCCTTCCCATATCCGAAGGTCGTCAAATACAAAGTCTGATATGGAGAAAATCTCAACTGGATTGGAAACCATGTCTCTTGGCAGTATGACGACTGCAGTGGAGACTAAAACGGAACCAAACTTCAACAGCAAGCTTGTTTGCAACAATAATGTGAAGGAATTCTCTGAGGGAGAAGATCTGAGCATCAAGAATGTTGGAGAGAAGCTAGAAAAAGCTACATCGCTGACAAGACTGTCAAATCAGGAAAATGGTGAAGTTCTTTTGTGTTCAATATAATAAACTTTGTATCTTGTTACAGGATGTGTGCATAGTTATTTCAATAGTCTCTTCTGCTTTTGTGTTCATTATATTGTTCTAAAGGTTCTTACATTATTGCTTCAAAGACCCTGTATATGATACATGGTTGTCTTTTGTGGAATTCAGTTAGTTTATATATGTGGAAATAGATATGTATTCCTGAAGAAATAGTTCCTAGTAATGCCTTGCAAAAGCAAGATTAAGATACTGTATTATGCTCTACTTTTCCTAGTACCCATTCTGGGGAAGTACAACCTTGGTTAGTGCTTACTTTTCCCACAAATTCTCTTGTTCCTATAATATTGTTGCCTGATTATTTGGTTTACAGATTTGCTTTTTCTTCATTTGCCTAGACTGTGTTTTGAAAGTCATGATGGAATATTGATGTTTAATAGGCTTTGGGATTCACTCCTGCCATTAACTCCATAAAACTGAGCAAAGAATGATGTTATGTTTAATTTTGGTGTCCCCCATCAGAGCTGCTTAGGATCGAACTCTGATAATGGTGATATATTTGATTATCATCCAACAATTCTTCTTTTGTCCCACTGACAGGAATGTAAAAATTACCCAGAATGATTGATTTCACATATTTTCTGTGTTTCAGGTGAAAAGCCCCAGGAGTGCAACAAAGGGGTTATTCCTATTAGAGTTGTGAATGGAGGTTGTTATCTGATCCAGTTACATTATCACATTTTGAAAAGACTAGTGGCAAAATATTGATTTTTTGGTGCTTAACATGTGCAGTGGCAGTTGTGCGAGGTAGGACACGCAGTTTGGTTGAGAGATTTGAAAAAAGAGAGGGATTGAGTAGTAATGAAGCTCAAACGCCTGAGAAAGCTCCTAACTTTAGTAGCGAAGAAGCTCAAACGCCTGAGAAAGCTCCTAACTTTAGTAGCAAAGAAGCTCAAATGCCTGAGAATGCTCCTAACTTCAGTAGCAAAGAAGCTCAAATGCCTGACAGATGTCCTAGTTCAATAACTGAGGCAGCTAAAGCATCTTTGCAGGTATGGTTGTGCTTATATATGGTAACTTTAAATAGTATTGAGCTGACAAAAGTCTTGTTGTGATGTTGATAGTTAGGAATCAAGCTTTACATGAAACTGACTGGATATTTTGAGGAAGTGTTATTTAAGGAGAAGTTGGATACAAAGAAAAGCTTGTGTGCATATTTTTGTTATTATCTTGTGCCTACCCTTCAAATTCAGTGTAGCTAAGACTTGCATCGAATCCATGTGTCTTGAAAGTGTATGTGTAATGAATGCTTGAAAACTTTTAAGTATTGTTTGATACAGTACCGTTCAACTTGAAAAAGTAGCGTTTCTTGTGTCTGGATATTCCTTTAAACCTCGAACGTGAATACGCTAATATAGAATTTTATTTTTAAACCTTTTTGCTTCAATTTTTTTATTTCATTTTTGCCTGGAGGTGGCACACAGGGTACAGGAGTATGTGGCTATAAGCTTTTAGAAGTACTCTGAAGTTGCTTTTGCATTACTATTGAATGTGGGCTAGCTCTTTCTTTTTTCTGATCTACCTAAACACAATTTTCGCCTGCAATACAGCTACAGCTACATTTACACCGCCACCAATTTTGGCATTCTAATAAGTGTGTCATGATTTCTTTCACCATGTTATGTTACTTTCTAAATACTTAAAATTGATTTGAGACAGTTGCATCTTTTGAGTGCCATAATTATATTTTAATGGCCTGTGATAAAATGGAATTGACACACTATTTGCATTAAAATGAGAGCTAATGTTAGCCAAGGTCTGGACTATTTGTGTTAAAATGCAATTGACGAATCATGTTGCTGAAATCACAACTTCTAGACTTCTAGAACAATGGTTTTGTCACCTCTCTCTCTCTCTCTCTCTCTCTCTCTCTCTCTCACACACACACACAGAGGCATATCATGATGCTGACATGTCTCTCTTTCTGTGGGTTACATACGCACACACATCCTGGTGGTGACATTTCTCCTGTTCTATCAGATTCGTTTTTGGGTACTTCAGGCAGATTTTATTTTTGGCTGCTTTAGTTACTGGCTTGTTTAACCATTTATAGTTGAATTGCTATCTTGGTTGTTGGAAAAGTTGCAATTCTCAAGAATTATCTTCTACTGCATTCAAGTTGGCTTTTTATGAGCACTTTGATCGTTTTATTGTGCTGTCTGCAGGATAATAATCCACCAAATGCTGGAAGGGAGCCAGATACAGATGATAATCATGCCATTGAAGCGCTGATGCAAAATCATGACGTGCTATTAAGCACTTTTCGGTCACGCCTGACAAAGTTACAAGTAAGTTATTTTGTAGACTTGCATGTGATGCTGCTGTAGTTTTTGGAGGTTTAGCTAGATTTATAGAATTCATTTTTTGTTCTCCTTGGCCATGTGTTGCATTGTATACACGAAGAAGACAAATGGTCTAAACTATATCCATATGGTAGGTAGATGTCGTATTAAGTGCTCCAGAACATGGAGTCAGCTTTATGTTTTTTGGTGAAGTTGAAGTGTTTTAGAATGCTGGTTTTTGGACATCTTTTGTCTTCCTTTTATTAGCTTCCAATCTGCATCTAGCATCATATTCTCTTGAAGTTGACAGTGACCTACAGTCTGTCTTCTTTGCAGGTGGTGCGGCATTTTTGGGAACGCAATGATGTTAAAGGTGCAATAAATGCTATGATGAAGTTGCCTGATCATTCTGTGAGTATCCTCCAGATAGATCATCTGTTTGGTGTTCTGCTTACTTTTCTCCTGTTTGTGCATCATATCCAGTATGTTGTGGCACAGGTACAAGCAGATGTAGTCAGTGTTCTAAAGGAGAAA